>NC_090444.1:1032444743-1032768632 GCF_031143425.1 Pleurodeles waltl | reverse complement strand
GAGACAGCAATGGGGGCACAGGGCTGCAGGGCCCCAGCAAGCAGGTCAGTACAAAGGTTTGCAGGCAGTGGCAGTTCCTCTTAGTGACCCAGCAGGTCACAGATCAGCACAACAACAGCAGTCCAAAGGTGGTTCCTTGCGAGTCCCTCCTGCAGCATCCTATGTCCAGTTCAGTAGTCGATTAGTGTCTACAAATATGGGGAAAATCCCCTGTACTTATAGTCATTTTGCACAACCTTTCCAAGAGGGTGGAAAAGAGGCTCCAACCAGTCCTAACTGGTTCTAGGAGTGTCCCCTCTCTCCTCCAGCACAGGCTCCAGACATCAGTAGCGGGTAAATAAGTCCTTTGTGTGAGACCAGGGCACAACCGTTACAAATGCAAGTGTGCCCTGCCTCTCCTTCTCTCAGCCCAGGAAGACCATTCAGTATGCAGATGCACCTCTCTGACACCTCCACCCACCCTGTGTGCAGGCTGTCTGAAAAGTATGCACAAAGCCCAGCTACCACTCTGTCCCAGAAGTGTATTGGAGTCAAGCTGCAAAGCACCAGAGTCATAAGCACATAGAAATTCCCACTTTCTACACCAGTAAGTAGCATTTCTCACTACCATTAGAACCATACCAGACATGGCTACACTACCCCTCACAGATCAGACAATACCTCCTAGACATATGGCAGGGCATTTCCAATGCAATCCTATCAGTAAGGCAGCACTTATAGCAGTGAGAAACCAAATAGGTTATTTGTCACTACTAGGACAGACCACAGAACCAGGGACGTGTCCTGTCTTTTACATACATAACACCCTGCCCTTAGGGCTAGCTAGGGCCTACATTATGGGTGACTTACATATTGTAAAAGTGGAGTTCCAGGCCTGGCAATTAAATTTAGTTGCCAGGTCCCATGTGGCAGTAAACTGCATACACAGGCCCTGCGGTAGCAGGCCAGAGACAGGTTTGAAAGGTTACTTCTGTGGATGGCGCATGCTGCGCTGCAGGCCCCCTAGTAGAATTTAATTTACATGCACTGGGTATAGGGATGACACTTTACAAGGGACTTACAGGTAAATTAAATGTGCCAATCAGGTGTAAGCCAATGATACAAAATTTAGAAGGGCGAGCACATGCAGTTTAGCACTGACCAACAGTGAGAAAGTGCTCAGAGTCCTACATCCAACAACAAGAGGTCAGAAAAAATAGGAGGAGGAAAGCAAAAAATTTGGGGATGACCCTGCAAAAAGGGCCAGGTTGAAGAATTAGAATTCCAAATTCTGTAGTTTTACTACCAAAGCAAATATCGTGGCTTAAATATTTTAGTTTTTTCTTTGCTTTCTTTTTTTTCTCAAATTTGGCACTCCACGTAACTTGGCCTCAGACGACTTCCTGGTTATATTAACCTGTCTTCGCATAACCATGGCCAAGTAATTCCACAGTTGCTCTATTAGAAGTTTTATACTGGTCACACTCCATTTTATATATAAGAATTCAGAATAATGCAATTCCACTCAAAACTTTCATAAAAAGTAACAAATATTAAAGCACATTTTTCATTCTTAGAATATGGTAAGTTCAAGTTCATACCAAGAACAGGCAAATGGTAATGTTTTATAGGAAAGGACATTTTATTGGAAAATATAATATGGTGCTAAAGGTTTAGGGCACAAACAAGAGTTCTCCATCATGTGATTTTTATCAATTAATAACTGCTAGAATAAATCCCATGAGTCCTGAAGGGTGATGGAACCCTTATTAATAACAATATTTAAAAGTATAATTTTAAATAATTGAAAGTACAAGCAAAGCATTTACCTTTGTATTTCCTTGAGGCATTTCAAATTAAAACAGTTGTTAATAGTAGTCATGGTTACCTATGCTTATTCAAATATTTTTTGCTACAGTTTTTTTTTTTATGAGGGCACCCAAACAGGACCGGGGAGGTGGTCTATGTCTAAACTTGGTGCCAATGGTAGTGAAATTCAGTGATATGGATACAATGCTAGGTCACATATATGGAGAAAACAGAATAAAAACCTTCTTTGTTCTAGTTCAAACCTTTGACCCACTTTCAGACTCCCTACCTTGGTGTGTGCCACTTCTAGATATGAGACATGATCTCCTAAATCTTGAATTATGCTAATAATCTGCTATGTTTTTTGTCTGATGTGCCCGCAGCAGTCTCTTTAAATCTCTCTCTTGATGTCCTTGCTGTACTTCGGTTAGACCATCCGTGCCGGGGGTTGAACCAGACTCAAAGTTTAGCCCAATAAATTTGTGACCTTCCATTTCCTTTGTCGTTTTTAATGAGGGGTGGAGTAAGCATGGACCCAATCCTACAATTACAATATTCCATTCTGTCCTAATTTGTACAAACAGGCCACAACTGAATCCTCCCAGGCAAGCAGAAATTGATAATGTACCCTCAAATCCCTCTGGTGGGCCTGATCACAAAAGTTCCCTCCTAGATGTAATAATTATTGCACCCAATAAAATTCAACACAGAGGAGTTGGAATTTATCAGACTCATTAATTATTGCCTGTTCTTGCTTTTGGGAATAGCATCTGGATTTTGGTTCTTACTGCCCCAAAATCTGCAGTTATATGTAAATGCTGGACCAATTCGCCTTGTTAAATGCCAGTGTTTGATCTGCTGAAATTTAACAATGGGTGCAAACTTTATTGCAGCCAATAAATATTGGATTTGTTAAACACCACACCAATTATAGTTTCAATCCCTGTGCTAACAGATGCTTATGCAGGGATCAAACTTTAACTAGCCACCTGTACTCAGACCCTTGCGCTACAGAAACTTCTGTAGCTTGCTGACACCTATAGCACACAATTCACCCACCATTATAACACAGTCTCTTTCATCATATATATAGTATCAGAGGTGGTAACATGGGTGTTTGGGTATTTCGAGGAGATGAATGAGGGGTAGACACCTGGACTAGGATGGACACCTACAAATGTGTAACTTTGATGCTATTCACAAACGTTCCCAATAGTTTTTCATATACACTTTGAGCACCTAAATGTAGTGGTTAAGACGCTGGACTGAGTGTAAAAACAAGATTTAAAACTGCCCACTACAATACCATATTTTGTGTGTTTCCCATACTTTTTCGACACGCGGCTCCCTTGAACCCTTGGCTGTTGGCCGCAGCTCCCCCTACATTACTTTTTTTGGTGGCTGGAGGGGTGTAAGCA
The DNA here is from genome assembly GCF_031143425.1 of Pleurodeles waltl. Classification (NCBI taxonomy): domain Eukaryota; kingdom Metazoa; phylum Chordata; class Amphibia; order Caudata; family Salamandridae; genus Pleurodeles; species Pleurodeles waltl. Next base: position 1,032,765,426 of record NC_090444.1, on the reverse strand, counting down.
CGACCTCAGGAGTACTTTCATTTTTTTCCCTAAAAATGATTGGGATGAAGCTGATGAATGCATCATAATCATGGATGCAACAAAATAGAAATATAACAGTTGTTTAATAAAAAAAATTGATTGGTTAAGACAGAAACAATACTCTTCAGCACTGGGGACTGCATATTGACTTTCTCAAACTATTTTTGTTTTAAAAAATAGCCTCTAGCATGTTGTAGGAGAAGACACTTTTTTGTGTTGTTGGTAGCTAGAGTGCCCATGCATATTTTCAAGTACACTTGTAAAGGGATGTTTTCATAAAAACATGTAAAAAGAAAGTTTCATAAAGTACGATGTTATGAACTGACACCAAATGAGACAATGCAGGTATGATGGGCCTTTGGCATATGCTTTACCATGCCCCGATTTTATGTCCAGTTGCAGCAGCAGTGTAACAGTGATTACTGTGCCAGTGCCTCATCGTTAAATTTAGCAGTTTCACCCCCACTGCCAGGACAGATAACACCTATAATCAGGGCCACTGAATGCCAGGACAGATAGCACCTATAATCAGGGCCACTGAATTTATGCGATTGTGTGGCTATGGTATTTTTCACATAATTATGCATGTGGTGCATAATCAACCCTCTGTCCATAATGTGCAGATTTTTACCAAAAAACTCAAGCGGATCAAAAGTCACTAAAAATGCAGCAAAATGTGCAGCAAAAGTGGAAAGCCCTTTGCCAAAATTGACTAGTCATCTTTCTGTTGCTTATTGCTGTATTGGGGTGTCAAACTGGTACTAATGAAGTGAGATCTATGCCTAGACGGTGTTAACAAGTGTAAAAATAATAAAATAGTGAAGTAATACTATCCCAAAATGTGCCTCAATACACCGCATAATTTGCCTTTTCTTGTGACATAATTTAATCCACCCTGCCACATAATTTGGCCCTCCCCTGTCGCATAATTCCAGTGGCCCTGAGAATAGTAGACTGCTACCAAGTGATAAGCAATAATCACTTTTAAGTAATCTTGAAATGCGTGATAGGTTGTTTATAGGTTGCATATTTTAAGTGTGTGACTTTTTAATTGTACTTTTGTTATGGATTCATTTATTTACGGATTTCTTTTTTTTAATACAAACATTAAATGAAACATCTCACTGGAATTATACCTTAGAGTAGCGGAAGAATCTGGTGTATTTTATTAGGAGTTAAGTAATTTAATCCTTTTTGAAAAAAATGTTCAGGTCCCATGCACTTCAGCCTTAGCAATATAAATATATATAAGATCATGCTTCTCTTCTCAACCTGCTCATTATGCACCTCTTGTTCAAATTTCAGATGCAGGGCTCCCTTCTTAAAGAATATGCCTAGGTTCCTTGCTGCTTCTGTCGGACTCCCTCACAGCGACAACATGTAATGTGTTGGTAGGCCCACAGTTAATAGCTGCCTAGGACCAATTAAATCGCGTTGAAGAGGCCTCTCCCAGAAGGGGGAGATCGCGTTTGGTTGCCAGTTGATGACACCTACTCTGGGTCTCCGTCCTAACCTCTGCCTGCTGAGGGTGCCAGAGCGATTATTTTAAATGTAAGGGCATGGGGACACAGACGCACCACTCAGAGGCCGGTGTGGCTGTGCGAGAGAGGATCTAACTGAAGAGGGCGCACTATGGCCTATATTTATACTTTTTTTAGCGTTGCATTTGCGTCATTTTTTGCCGCAAAAGCGCGCAAACTTACAAAATACAAAAAAATAAAATACGCTAAAAAAGTATAAATATGGGCCTATGGTACCCGGGACAGGTGGTATGGCTGCTTCCATACTGTATTTCAATGGGAATAGGTGTCAAATGGGTAATTGATGCGCTTTTGTACTTTAAGCTGCACCTGCTCCATTTTCGAGGCTACGTGTACCATATCAAGCTGATGTGTTGGACTTTCTTTGCAGCGACATCCGTAGCAAACATGCACTTTTGTCCTTCATAGACACTGGTAATCACTTGGGGCAGCATCCCAGTTTTTTGTTATTTTGAACCCCATACCACCTCAGTTTGGACCCAGCCATATACAAATCAGTCTTGACCCTGTTCCAATGGGAACAGTCCAGCCTGAATTGCCAGGCCAAGTCCTCTATGAATTTGGATGTGGTCCACGTGATTGCCAGAGGGTGAAATTAATTCAAGCATTCCATCCATCACTTTCTTTTTGTTGTGCTACTTTGCATCAGGGGGGCTTTTCATGGGTGATGCTTGTGCTTCCCATCCATTATCCATATTTCCACAAACCCCTATTTTCAAAGAGTTGTAGATCTGGATTTGCACCAAAATGGTGCGCCTGCCTGAGGTTGGCGCGACAAAGAGACATATCTTTATTTTTCCTGAGGCACACATGCAAAGAGCCAAAAGCCTAGAAGGATACTGTTTGTGCAGGAAGGTCACATTTCCTGCACAAAAACTATCCTGTTAGACCTGGCATCCTTGGCGTGGTTTCCCTCAATGTTTTACCTTCAGATCTTCTGTTTGTGCTGACTTCGTTTTTGCTGGCCTTAGGGCTCTGCACAATTTACCACTGCTAACCAGTGCTAAAGTGCTTGTGGTCTTTCCCTAAAACATGGTAACCCAATTAGCATATTTAATTTACTAGTGAGTCCCTAGTAAAGTGCACTACATGTGCCCAGGGCCTATAAATTAAATGCTACTAGTGAATCTGCTGCACTGGTTGTGCCATCCACACATGTAACCCTTTAAACATGTATCAGACCTGCCATTGCAGAGCCTGCGTGTCCAGTTTAAACTGGCATTTCAACCTGGCAAAATAAACCTTTTGTCAGGCCCAAACCTTCCTTTATAATATGTACAAGTCACCCCTATGGTAGGCCCTGGACAGCCTCAAGGACAGGATGCAGTGTATTTAAAAAGTTGGACATGTACTTTTAAGATTTACATGCCCTGGTAGTGAAAAACTGTTTATTTGATTTGCAAGGCCAGTCTCTCCCATTCGGTGGTGCCCTCTTGACTGGGTGAGAAGGACTGAATCTGGATTACTTGAACCCAGAACCCAGAGTGACACTAAGGGCTAGTTAGCTGGCCTCCTGATATGAAGCCTCAGGGATATTACAGGCTTCCAACAACCTTGCATCTACACCTCTACTCTATCCTGCCAAGTGGTGCCAGCCGAGTCCCGGACCCTTGAAAGTGGGCTTAAGGTGCTTTGCCAGCCTCTGTGGATCCAGCAGAACAGATGCTTTAACTCTGCTGCATGGCAGAACTCGAGCAAAACCAACGCATCTTCACTGCTGCATGACTGGACCCATCGCAAAAAGGCTCATCACCTTCGGAACCACCACTGTGTGGTGCATCCTTGGCATAGGCCCTTGCATCTCTCACTGATAGAGGTCTTGAATATGACGCTGGACTCTGCATCTCAGAGTCACTGTTCTTCAGAACCAATGCATTGCCATGACTGCATGCCGCATCACAATCCTCACAATGGGAACTTCAACATCAACGCAATAGGGCCTTGTGCCGCAGCCTCGCCACATCTTGGAACTGACACATCGCCTCGGCTGTGCTATGCATCTATGATGCAGATCCAAGCAATGCTCCGCAAATCAGGATTTAAGGTACTCTATTCAATGGGCCTAACTGGGTCCCTGCAGCAGGCCCACACTTCATCGCTGTCGAGCTGAACTTGTGACTGTCCCAGTCCGGCGCAACCAAATATCCACAGCTTGAACTTTTTGCCTTTTAGCGTTGCTTACTCTAAAAGCTTTGGAATTCGAAATCTCTGATTCTTCTAATTGAATTTTTATCATTTTGGTCTTGTTTTATTTATCAAATTAAGCTCTATCTTTCTAACCCGGTGTGGGGTCTTTTTGAGTGGTGTTTTCAACGTTTTACTGTTTGAAGTGTTGCACAAATACTTTACAAATTGCCTCTAAGTTGTCTGACTACTCTGTGCCAAGCTATCAGGGGTTGAGCAAAGGTTAATTTAGGATCTGCTTATGGCTTACCCTGACTAAGATTGTGGTTGCTTCTTGATTAGGGCTCACATTCCGGACAACCGGTAACCCAATTTATAATGCTGACCATTACAGAGGCACCCATGCACTTTTGCACTTTGGTGCAAAGGTGCCTGCATTGGCGCAGAGCAGCAACTTCACTTGCTGCACTGCAATGCACAAAATGTTTGTAAATCCAAGTCTAAATTTATTGCCTGCCGTTCAACCGTGAATGTGACCTTAAAGAGGTTTTAACAAAATTGATGGATTTTTCTCTCCTATATGACCCTATGCCTAGGTAAGTCCCAAAATATAGTACTTAAATGGTAGCCTTTTAATCAGCATCATTTTGGTTAGGTCAAGTTTAGTAGTCTTCATTTCTATAACTTTCACTTAAAGGAGTATACACCTGGACACCTAGCCTGCCACTTGCCTGTGGCTTCCAGTTCCCGCTTTTCCAGACTGATCCAGGGACACCCAAGCTGCCTGGATTTTCCATCTGGGGTTTTCCCAACTGGGTTTTCCCACTCACCATTCTTCCCTCACACAGAAGCTCTGCCCACCCCAGGACCTACTTAACGCAGGCCGCAGCGCAACTGCGCCCTGGTGCACCAAAGGCAAGCTCCTCTGTGCCCGTCTGTGCCTGGACAACACCATGACCCCTAGCCCTCCCTCCCAAAGATACACCATCACCAAGCTCTACACCCTCGACCCTGGTTACCGCAACAAACACTGCCACTGTGCTGACCCACACTCCACATTAGTATTCTTCACCTGAACCCACTGCCATTTCACCTGCCACAGCACACTTACCAGCCCACTGACCAGCCTCATCTCAAACACACCACAATCACCACATGAACAAAAACACCAACTTCCATGCCCCCTTCTCAACACACGCTCACTATGCAAGCATTCCACCGAATTATGGGACCTCATCGCCAACCTTTCACCCGACATTGTCTTCCTCACCGAGACCTTGCTCAACCCCACATTTGCCCTAGACATTGCCACAGCGATCCTTGACAGATAAAAAATCACTCACCAGGACCGCACCAACAAGCCAAGAGGAGGACCATCCATCATCCACAAAGAGACCATACAGTGCACCACTGACAACACCACCACCCCCATGCAACATCTCAACTTCACACTCCACATGGATGATAAAATAACAATCAGAGGTAAACCAAGCCTCGGGCCCATGCTCCAGCTTCTGCAACATTATCACAGACTTTATTGTGTCCCTAGCCTTAGACTCCAAGGACTACATCTTCCAGGGCGACCTAAATTTCCACATCGATGACCCCAACAACAACACTGCATACCTCCTCGACAGTATGAGCAGCCTCGGATTGACCCAGATCGTCCAGGACCCTACACACACCGCAGGACACAAGCTGGACCCCAATTTCACCTCCAGCAACCACTCCAAATACAGGCCCTCATTTTGACATTGGCGGTAAAAACCGCCTACCACCGTGGTGACGGCCGCCAAAGTACCGTCAACACGGCTACCATCCATCATCCAGATTATGATCACTGCCGGACTTCCGCCACAAGAAGGGTGGAAATCCGGCAGTGATCATGCTGGCGGATGGTAGTAAGCTGGCACTGCTATCACCAGCACCGCGTCGCCAGTTGAATGCCGCCAGCCATATTATGACAAGTAATACGGCCTGGCGGTGTTCTGCTGGCGGGGCTCTGCTGGCTGTAGCAGTGCCCCTTCCCGTTCCCTGCCGGAGGACCTCCTCGACCAAGGTAAGTCCCGCTTCCAACAGGGGAGGGGGGTGAGAGGGTGGCTGGTGTTGTGTGTGCATGTCTGAGCGTGTGCATGAATGTGTGGGTGAGTGTGTGAATGCCTCTCTGTATGTTGTGTTGTTTGCGTGGTTGTATGTGTGTGAGTGAATGCATGTAAGAATGGTGAAGTGAGTGCATGTCTGCATGTCAGTGTGATTGTTGTAAGAATATGTGTGAGCATGTCTGGATGAATGCTTGTATGCCAGTGTGAGTGATTGGGTGTATGCGTGGTGCGTGTCTGTGGGTGTGTGCATGTATGGGATGTGTGGGGTATGTGTGAGGATCGGAGGGGGTGGGAGGGTGTTTGGATGAAGGGGGGATGTCAGGTGAGTGTTGGAGGGGTGGGGGAGCCACCTACCGGTGACAGGGAAATAATTCCCTGTCACCGGTAGGCCTTACTGTAGGAGGCTGGACTGGCTTGTAGTGAGTACCAAGGGGTACTTGCACCTTGCACCAGGCCCAGTTATCCCTTATTAGTGTATAGGGTGTCTAGCAGCATAGGCTGATAAATAATGGTAGCTTAGCAGAGCAGCTTAGGCTGAACTAGGAGACGAGTGAAGCTCCTACAGTACCACTAGTGTCACTTCCACAATATCATAAGAAAACACAATACACAGATATACTAAAAATAAAGGTACTTTATTTTTATGACAATATGCCAAAGTATCTCAGAGTGTACCCTCAGTGAGAGGATAGGAAATATACACAAGATATATGTACACAATACCAAAAATATTCAGTATAGTCTTAGAAAACAGTGCAAACAATATATAGTTACAATAGGATGCTATGGGGACACATAGGGATAGGGGCTCTAAAAGTGGAATGCGAACCACGACTGGACCCCAAACCTATGTGACCTTGTAGAGGGTCGCTGGGACTATTAGAAAATAGTAAGGGTTAGAAAAATAGCCCAACCCAAGACCCTGAAAAGTGAGTGCAAAGTGCACTTCAGTTCCCCAAAGGACATAGAAGTCGTGATAGGGGAATTCTGACGGAAAGACACAAACCAGCAATGCAACAACGATGGATTTCCAGTCGAGGGTACCTGTGGAACAAGGGGACCAAGTCCAAAAGTCACAAGCAAGTCGGAGATGGGCAGATGCCCAGGAAATGCCAGCTGTAGGTGCAAAGAAGCTGCTACTGGACAGTAGAAGCTTAGGTTTCTGCAGGAACGACAAGGGCTAGAGACTTCCCCTTTGGAGGACGGCTCCCTCACGTTGTGGAGAGTCGTGCAGAAGTGTTTTCCCGCCGAAAGACCGCCAATAAGCCTTGCTAGCTGCAAATCATGCAGTTAGTGTTTTTGGATGCTGCTGTGGCCCTGGAGGGACCAGGATGTCTCAAATTGCATCAGGAGACAGAGGGGACATCGAGCAAGACAAGGAGCCCTCTCAGCAGCAGCCAGCACCCGAAGAAGTGCCAGAAACAGGCACTACGAGGATGCGTGAAACGGTGTTCACCCGAAGTTGCACAAACGAGTCCCACGTCGCCGGAGACCAACGTAGAAAGTCGTGCAATGCAGGTTAGAGTGCCGTGGACCCAGGCTTGGCTGTGCACAAAGGATTTCCGCCGGAAGTGCACAGAAGCCGGAGTAGCTGCAAAAGTCGTGGTTCCCAGCAATGCAGTCTGGCGTGGGGAGGCAAGGACTTACCTCCACCAAACTTGGACTGAAGAGTCACTGGACTGTGGGGGTCACTTGGACACAGTTGCTGGATTCGAGGGACCTCGCTCGTCGTGCTGAGAGGAGACCCAAGGGACCGGTGATGTAGTTCTTTGGTGCCTGCGAATGCAGGGGGACGATTCCGTCGACCCACAGGAGATTTCTTCAGAGCTTCTAGTGCAGAGAGGAGGCAGACTACCCCCACAGCATGCACCACCAGGAAAACAGTCGAGAAGGCGGCAGGATCAGCGTTACAGAGTTGCAGTAGTCGTCTTTGCTACTATGTTGCAGTTTTGCAGGCTTCCAGCGCGGTCAGCAGTCAATTCCTTGGCAGAAGGTGAAGAGAGAGATGCAGAGGAACTCGGATGAGCTCTTGCATTCGTTATCTAAAGTTTCCCCAGAGACAGAGACCCTAAATAACCAGAAAAGAGGGTTTGGCTACCTAGGAGAGAGGATAGGCGAGCAACACCTGAAGGAGCCTATCAGAAGGAGTCTCTGACGTCGCCTGGTGGCACTGGCCACTCAGAGCAGTCCAGTGTGCCAGCAGCACCTCTGTTTCCAAGATGGCAGAGGTCTGGAGCCCACTGGAGGAGCTCTGGACACCTCCCAGGGGAGGTGCAGGTCAGGGGAGTGGTCACTCCCCTTTCCTTTGTCCAGTTTCGCGCCAGAGCAGGGCTAAGGGGTCCCTGAACCGGTGTAGACTGGCTTATGCATAAATGGGCACCAAAAGTGCCCATGAAAGCATTTCCAGAGGCTGGGGGAGGCTACTCCTCCCCTGCCTTCACACCATTTTCCAAAGGGAGAGGGTGTAACACCCTCTCTCAGAGGAAGTCCTTTGTTCTGCCATCCTGGGACAAGCCTGGCTTGACCCCAGGAGGGCAGAAACCTGTCTGAGGGGTTGGCAGCAGCAGCTGCAGTGAAACCCCAGGAAAGGTAGATTGGCAGTACCAGGGTCTGTGCTACAGACCACTGGGATCATGGGATTGTGCCAACTATGCCAGGATGGCATAGAGGGGGCAATTCCATGATCATAGACATGTTACATGGCCATATTCGGAGTTACCATTGTGAAGCTACATATAGGTAGTGACCTATATGTAGTGCACGCGTGTAATGGTGTCCCCGCACTCACAAAGTCCGGGGAATTGGCCCTGAACAATGTGGGGGCACCTTGGCTAGTGCCAGGGTGCCCTCACACTAAGTAACTTTGCACCTAACCTTCACCAGGTAAAGGTTAGACATATAGGTGACTTATAAGTTACTTAAGTGTAGTGTAAAATGACTGTGAAATAACGTGGACGTTATTTCACTCAGGCTGCAGTGGCAGGCCTGTGTACGAATTGTCAGAACTCCCTTTGGGTGGCAAAAGAAATGCTGCAGCCCATAGGGATCTCCTGGAACCCCAATACCCTGGGTACCTCAGTACCATATACTAGGGAATTATAAGGGTGTTCCAGTAAGCCAATGTAAATTGGTAAAATTGGTCACTAGCCTGTTAGTGACAATTTGAAAGAAATGAGAGAGCATAACCACTGAGGTTCTGATTAGCAGAGCCTCAGTGAGACAGTTAGTCACTACACAGGTAACACATTCAGGCACACTTATGAGCACTGGGGCCCTGGCTGACAGGGTCCCAGTGACACATATAACTAAAACAACATATATACAGTGAAAAAATGGGGGTAACATGCCAGGCAAGATGGTACTTTCCTACACTTACCACCATGGTTTTCGTGGCGTTGCTAACGCCACGAAAACCATGGTTGGTAATGCAGGCTCATAATGCCGCTTGCGGTACTATGCCGGCCTCTGGGCTGGAGATACATATCTCCGGCACAGTGTCTCATACCACCATGGCAGTATGAGTGGAGAAGTGGCGGTATGTACCGCCAGCCTGTTGGCAGTCATACCACCACATTAACACTCACTGCCGGGGTCATAATGACCCCCACAGTCATGTTACAGAACTCACATGGACCGATCACTCCATTTCAGCATCTCCAGTTCCTGGACCTGCACCCACAAGATGACCAGCGCCCCCACAGGAGGTGGAACAAAATCTCAGAGACGAGCTGGACGGACGCCCACAACACCTCCAACCCCGCTACTGCCACCAACCTTGCACAGGGAGTGAAAAACTTCAACGCCTGGATCACTGATCGTGCCAACAGCATCATCCCCATCAAGAGTAACATCCAGAGAAAATTCTCCAAAAAGGCCAGCTGGTACACCCTAGAACTCAGAACAGTGAAACAAGACAGCAAACAGCCGGAGAGGAGATGGCAAGCCAGCAAAGACACCTCTGACAGAGTAGCCTTCACGACCTCCCTCAACCTGTACCACAAAGAAGACAACCCTTGCCAGACGCATTGAAACCAGGACCAACAACACCAAGGAACGTTTCTACCTCATTAAGTTATTCTCCAAGCCGACTGCCAGTGAAAACAAAATCACACTCTCACAGGAGCTGTGTGACGACCTTGCCAACTTCTTCCATGACAAGATCGCAATCATATATAGAAATTTCAAACCCCAACCCACTCCTACAGACTTCCTCGACAGATACGCCACCACCGTAATCAAGACGAACCACATAATGACCAACTGGCACATCCTCTCCACCCAGGACATCACCTCCATCATGAAATCCATCCACTTAGGAGCTCCCACAGACCCATGCCCACACTACATCTTCAACCTTGGAAACCAAAGGATCGACCAGGAACTCACCACCCAACAACTCTATTAACACTGCAACATTTCCCAATGCCTGGAAACACTCCAAAGCTAGACCACTACTCAAAAAACCCTTTGCCAACCCCAGTGAACCCAAAAACTACCAGCCAATCTCCCTGCTCCGATTTCCAGTGAAGGTACTGGAAAAGATCATCAGCAAGCAACACATGACAAAATCAACTACTCAATGCATCCCAATCCAGCTTCCTCAGCAATCTTAGCACAGAAACTGCCCTGATCGCAGCCACTGATGACATCCGAACCCTTCTTGACTGGGGAAAAACAGCAGCTTTGATCCTCCCTTCGACCTCTCGCCAGCATTCAACACCATATCCCAGCACATGCTGATCGAAAGACTCAACCACATCGGACGCGCTCAGATGGATCACCTCCTTCCTTACTGGAAGAACCCAGAAGATCTACCTCCCACCTTTCATCTCCAAACCCAAGAAGATCACCTGCAGTGTACCCCAGGGCTCATCCCTCAATCCCAAGCTTTTCAACACAGTTATGACCACGCTGGACAACATCGTCAGATCCCATGATCTCAACATAATTTCCTATGTAGACAACACGCAACTCATCCTCTCAAACAGCAATAAACCCTCCACCACAAAAACTAGCTTCCACAGATGCATGACAAGTGTCACTGATTGGATGAGGAACAACTGCCTGCACCTGAACACAGACAAGAAGGAAGTACTGATCTATGGCAACAGCAGCAATACATGAAACAACTCCTGGTGACCATCAGACCTAGGACCTACACCCATTCCCTCTGACCATCCAGAAACCTCGTAATCACCATTAACAACAAGCTCACCACGAAATCACAGATAAGCGCTGTCTTCTCCGCATGCTTCCTCACTTTGCGCATGCTATTTAAGATCTTCAAGTGGCTACCTCAACACACAAGATGCACCGTGCCACAGACCGTCATCACTAGCCGACTGGACCATGGCTATGCCCTCTATATAGGAATCGTCACACACCTCCTACAGTGACTTCAGAACATACAGAATGCCACAGCCAGGTTCATCCTCTGCCTTCCTCGATGAACCCACATCACACCCCACCTCAGGCAACTCCACTGAACAGATGCCAGTTCAAACTGCTGCCCAATGCACACAAGGCTCTACACCACCAAAGACCCGTGTACATTAACCAAGACCTAAACTTCCACCAACCTTTGAGAAGACTACACTCTGCCTCCCTTTCACTTGCTCATACTCCCCGCATCTACCGAAGGAGAAGTGGAGGACGCTCCTTCTCTCACATTACAACAAAAACCTGGAAGAGCCTCCCCACACACCTCCAGACCATCACCTCACTTCCAGAATTCTGAATGGCCCTCAAATCCTGGCTGTTCGAATAGACATCCAGGACCTGCAAGAGCCTGAGTACCCTATTGAGTGTTTAGCCGTGCTTTATAAATCCTGATTGATTGATTGATTGAGTGAAAGTTCCAGTGACATTAAGGCTTTTTCTACTGAGATATATATGAAATTTTATGGCTTGACGTTTGTCCTTCATAATTACTATGCTTTTCTTCACAATGTGAACTCATCTTTCTATAGAAATTAAACCGTTTGTTCACTTGTTTCTTTGCAAATTATTACTTTTCCGAATTGTAAAACTCTCAGGCTCAGAAAAGTCTGCTAGGGGGAAGCAGAGAGACATGGTATAAGATACGTGTTACCTAACAACTTGGAACTCAAACCTCCCCCCCCCCCCACCATGGGAAGCACCACCCAAACAGCAGTAGGCATATCCATCATTCTCACCCTGCTCCATGACAAAAATCCCAAGCACCAATGCTACGGACCTCCAAAACCCAACCTCACTCCCCTCTTTCAGACCTCTTAGAACACCCTAGGAGTATCATTATGAATTTATTTAACTTATAAGACATTTTTAGCTATATTAAGAATATTACTGATGCCTCAATGCCCAAGGCTTGTAGTTCTTTCCGAATTCCGATGAATGCGTGCTTCTTGACCAAAGTGTTTGTGCTTAGTTTTGGAAAAGTAGGAGGCAGTTAATATCAAATAGTACACCCATTACATGCTTTGCTACTTTCAGTATGACCTTCCGGATTTCCAAAGAATTTGGGATAATGATCAATGTACCTAGAGTGCTGATGTTTTCCCCCCTCCTCTTCACTGTCAGACCACTTTGATCTTCCACTGATCCAGTCAGAATTGAGCACTGACATATTATGTAAACAACACTATAGACAGAAAAGAGTTTAAGACTCCTAATTAAGGTGGAGGCTATTCTGCATCTAAATTATCCTTTTGCTTGAAGGGATAATGTTATGCATTGATTTAGGTCAGAAAATACTAGCTTAATTCCCATTGAATGGAAACCCAGAGCTCAGTAGATTAGTTTGATAACATAAGATTTCTGCAATCTTGTGTGCATCCCCAGGTTGATCTGCCTGCACGTTGAAAAAAAATAATAGTAAAAAAAAAATAGCATATATTCTGAGGACATGGTAGCTTTTCTGTAAGCACAAGCTGATCTTCCGTGTAATTATCTTTTACTCAGGAGCATTGTGCCTCCTGGTCCTCCTTGCTGCTTTATTTTATCAGTTATTACTTGACAGCCTCTTCGGGATGGGAAAAGAAAGGTTTTCTGCCTGTAATTGTAGCTCATCATCATTCAATTTTTTAGCCACCTAATCTCTACAATATGGGAACAGTCTATCCTCTTCAAGTAGTTGTGAATAGAACTGGGAAGATATTGCAGATCATCAAGGAGACTGGAGGGATGGTGATCTTAACGGGCAAGCACTCAGTACCGTGTGCAGCATCTACTTTAAAATAAGGATGTCTAATAGTTTGCTTGTGGTTTTAATCATTTAAAGGATAAAGAGAATTACACTTGTATTTATTTGTTTTTACATTCCAGCTTACTTCGATCAACTTTCCAGGACCCTCTGCTCAGCCGGACTTTTACTGGCAGAGTCCCTCGCTCTCACAAAAGCAGAACAGGGGTTCAAACCTTCTCTTATATCACTCCTACAGCATGGACCAACTTCCCACCACACATTAGAGCCTCCTCCTTTCTTCTGGAATTCTGCAAGAAGTTGAAGACCTGGCTTTTCCTGTCAGCCCACTCCCCCCACTCCCGGTGCTAATCCCATACACCTGCACAGCACCAGGGTACCCTCACGGGTGATAATGCACTCTACAAATACAGATAACATGACGTAACATAAGAAGAGAGCTCATCCACCCTGTGCTGTATTCCCCAACCAGTATTCTGTATCATGATAGGTGTGATTGCATATTTAGAAATGCATGCAATTTGTTTTTTTTTTGCAGACTTGCATACTGCTTTTAACGTTCGCCGCTTTTCAGTGACAGAGCACGTATATTGCATACACTGGCTAGCGGAAGATTCATCTCACATAAGAGAAAAGGTAAAGGGATTCCAACCTCACTTCCGTGGATGAAGAGGTATGCATAGCATTAGCAACACTAATCAGCCCACCTCTTTTTTTCAGTTATTACCTGTTTTACAAGTTCGTGTGTAGAAGGAGGGAAATTGAGGCCCGTATTTATACTTTTTTAGCGCCGCATTTGCGTCGTTTTTTGACGCAAAATCGGCGCAAACTTCTAAAATGCAATTGCATTTTGAAAGTTTGCGCCGATTTAGCGTCAAAAAACGACGCAAATGCGGCGCTAAAAAAGTATAAATACGGGCCTGAGTGTGCAATATTGACTGGTAGCGAATGAAGAGCTATGACTTATGCCCTCATTATGAGTTCCTGATGTGACTGATAATTGGGTTACCAGCCCCTCACCTAGGAAATTGGGCTGCTGTCTGCTACATCAGGACCCATGAAGTTACCAGTACCCCTCTATAAGTAACACAGCAGTACTAATTACCTGGTGAGTTGCCAGGATGCTTGGAATGAGTCCTTTATTGGGAAAATGTTGAGCTAGACCTTGTGGTTTCGGAACAAGACTGTAGGCACCAATCCCTGCCACTGGTACAGAGGGAGACAACTGGAAAACATCTGATCCCCAAACATAATATCAGGTTATGAAAGTGGGAGAAATCCCCCCTTAGAAAGGCCCACATTAATACTGGGCTGTGGTATAGAAATAATTGACTCAAGATATGGGCATCACAAGGCCCAAACTGCCTCTTTTGCTGCCCATCACAGATTTCGGCATTCACTGTTACACAGAAGGGGGACACACCCCTTGCCCTCTCCTCGGATGCTGGCAGTAGTCAAACCATGCCTGATATGAGGGAGAACAAGCTACCTGAGGACTCTTTCTCCTACTGCCAACCTACCTCTCACATACACTCTCCCTATACCCATCCAGCCAGCAGCAAGCCCAAGTACCTGGGACAACAGAAAAAGAGACAGCCCCAAAGGCCAATGCCCCATATGGAGGTAGCAGAAAGTAAGACCCACAGATCAACATCAAGTCCCATGAAAACTGAAGAAGGGGAAGATACCCTACAAGATGGTACCAAGCGACAACATTCACGAGAAAAAAGCACTAGAATACATCAACACAAACTGAAAGACACCAAGGCAAAGTAGGAGCAAATGATCAGATTACTCTTGAATGCCCAAACACCAACAGTCATCACTGTTGGCTACCATTTCACCACAAGTGAAGGATAACAGTGGATTATCTTAGGTTTCCGCCAGTAAGAGACAGTGTTTCGTAAATTATTAGGAATGGTAAGCCTCACCTTTACAGCTTCAAACTCGTAGCCCACATCAGAACCGCAGTTGCCCAATGCATCCCTAATGCAAGCACTCACACCACAAAACTCTAGCCAATGGCAGCCTTGATAACGATGACAGTTCTCGCTTTGCAGCCTCACAGCTCCTTTGAACCGTTGCCTCTCCCCGGCTGCATGACGCATCCTCGATGCTGGTCTTCACATCGCAGGCCCTCATCGACAGGATCCTTGTTGATGAGGCAGGACCTTGCATTACAGTTAAGCAGCTCCTCAGAACCAACGCGTTGACTTCAGTGTGCAACACATCCTCCAGATGGACCTTGCAACTCTCTGCAACCAGGATTTAAGGTACTTTTATTTCAGCATGCTTATCAGCGTCCATGTAGCTGGCCTGCAATACATCGCCATTGGTTTCACTTGTGAGTTTATCCAGGTTCAGCACGACCATATAGCCACCGTTAGCACTTTGTGCTTTTTGGTGCCATTTTCACCTAAATCTTTAAACCTTCATATCTCCACTTCGCTGACCTGATTTTTATTGTTTTGGTCCTGATGTGTTTATTACATAATGCTCTTGTGTTCTAAATTGGTGTGGGACCTTTTTTGTATTTTGGTTTTACGTTATTACTGTTTGAAGTGCTGCATAAATACTTTACACATTCCCTCTAAGTGAAGCCTGACTGCTCTGTGCCCAGCTAACAGAGGGTTGAGCACAGAATAATTTGACATTTGCTTGTGACTCAACCTGACAAGGAGTGTGGTAGCTGTTTGAGCATGATGTCCGTCCCTAAACTAGAAACTACATTTCTCACAGAGATCCTATTGGTATTGACCAAATCGTTTTTGTATTGCTGTCTGTATGCCTAAAATGTTCAACAAGCACTCATAGAAAAACTCATGAGATTGCCAAGAGATTTATTTACAGCCGTATAGAGGGCATCAATTGAACATAGAAAACAAACATAACAACATAATCAGGTGATTTTGATTCTGCTTCTTATCCAGCACATATGGTCCTCCGAGGTCAGTTGTAGAACACTGCATCATCCACACTGAGCAGACGGCAACAAGCACCATCTGGAACCAGTAGAACAAAGGCAGGGGGGAACTTTACCGTTAGACTGTGTTTGTGGTGGCATGGGGTAGGGAATGAAGTCTCAGTGAGAAGTCCCTATCACTACGTTCCCACCCTTCCCTTCCACTCCTATGACTTAATTCCAAAGGTGGGTGTGGTACTAGTGGCCATTAGCAGATTCCGGCGCTCCAACCCACAGATTTGTCTAACTAACTTGACTTGCCTCAAACCTAATACACTGTCACCCAACAAAATAGCAACACATTGATCACAAGTACTATATTCAGGCAAGGTGTTGTTTTGGTCAGTGTTGATACCAAGATGTAAAATTGTAAAATTCAGGGGCATAATGCATGTCCCTGCGCCTCCTCATGACAAGGGGAGGGTGCAACCCTTGAGGGCCCCCCAACCATTCAGGGGGCCTCATTCAGCCCAAGACCAATGAAGATATGTGTGGTATGGTCCAAAAGCCCCTATTCGCCGAGGACTGCATCAGGTTGCCTTATGGCACTGGCAATACTTAGAATCATAGCCTCTAAACACCTTGAGTCAAGGGGTACTGTAACACATACTTCCCAGTCTGTTGAAGTTTTGAAGTTAGGGGTTCTTTGAAATAATAATGCTCCCATTTATAACACAGATAACATAAAATTACCTAGTAGCAATCCTTTAGAAAGTGATAAAAAGATCATATGCCCAACACTGTAGTAAACAGCACCTCTAGCAGAGAAGATACTAAGTAAATGTAATGTGCGAACCAAATCAGCGCAACCGGCCAGCATAAGAGCCATTTCAAGTAGCGGCAGGTAGCAATTGTGCAGGAATACCCCACGGTGTATCACTGATACCAGAAATATTCCGCACTACTACCAGGTCATTCTGAGTCTATCACCGGGAATGAGGAATTGCATGGGTTAAGCTGTGCTATCACACCACTTTCTGCTAGTTATTCCTGAATTGGCCCTGTGCCCCTGAATACTAATGGCCAGAGTTAAGGGAAAATGACGGTGCACTGTGCTGTGCCAAATTTGACAGTGTCGTGCACCGATATTTTCAAAACGCAGGGATGCACCGTATTTACCAGAATGCGGCGCACCCCTGTATTTCCCCCTGCGCTGGTGCTAAATTTGCTGCCGTGCGCCAACGCGGCCACCCTTGTGCCATAGTGCAAGGATTGCTGTGTTGAGGGGAATATTGTTTTTGTGCAAGAAGGAACACCTTCCTGCACAAAAACAATCTTAAATGGCGATTTGCTCACTCTATGTGTGCCGCAGTGCTGCAAAATGCAGCACACATAGAAAGAGCAAAAAACGAAGAGAAATGAAAGCATTTCTTCTCGTTTTGCCACTCTAACGCCACCTCTGGGGTGGTGTTAGATTTTAGCGCTGCCTCTGGTTTACGAAAACTCGTAAATCTAAGGTAGTGTCAAAATGCAATGGGTTTTGCTGTGGCACACCCACAGCAACACCCACTGCATGCCCCTTACACGTAAAGTGCTTCGTGTAAAGGGGCCGCATTTACAAGGTGGTGTTAAGCCACATAAAGTGGCTAACACCACCTTGTAAGTACGACGCAGGGAATAACCCAATCGGAGCATCACGAAAAGTGACGCTCCGGTGGCGCTAGGGGCTCTTAAATGTGTCCCCAAGTCTCTTATAATCCAGCTGGGCAAAAAACTCCTGTTTTGGTTGAAATGGGATTGCTGGGCCACTAAGAATAAAGGTGTAGTTTGAAACATAGGTGTTCCTTTTTTGGCAAAGTGCCCAAATGCACTCTTTACTTCTTGCTCCTACTTACTATAAGGCCCTGATTTAAGAGGGCCTAGCGCTACTTTAGTGCCTCCTTAGCATATTTTTTTAATCTCTAAGGTGGCACTTAGGTGGCCTTTTCCCTGCGCCTGATTTACAAAGTGGCGCAATTCATGCATTGCACCATGTAACCCTTTGTGCTACATAATGCCTGTGCCAGGCATAATGTATGCAAAGGGGGTGTTCCCCCGTTAGTGGGGGCTAAAAAAAATGGCAATTTCTTTGCATAATTTTTTTTCAGCACTTTTAATGCCTGCTTAGAGCAGGTGTTAAAAGGGGGCACACCTTTGTTTACAATGGTCCCCTTTGTACTGTTCAGGGTTAGCGCTAAACGTTTGGCACCAACCCTGAACAGTACAATTAGTGTGTCAAAACTTTGACGCTATTGCCCCCTTCCCTGTGCCATGGGGAGCCATATCTTAGATACGGCACACACATGGTGGCGATAGGGGGTGCTTAAGGGCACAAGGAAGGTGGTGCTTGACTGGGTGCAGCACCACTTTCCTTAAATCTGCCCCTAAACGCCTCAAAATCTCAGTATTCTGCGTCTCTTTACTGTCCCCGACTCTGGGTGCTTCAAAATTTCGGATCAAAAATATAATTTGGGTATATCGGAGCAGAAAAGACATACTCATTCATATTTAGGCAATTGTTGTGGAGATGAAACAAACACAGCTGAGTCTCTTTGATGAAGGCTTGTTGAAGACTATTCAGCAGATGAAATCCTGTGCCTGGCAAGCCAGGCACCAACATTCTCCTCTCTTCTAAACAGCTTTAGATCGCTCGTATGTCATAAGCCTTACATAGTTACATTCCATTAGATCAACACACCCAGCTACCTAGTAAAAGTTACATTTCTACCCAAACAAAACTACACATTATAACACATCACCTTCCCTTTACTAAGACAACACCACAGATAAAACAAAACAAACAACACACAACAATACAAACAAACAAAGCAAACAGCACCACTGACCAGACCCAACAAAGGGTAATAGATACACCCCCCTATCCTTACTCAAAGACAAGTTTAAGAACAATACATAATAAAAGAAAACTACCCACAGACAAAGGCATCCAACCAACCTAGCAGCCAGCACGATCTCCCTTCACTTGCGATCTAAATTTGGAATTCATTATCCTCCATCATCATCCACTCTGAACAAGTTTCACCTACCATGTCCTGTTTTGGCTGACTTCCCTTCTGGAATAATGACTCTCCTCATATTCCATGTTTGACCATTTTCCAACTTTACCCAATTATGTCTTATACTCTTAACTCAATAGGGACCCCAAAACGTAGACAAGCCTCTACTCACTCCTCCAGATTTATCCTTAACCTGTTCACAAACACCAATCCTGCCTTCTCTCTGACTGTCACTCACAATTCTTTCCACTTCTTCCACACGTCCATCATGGAACCATGAGCAAACTAATTTGGTCCCTGGTCTCCTACCTTCCATCGTCTCAAAGGGTGTTTTCCCCCTAGTGGCATTAGGAGTGGTAGGATACACCCACAACATGTCCTTTATGGCATTCTGAGCACTTAGCCCTGCTTTGCTAGCTTACTCCGTGAACCCTTTAATCAAAAAGTTAGCCCTCTTCGCCTGACTATTTCATTAGGGTTTATATAACAAGGTGCAAAAGTGCTTCACTCCAACACTCTCTAAATATGTCCTCATTTCGGTGGAAGTAAGCTGCGTGTCATTGTCAGTAATTAATTTGGAAGGTATACCTTCCCTCCTAAAAATGTCTTCTAACACAGCAATGGTAGACTTGATAGTTTTACTTCTCATAAACACTACTTCAATTCACCTTGGCTTGGCATCAACTAACACAGCTGCAAACCTCTCATGTTCCAGCAAGAAATAAAAAGACCCAATAAAATCCAGACAATTTTTTTTTACACAGAAGCTGCTTATGACATACGCTGCTGACTTTCAAGCACTCCCAAACCTACTAGAGCTCCTGCACTCCACACACTTCTCCACCCACTCCTTGACGTCACTGTCTATCATGGGCCACCGAAAATTATATTGAAGTCTCTTAAGGGTAAATGTCTTTCCCATATGTCCCTTGTGCGCCAACGACACCAATTTAACCCTTACCGACCGAGATGGTGTAAACTTTTCACTCCTCACAATGAATTTGTTCCCACTCAAAGACAACTGTGCAAACACCTTGTGATATTGTTCCACTGAATCTGGATACACACTTTCTCTTCTTACCTCTTAAATCATATTTGTCATTGCTTTCAGTACCATATCTTCATTCAACACCTTACCCACTCTTCCATGGAAACCCTCCCATGTACATCTTCCATACCATCCTGTATACCAGCAGCCACTTCCTCTGTATGAAGGTCCCATTCATGTGCAGCTTTGTCTGGTAATCTCGATGGACAATCCAGGAATCATAATCTTGCATTTTAACTGCCAGCCTGGCCAAACGCTCTGAACAATTATTTGTGCCATTTGGACCCAACACTTTTAGTAACAGTTTATGGTCTGTCCTAAGTACAATTTTCATCCCCCAAATGAATGCGTGAAAGTGGTTGGCTGCCCATGCGGCAGCCAGTACATCCGGCTCAATTACAGAGTAGTTCCTTTCTGCCTGCATAAATGAGCCGAAAAGGCCACTGTGTTTTCCACTTTCCCATGGGCGTGAGAAAGAACTGCTCCATTTCCCATTGCACTGCCATCTACAGTGAGAAATGTTTTAATTTCAGGTCAAAATGGAGCTAAAATGTCAGCTTTGGCAATGTTGTGCTTGATTTGTTCAAAGACAGTTCTCTGTGCCTTGCCCCACTTGAACTTCCTTGCCTTGCCTAGTAATTCTCTCAAAGGTTCTGATTTACCAGCAACATCCTTCACAAGCTTTGAGCATTATTCTATAAGTCCCATAAAGGAACAAAATTTTTCTTTGTCATCAGGTGTTTCAGCTTTCACTATGGCAGTGACCAAATTCATTTTGGGTCTTACACCCTCTCCATTGATGAGGTACCCCAAATATTCACTCTGGTTCACCAAATATTTATATTTCTCTTTTCACAATTGCTTGTAGCAATGCTGTCCCCAAAGAGCAAAGTGTCATCCTGAAAGAAGACTACATTACTGACCCAGGACAACACAGAGGAGATCAACCTTTCAAAGACGCTTGCTGTTGAAGATAAAGCCATGCAGTATTCTATTAAATTGAAAGACACCTTCTGTAGTGATAAATGCTGTAAAATGCTTAGAGTCAGGGTGCAACACAACCTGATGGTAGGCACTTTTGACGTCTAATTTGGTGAAATATTTCCCCCAGCTAACAAAAATATTTGTTCTGTAATGTTAAGCAAATGGAAATGATCTTTAACCACATTCTAATCTAAACTCTGTAAATCAACACAAAACCTCAACGACCCATAAGATTTCCTCATTATCACCACAGGAGATAGCCACTGCCTGGCCTCAACTAGTTCAATAACCATATCTTCGATCATTTACTCAACAATGTTTCTTACTCCCCCCAGTATTCCCACCAGAACCTTCCTTGACTTATGCGTCACTGGCACAGCATACTTTTTCATTATCTTGTCTTGATAATTTTCCCCCTTGACCTAACTTATTCTGAAACACATGTTTAAATTGATCCAACAGTGTAGTTAACTCAGCATTGCCAACCACCATGACCTTGTCAACCGCGTTAGGATTTACCACAATATGCTAATCATATTGTGTGATGAATCTAGATTTGGTGGACCCTTGCTGGCTACAAATACTTTCCCTTGAGTGTACCAGCCTTTGCATTTAGCCTCTTTCTAAATATCCTCCATTTCATCCCCATCTCCTTCACATACTTGTGGCAAATATTTGAAGACACATTGCCCTTCTGCGCCTCAACATCCTATCAGCAACACTTTTTTCCTGAGACAAAAGAATACCGTTCTTCTAGTGCAACCAAATAGTTTTCAAGCATTTCCACCCAATTTTCCCATTCAAAGGATGCATCTCTGCATTAAAAACAAAGGTGGCACAACAATAGATTGATTGATATTCATGCTGTACTAATATGCGATTGCAGAGTTCTCTTAAAAAAATTCAATTCAATGCAAAGGGCATGGGGTGTTACACTTCTTATATTTGCAGCCTACTGTAATAACTCAGGAACCCACTGGGTGCCACCAGAACTCAATTCATTCTGACAATTTGCTGAGGAGTTGTGCCGAACTGAAGATTGAGGAAGAAAAGTAGGCAACAGAAGATTACAGGCAAAAAAGGTAGGCTGATAAAATGTATACAATTCCTTTCGTTCTGTGCCCATAATATCAGTTTTCAGCTTTCCTATTAATTATGGCGGCCTGGAAAATGATGCAGGTAAGCGCAGAAAGACCTCGCAAGGCCGGTTAGAGTATGGAATGCAGAGCGGTGTTCTCTGAGAGTGAGTTGGCACATGAAATGCTCGTGCCTTTGGCAAATGGCAATAACAAAAAAATACTTAAAAACTCAAAACAAAGTTTACCCTTTGAATAAATGATTTAAATGAGGATAGCACACAGGAAGCTGTCTGGGCAGAAAAGCACCTGCAGAAGGTGATAGAATAAAATAAGCCTCCTGTACAATTGAGGTAATGCTGGCACAGGATTTCTCTGCAGTGGGCTGAGGAGATCACTGCAGTCCACAGATGCCTGGTTATTCCATCTTCCTCAAAAAAATATGTTGTGGAGGTGAAACAAACACAGCTGAGTCTCTTTGATGAAGGTCTGTTAAAGTTTATTCAGCAGATGAAAACCTGCGCCTGACAAGCCAGGCACCAACAGCTTCTCCTCTCTTCTCAACAGCCTTAGAACTCTTATATGTCATAAGTCTTACATAGTTGCATTCCATTACATCAACACATCCAACTTCCTAGTACATGTCACATTTACACCCAAACAAGAATACACATTGTAAAAGGAAGTTATGCATGAGCCTCTAGGCATCCACTTCAGATCAGAGACACTTATTTACAAGTTTTAACACTGTCCATCATTTTATTTTGTGATATTTACTTGTGCGCCCTAAGTGGCTAGGGTATGCTCAGATGTGGGTCCCTTGCTTGCTGCGCCCCTGGATTCAAGCTAGCCTGGCTGATGAAGGGTGATACCCTGAAACTGGTCCCAGGAAGCTTGAATCCTGTCCAGGGAGGACCTCGCTTGGCAGTTCAGGTGGGACTGCTCCCATTGGGAGCAGGGTCAAGACTGATTTGCACATAGCTGGGTCCAAACTGGGGTGACGTGGCAAGCAAAATAACGATGGATTAAACCCAGATCTGTGACTGGGGGTGAGTGTTTGAAAAGTTTCAACTCTCCATCCATTATTTTATTTTGTAATATTTCCTTGTGTGCCCTAATTGGCTAGGGTATGCCCGGACGTGGGTCCCTTGCGTGCTGTGCCACTGGATTCAAGCTAGTCTTGCTGATGAAGGGTGATGCCCTGAAACTGGTCCTAGGATGCTTGAATCCTGTCCAAGGAGGACTTGGCTTGGCAGTTCAAGCTTGACTGCTCCCATTAGGAGTAGGGTCAAGACTGATTTGCATATAGCTGGGTCTTTACTGGGGTGACGTGGCAAGCAAAATAACTATGTATTAAACTCCGATCTGTGACTGGGGGTGAGTTTTTAAAACATTTAAACACTCTGTCCATCATTTTATTTTGTGATATTTACTTATTTACAAGCCCCTTGTGCAATAGTTACAAAGCAGCGTTTAGCCACTTTTTGTGGCTTATCACTGCCTTGTAAATGCAGCACTTTTACACGCATCACATAGTGTGAAAGGGGCATGCAATGGGTGTTGCTGTGGGCGTTCCACTGCAGCACCCATTGCATTTTGATGCTGCCCCAGATTTAGGAGGATTTGCACACCTGATGCAGTGCCAAAATCTAACGGCACTCCAGGGGTGGCATTAGCATGATACTTTTATTTCTCCTGGTTTTTGCATTTTGCAGCACTCATAGAAAGAGCAAAACACCGTCCATGATTGTTTATGTGCAGGAAGGTGTGCCTTTCCTGCACATAAACAATCACCAAATAATGATGAGTTGCTACTTCTATGTGTGCTGCACTCTGCAGCACACATAGAAGTAACAAATCAACATTATTAATTATTTATGTGCAGCAAGGAACACCTTCCTGCACATAAACAATCATTCCCTGCAATGCAGGCACCAAGGGTGCCTGTGTTGGCTCTGGGCTCTTGGGGAAACTCAGGGTTGGGCCCAATTTTCATAAATACTGCACATTCCTGTGTTTCTGAAGTGACACAGTGCAGAACTGCCAATTTTGGCACAGCGCCGCACCACTTTCTTGTAAATGAGGCCCAGAGTTTCTTCTACAGTCAACACCATATCAGAAGCATGACAAGTGGAAATGTGACTTTCTTACCATTGTACTTTTAAAGTACAGTGCTGCTGCAAAGAACAGCCTGTCCACCCTTTACTAGTGTCTACTGTGATTATTTATCCCTAAAGCTAAATCTGGTGGAAACTGAATTTTTCTTTCCTTGTAGCATGAAAACACTGGCTCGAGACTGAAAATGTTTTTTTCAACAGTCATTACTCTGCTTTGCATTCGAGCTAGCCCAGTATGCTAAACTGTTGGCTTTCACTATTGGCCAAAACCTCATGATACTAACCCACAGCTCGAAACTTTTCAAAACTGCGTCCTTCCTACTGTTTCTACAACAAGCACTAAAGCTGTATATTTCCCATGTTGGTTTCTTTCATCTTGATACTGGTAGCACCACCCTCTTAGATTTTCCAAAATCCACTTTTAAAATATCAAGCTTCATCTCGGCTTTCCCAGCTACCTGAAAAACAAACTACTGATCTCAGAAGGGTAAAAGAAACCCTAGAAGTAAACCTAGCCTACTATAATAAAAATCCCTACAACCAAATAGGTGAATATAGTGAAATAGATATTCCGGTGCCCAGCGGTCAAATTGTGAAGAAAAAAAACCGAGGCCCATACATCACCTCTTCATCTTGAGGAGGGAGTGGCATGGGTGCCCGAGTATGAGTGTTAACCAAGATTGAGCGATTGAGAGATTTTGTGAGAGGACACAAATAAGAAGGTAGGGTGAAGAAAGTCAAGTCATGAGGATGTACGAGAGGGTTATATGTGAATCTCCAATCAAATTTAAATAAGCACGAGCTTCTCAGGGACAAGCAGGCTATGACGGAAGAGACTAGGGTGGCAATCCCGGGAGATTGTGTGTCCCAGGGAGTATAGGACGACAGGATCGGCCCACCAGAAATTTTGCTGAAATGCCGGATAATGAGTCAAGGTGGTGATCAGTGGGAGGAATGGGGAGAAATGAAAACAGTAATAAGACAGGAATGGAACAAAACAAGTGGTCCAGATAGAAACTAAAGGTATGAGATGTGGGAGTAGCTAGTTGTGTGAGGTGAGGAGGAATCAAGAATAAGGGAAAAAAAAGGAAGAACCAGATCGAGCGCAGCCCTTCCCAAACATGGAAGGCGAGGCTCCTGGTGCTGCCCCCATATATGTTAAAAGATTGGCCAGTGTCACACAAATCATACATTTTGTGCCCAAGCTCTCAGTCGCACTGCCAGGCTATTATATATATCTAAATTATATATATTTGATAAATCTAAATTGGCATTGGGTTTGTTGAAACTTAAAACGTTAGGGTTTCATTCGCCTTTGCAGTAGTCATTTCCCTCATCGACTAATGTGAGACAGTGCCTAATGTGTGAAAGAAAGTGTGCCTGTGCCCGAAGCTCTGTTCAGAGGCCAGAGGCTGCTTTAGTTGAACATTTGTGTGTCCAATACCAAGGCTGATAATCTTTATTTTGCCATCAGACACTCCCTTTCTCCCCCCCCCCTTCCTTCTTGCATGTTCCCGCTTTGGGGTTTGCCATCTTTCTCTCCCTCCCTCTTTCAGATCAGTATCTTTTTCACTCTCTCTCACTTGGTAAAGATCTACTGTGGTAAATAAGTGCTGATACCCAAAACAAGTTCCATGCTCCCCACCGGCGAACCACCCCCTCAAATTAAGCACTGCATGAAGGCCTTTTTTCCAAGACAAATACCGTGTGCCTATGAGTAAAAAATCATGTAGCTGTAATCATCTGGGAATGAGGCATACAGATTACATCTCTCTTGAATTGATGGGCTTCTATTGGACCCCTAACTA
Source organism: Pleurodeles waltl (assembly GCF_031143425.1). Taxonomy (NCBI): domain Eukaryota; kingdom Metazoa; phylum Chordata; class Amphibia; order Caudata; family Salamandridae; genus Pleurodeles; species Pleurodeles waltl. Next base: position 1,032,739,464 of record NC_090444.1, on the reverse strand, counting down.
TCAAGTAAGAGAATCCAAGACAGTCCCAATTTACAAGACCACCGAAAGTCGGGCACACTGCTGCCTTACTAACTGATGGTGACATAACAGCTCGACTTGAAACCCAAAATAACCCGTCCATTTACAAGCCTCAAATATTTTGGACACTGAACTCTTTCAGTTCAAGGATAATATGAAACTCGCCCCCCAACCTTTGTCAAATGAAAAGTCGTGGACAAATCCACAAAGATCCAGAGGACCGTCTGTTCCTAACGACCCAGGGTCCGCAGTCCAGTTTAGCTAATCCAATATTTAAATATTGTTTCATTCATGCACAATGTTGTGTGAATATAAATCCTCGCTCCTCCTCCATGAACATCTAGATTTCCTTTTAGGTTCTCTGAAAGGGTCAGCCAGCATCAGTAGAACTCCTATAGAAAAAAAAAAATATATATATATCAAAAACCGAATTTACTAGGTAATTCTGTGAAACTGTTCCTCAAAGGATGCGTGTTTCTGACAATCTGAAATGAGCTACATATATCCCTCTGCTGTGTCTTTGAATATGATTCATAGATGGCAGTACTGTAATATTCTGCATTAGGACTCTCCTTTATTTCAATTCCTAGAATAAAGTATATATTTTGCTTATTTGTCAACTTTCCTCCTAGTCTTTTAGACTTTCCCGGACTTGCCTGACTGTTTTCCTTAACCAGATGTAACGAAGGCATTCTTGTATCTCTTTGTCCCAGGGGTGAAGAAGATAGCTCTTTTTTGCAGGCAAAGGCTCAGAACTTCTTTAGTGATAACAAATGATTTATGGTTATGCCGGGATGCACTCAAAAGTGCATGAAAAATGACTTAACATTTCAGGGTCAAAGGTGAAATATGTTTCCTCTTTATCCGGTTTGGCTTTTACATCAGTCATAGGTTAACATTTTAATGTCAAAAAGAGGCTTCCTCCCATTTCAGTCATGTAATACTAAGCACGCAATTTTTTAAACTCCAAGGGATAGACGCCTCATGACCGGAATCCATTATTACGAAATGAGATTGGAAATTACAATCTTTAATTAAAGAATTCTCAAAGACGCTCAGCTCGGTATTTAGGGTTTGTCCAATCATTGGCGGTAACACAAGGATATTCTTAACTCACACAGTAATCTTGAGTTCAGTTTCAATTTAGCAAGTGATTTTAATTCTGTTAAACATAAATTTGGGTTAATCAAATGAGCGTGTCAATTATTTGTGGTTCTTTTGACGGCCATTGACAGAAGTTTACAATTTTTTTCAGAAATTAAAAATCGCCATTATATAAAAAATTATGAATTGTGAAATATATGAATTATATCCCATCCTACAAACCAATCTGAACTTGAGTCATTAACAAATAGTGGCCCATATTTATACTCTGTTTGCACCTGATTTGCGTTATATTTTCTAACGCAAATCCGGCGCAAACTTAACTCCATATTTATTTTTGGGCGCTAGAAATGTCTAGCGCCAAAATATTGGAGTTTAAGTCATTTTTTGTCTGTGGAAAACTACTTTGCGCCAATGAGATGCAAGGTAGGCGTTCTCGGGCAAAAAATGACTCAAAGGCCTTAGCACCTTATTTGTCCTCCCGTAAAAGAAATCATGCACGGGAAATGGAGGGCCTTAAATAATGGTGCTAAGCCTCCTTAGCACCATTATTTAACACCTGGGTCAGGGCAGGCGTTAGGGGATCCGTGGGCCTTTTTCCATGGTCAGAGACCATGGAAACAGCCCACAGGTGCCCTTCCCTGCCCCCTGGGGCACCCCCAACCACCTGCACCCACACCTGGAGGACACCTAAGGATGGGGGTAAGTTTAAAAAAAAAAAATCAGAGTGCCATGGGGGGCCTAACTTGGGCCCCCCAACATGGCACTGTGTTCAATGGCCATGCCCACGGGAAATAAGTCCCCTGGGCATGGCCATAGCGCTGGGGGGCATTACTCCTGTCTTTACTAAGACTAAGGAGTCATGTGCATGGGGGTTGTGCGTTAAAAAAATGGCGCTAGTCAGGTTAGAGTCATTTTTTTTACTCCAACCTGATTAGCGCCATTCTTTTCCGCACAACCTCATGTCTTCCCTACGCCTCCCCTACCAAATTAGCATCATGTATTTTGACGATAACCAGGCCTTAGCGCCGGCTTGCCCCATTCCTTAAATATGGTGCCTGGCTTGCGTCCTGGAAAGAGGCTAGCCGGTGCTATACTTTTTGACGCAAACCTGCGCTAACGCAGGTTTGCGTCAAAAAGTATAAATATGGGCCACTGTGTGGAAACATGACCATTCAAGGCCAATTCAAGGTTAAGCCAAGGCATGATTTGTTTAATATCAAGTTAGGGGCTTCAGATATGTAGAATGCAAGTAGCACACATTGCCCAGAGGCGTTAACTGGGTGCAATACGTGTGATACCTGGCTGATTTTCGTTGATCCTGCTTCAAATCAGCCCGCAAATAATGGACGTCCTTTTTGCACATCTCAAAATTATGATTAACATGCACTAGCAGGGGCAGATTTATTAAATAGTCACGCAGTGCAGCACAGCAAGTTACCTTTCTGAGGCGCTTGATAGAGAAAGGGCCTGAATGTGCAGTACTCACTGTATAAAGCAATGTATTTTTCCTGCGCTGGCGCACAATGTGCTGCCTAGCGTCAATGTAGGCACCCTTGCACAATAGTGCAAGGGTGCCTGCGTCGTAAGCAGGATTGTTCCTGAACAAAATCAATCCGCCGAGGAACTTTTCTATTCCTATGCATGCTGCAGAATGCAGCACACGTAGAAAGAGGTAAAAACGGGGAGAAATAAACATATTTCTCCTTGTTATGCCTCACCTGGGAGGCTTAGCGGTTCTTGTCCATTCCCAGGTCTACCACTAATGGTAACTCAGGGAATGCGTCAAAATGCATGTGTGGTGCATGGGAACACCCATGCACTACCCATGGAAGACCTCCCTGGGGCAGAATAACCCAACTCAGCGATTTGTGCTGTGTTACATTACTTTGGTTTTTTAAGCCACTCAGGGCCACACAGGTGGCATTGTGTGGTTTGTTAAATCAGACTTAAGTGTTGAGTCACTTTTGTGCCCCGTTGCGTGGTGCAAAAGCAAAGCAAATCATTGATAAATATGCCCCTTAGTGTATTAATTTTGGAGCAAAATGCAATCTGGTAAAAACCAAACACCACACAATCTGTATTTCCACAGCATGCCATTTGGACCACACGATTTGTTGACCATATGAAATCGGGCAATAAACAACAAATTCATTAAAACAACAGTAAAGCCCTGTTTGAAATTGTCTTGTAATCACAGGTGCAAATGTCTCGCCTGCTAATTATTGGCTCACCTCATTATGAGTTAAAGAGTTTAGAATGAGTAATAAATAAAATGTTAGCAGCGGGTCTCTCTTTCCAAGGTGCAGAAGATAGAAATGTGGACAATAAGCCCTTCCTTTGCTGATCAGGTCTTAACTGCCAAATGGGCTCCAGTACACAAATCTGCACTCAACTTGCAAACCTGTTTTGAATGTAAACAGAGGTTTGCGCCTGAAACTGTATTAGCATTCCACTTGTAATGCGGGCCAAAGTGGTCATGAACTTCGGCAGTTTTTAATAACCTTCAATTATCTTTAGTCAAATAATTTATGAATTCTTTTTTTGCTGATCATCCTTGTAGTACGAGCAACTTCATTTATACTTCAAAGGCCTAGTTCACAGGAACCCAGAACCTTTGATCTTGAAGTACAGATATCAGACATCGAAGAACATTGTAAGATTTCTCACACCAGTAAGGTAGGTAAGTGTGAATGGTAGTTGTTAATGGCAGGTGCCATGAGGTATGTGAAAACTTACTACTGGCTTTTCTGGGCTTTTTCCGATATATATCTTAAGAGCTCCCTGAATATTTTCTTGTATTTTAGTATCTGCTGTGACCTTTTGGAACCTGCTATTGTAAGCACATTGGCGCACAACTAAAGTGGAAAACTTTGCTGTGTTTTCTGTGTACCCAGTAATTTATCAAAGGTGTGCCACTGAATGTCCTTTATTATTGATAGTAAGCGCTGCTGATATCGGTATGTACCCAAACAGTACATCTGGGCTATGACAGATCTTTGTTAAGTCTGTTAAAATGCATAATTGTCTGACTGATTTTTAGATTGGACAGACATAGGCCCTCATTACAACCCTGGCGGTCGGTGGTAAAGTGGCAGTAAAACCGCCAACAGGCCGTCGAAAGAAAAAAAGGAATTATGACCAAGGCAGAAACAGCCAACATAGACAGCCACTTTAACACTCTGACCGCAACAGCGGTACAAACAAACAGCATGGCGGTAACCGCCAACAGACAGGCGGAAGACAATGTACCGCCCACACTATTATGACAGGCCAATCCAACACCTTTTCCAGGGCGGATTCAATGAGAACAAAAACACGGCTGAAACAGGAATTGGAAGGGAAAAAACTCACCTTTACACACCCCACAGGGAATCCGGACGCCATGGATCCTGAACTCCAAATACTTCCTGCTCCTCTACCAGGAGCACGACCGACAGCTGCGACGACCACGGTGAGTACTGCACCTACAGTACAGCGGAGGGAGGAGAGAAAAGAGAGTGACACACACACGCAACACCCCCACCCCCACCCTCACCCACAACAACACCCACACCAATACATGCTGAAACATAACATTTACACCCCCCAACCCCCCTTGGAAGAACGCAATGAGAAAAGGAAATTATTTGAACGATTGTAATCATGTAAAATCCATTAGTCAAAACTTTATATATACTATAAACAAATATGTACACCAAGAATTCAAGTCCAGGTACTGCACCTATATAGTCCGTGGACCACTGGGCCCAAAATGCATGGGCGAGGCCCACACTCGATCAAAACGGAGAGAACACTGCAAGGGCATCAGATCGAAATAAAACAGGCACCTCAGGGGGAAGGGAAGGGGGGGCACCTCAGCTGGATGAGTGCACAACCCCAGCACCATGAGGGGGCTCCATGCCCATTGAGGTATCCTGGGAAGTGCAAAGCCACAGTCTCTCAAGTCTCTCCAGTGGGTGGTTTGCCCACTGCTTTATCCTGGGGAGTGCAAAGCCACAGTCTCTCAAGTCTCTCCAGTGGGTGGTTTGCCCACTGCTTTATCCTGGGGAGTGCAAAGCCACAGTCTCTCAAGTCTCTCCAGTGGGTGGTTTGCCCACTGCTTCATCCTGGGGAGTGCAAAGCCACGGTCTCTCAGGTGGATGCCTTTCTCCACTGGTTCTGGAGAGGGCCGTGTGCCCAGAGTGCTTCATCCTGCCAAGGACTGAGGTAGTGGATGTGAATCTCCACTGGTTCTGGAGGGGGCCTTGTGCCCAGAGTGCTTCATCCTGCCAAGGACTGAGGTAGTAGATGTGAATCTCCACTGATGGCGGGGCAACATCGAAGCTGCCCAGGCCCCTGGAACTGACCACCAGCCTCATGCGAATTGCCACTGGGGATGGCAGCCATGTCTGCGGTGGTGTCACTGGCTCAGGATGTCGCGTGGCTGCTGGCGGTGCTTGCGGCGGGGTCAGTAGCGGCGGTCATTGGGGTGGCGGTGCTTGCGGCGGTCATTAGGCCGGCGGTGCTTGTGGCGGCCTCACTGACTGCGGTTCAGGGGGCTGGCTCACTGACTGCCGTGCTGGTGGCTGGCTCACTGACTGCCGTGCTGGTGGCTGGCTCTCTGACTGCGGTGCTGGCGGCGGTGTCAGTAGTGGCAGTGCTGGTGGCAGGCTCACTGACCGCAGTGCTGCTGAAGGGCACAGTGTCTGCGGTGCTGGTGAAGGGCTCAGTATCTGGGGTGTTGGCGGCAGTGTCCATGGCGGCAGTGCATGTGGCGGTGCCGGTGGTGGTCTTGTCCGCTGTGCAGGTTGGCGGCGACGTTGACTTGCCTTTCTTTTTCAGGCCCTTCCCCACCTTGGATGGTGCGAAGCTGTCTTGCTAGTCCCAACTATTGTCTTGGCTGAGCCCTTGGGTGCAGGGGTTTTGGCCTTCTCCCTCCGTGATATGGGCAACTTCTTCTGTTTTGGAGGTGGGGGAATGTCCTTGAACTCGCTCCTTGGGACACTGGCAGCCCTGTTGCTTGGGGCACTCCAGAATCCGGATATTGCTGGCACCACTGTGCCCGGTGATGTGGTGGCAGAGGTGCTGGGTTGGAACCTGGAAAGGCGGGCCCTAGGGGATGGACGGGGGGAGGTGTAGGGAAGAGGTCAACATTTTAAAGGAAAAGCTTTTTTGACACACTGGGATGGGTAGATGGAGGGGGTTTGGGAGTGGAGGAAGAGGTAGTGGTTGTAGGAGGTGTTCGTATGCTGACTTTGGGTGAAGGTGCATGGGCAGGAGGCTGTCGTGAGGTGGATGGCTGTTCGGTGGGTGTGTGACTGCGTTTGTGTAGTTTGGGAGGAGGGCTCACAGACACACTGGGAGAGGACATAGGGGATGTGTGAATGGTAGTGGGGGTGGTGAGTGCACGTGAGTGGTGTGTGGTGATGGGCGTGCTGCTGATGGAGGTAGTGGCTGAAGATGTAGTGCATGCAGGTGTGAGTGGATACGTGACAGGGAGGGAGGAGGGAGACGTGGAGGAGGGGGACACAGTGGAGGCTGTGGATGTTGGTACGTGTGCATGGGTATGATGCTTGTGTGAGTGCCTGTGGGATGTGTGTTGCTTATATTTGCCAGAGCCACCCTTGGGTGTTGAGGTGTGTGCATGCTGGTCTGATGGTGTGCTTGGGATAGGCTGAGGTACTGGGGATTGGGTCTGGGTGGAGGAAGTTGGAGGGGGGAGGCTGGACACAGGGACAATGGCTGCCATCAGTGCAGAGGGCAGAGCCTGAAATGCTCTCTGTTGGGCTGCCTGGCCATAATGAATGCCCTCCAGGTATGCATTTGTCTGTTGCAACTGCCTCTCTACACCCTGAATGGCATTCAGAATGGTAGAATGCCCAACAGTGAGGGATCTCAGGAGGTCATTAGCCTCCTCACTGAGGGCAGCAGGGCTGACTGGGGCAGGGCCTGAGGTGCCTGGGGCGAAGGTGATGCCCACCCTCCTAGGTGAGCGGCCACGGACACATGCTGAGGGGCTGCTGTGAGGGCAGTGCTGGTAGGGGGGGTGGCGGCTGTACCTGTAGATGCGGTGGGGACAGAGGGGCCCGCCACCGCAAGGGAGGTCCCATCAGAGGAAGAGTCGGTGTCGCTGGTCTCAGCTCCTGTTCCCGCCATGGAGCTCCCCTCGCCCTCTGTCCCACTGGTGACTTTAGACTCCGTTGTCTGGCCCTCCAGGGCCATGTGGGATGCAGCTCCCTCCTGCTCCGGTGGCACAGCCCCTCCGCCTGATGATGCTACTGCACACAAGAACAGGGAGACCACAAAAAGGGGGGTGGAAGAAAGAAGAAAGACATGTTCAGTGCATACAATACCGCTACCGTCGGTGGACACTACAGACACAGCAGCCCTCTGCACTACGCCATGCACTTAGAGTTCCCTAATTAATCACAGGGGCATGGGGTACACGGTCTATGCCCGATTGCTGCACACATGGAAGTCACAGGAGCCTGACTAAGTGTAGATGGCTCCTACCACTGGTGGGGATGGGGTGCCACTTTGCCTGCCTCACAAAGGGTCCTTGCCAACAAAGCTCGCCCTAGCCTAGGGAAACTGCCCACCTCCCCCACCCAGACACCTCCAATGCGCACAGAGTCAGATGGATTTGATGGTACTCACCCCCTTGTGGCTGCTGTGATGCCCTGAAGCACCCATCCAACTCCGGATACGCCACTGCCAGGATCCGAAACATCCGGGGGGTCATGGTACGACGGGCACCCCTCCCACGTTCGGAGGCCATCCCCAGCTGGGCCTCCACCGTCTTCTTGGTTCAGCTGCGAAGGCCCTCCCATCTTTTACGGCAGTGGGTGCTCTGTCTGTGGTGGACCCCCAGGGTCCAGATGTCCTTGGCGATAGCACGCCAAATATCCTTCTTCTGGTGGGCGCTGACCTAAAGGAATAGTACAGGGGAAAATGTAAAACTTTTACCGTCCGTACCGTCACAGTCATTGTCCCACGTTCCCACCCTTGCCCTGACGCACATACACTCACCATCCGATCATGCAGGCCTCGTCTCCCCCCGTATTTTCCATCCACTCCACTCCAAACAGGCATTGCTCATACAGCATGCTCACAGTGTACTCACCTGTTTGCCTGGAGGACCGTAGAGTAGCGTGTACTGGGGGAGGACCCCATCCACTAGTTTATCCAACTCCTCAGATGTGAAGGCAGGGGCCCATTCCCCAGACACATGAGTCATCGTCGCTTTCAGACTGAGGTCAAAGCAGCACTTGCAGTGTAGGTCCTCTCCTGCCGAAGATCAGGTATCAAGTGAGTGAACAGACAGAAAATGGCGGTCACGTCTGCGGCGGTTCATAGCGTCACCGCCTGCGTACATCGTCATTGGCTCCTGGAACCCATAAGGCCCAATGTTAACCAATGCAGGATTGCGCCGCGGTCTTCGACTGCCTACCGCGACGGTGTACAGCACCAGCGCAGTTACCTCATATCCTCTTGTACCACATTACAGGTCAGGCAGCCGCCATTTCAGGGGGCCACATGGCATACATTTTTAATGCATCACACTTATATAGGCCTTGCATACACACAGAGACTGCACATAGCGTATTGAAAAATGTGTGCAATAAAAATATTTTTTTACTACCTCAGTGTTGGCTGACTCTGTGCTCGCTGTTCTCATCCATAGGGCACATCCGCTGGGGAAGGTGAGGAGATGGCGGCATCCTCCGGTGTACAGACCGCTGGTGGACCTGTCGACAATGGAAGAGAGACATGTAATAGTCACCTACAGACTTGATCGTGCCACAATCCAAGAACTGTGTGCCCAGTTGGAGCCAGACCTGATGTCAGCTATCGGCCATCCCACAGGAATCCCCCCTCTAGTGCGGGTCCTGTCAGTACTCCATTTCTTGGCAAGTGGGTCTTTTCAAACAACAGTGGCCATATCATCAGGGATGTCCCAGCCTATGTTCTCAAACGTGTTGTCCAGAGTGTTGTCTGCCCTGCTGAAAAACATGCGCAGCTACATCGTGTTCCCTCAGGTGGAGGATTTGCCTACAGTGAAAGGTGACTTCTATGCCCTGGGACATATCCCCAACATCATAGGTGCCATTTATGGGACACATGTGGCCTTGGTCCCTCCCCGCGGGAGTGAACAGGTGTACAGAAACCATTTCATGAATGTGCAGATAGTGTGTTTGGACGACCAGTACATCTCCCATGTGAATGGCAAGTTTCCAGGCTCAGTGCATGACGCTTACATTCTGAGGAATATCAGCATCCCTTACGTGATGGGGCAAGTCCAGAGGCACCGTGTGTGGCTAATAGGTGAGGACAAGGACCCTATACCCTGTGAATAGTTGTCCAGGTCTGGGGTTGTCCCTAAGGGTTAGTATGTGTCTAACAGATTTCCCTCGACATTTGCAGGTGACTCTGGTTACCCCAACCTGTCATGCTACTGACCCCAGTGAGAAATCCCAGGACAAGGGCAGAGGAACGCTACAATGAGGCACATGGGTGAACTAGGAGAGTGATAGAAAGGACCTTCGGCCTCCAGAAGGCCAGATTCTGGTGCCCCCATCTTACAAGTGGATCCCTATACTACTCACAGAAGAAGGTGTGCCAGATCATCGTGGCCTGCTGTATGTTGAACAACCTGGCTTTGCGACGCCAGGCGCCTTTTCTGCAGGAGGATGGGCCTGATGTTGGTCTTGGGGCAGCTGTGGAGCCTGTGGATAGTGAAGAAGAGGAGGCAGAAGAAGATATTGTAGACAATCAAAACAACGTCATCATGCAATACTTCCTGTGAGACACAGGTAAGAAGATGGAACTGCTTCCCACATCTCATACTATTGTAGGAGCCAGCATAAACCTGCCCTTTTCACTCTGTGTATGGATCCTGACTTGTCACTTTGGCTATCCATTTCACAGATGTGGCTCCCAATTTGTGCCCTCTGCTATGTTTACTCCTGGACTACAGCTGTGTAACCTTGGTATGTGAACAAGTACATTGACATTGCTATATTCCAGAGATTTTGCAATTACACATTTGTGAAAGCACAGACTGACTCCAGATTGTTTTGTGATTCAAGGGTGTTTATTTCTATGCAAGTAAGTGAAGGGGTGTGTGAAATGGGCTGGGGTGATGGTGTGGGGGGGAATGTCCATGGCAGAGTCCAGTCTATTTGTATCACAGGTGCATTGTCTAATGGGGCATAGGAAGGGGAGCAATGGTAGTTTAAGGTGGACAGGATGACAAAGTGGGACAGAGGGGTGACATTCAGGGGGGTCTTATTCCCTGGCGGGGGTCTTGGCAATGTTCTCTCTCTTGGGCCTGGATCTCAGGGACAGTTTGCGGGCTGGTTCTCCTTCTGCAGGGGCTGAGGTGCTGGTGGCCTGTTGTTCCTGTGCCTCCTGTCCACTAGCGCCGGCGGAAGGTGAGGGCTGTTCATCATCCAGGCTAGTGTCAGGTGCCCGTTTGTGTGCCACTGTGTCCCTCATGGTGTTGACAAGGTCTCCCAGCACCCCTGCAACGGTGACCAGGGTGGTGTTAATGGACTTCAAGTCCTCCCTGCTCCCAAGGTAGTGTTCCTCCTGCAGCCGCTGGGTCTCCTGAAACTTGGCCAGTACCGTGCCCATGGTCTCCTGGGAATGGTGGTATGCTCCCATGATGTTTGAGAGTGCCTCGTGGAGAGTGGGTTCCCTGTGCCTGTCCTCCCCCTGTCGCACAACAGTCCTCCCAGCTTCCCTGTTATCCTGTGCCTCTGTCCCCTGAACCGTGTGCCCACTGCCACTGACCCAAGGTCCCTGATTGTCTTGGGTTGGTGGGTTTGCCTGGGGTCCCTGTAGTGGTGGACACACTGCTGATTGACGTGTCCTGGGGACAGAGGGATGGGCCCGCTGGGTGGGTGTTGTGGTGGTGTTTCCTGAGGGGGGAGGCTCCGTGGTGGTTTGTGACTGTGGTAGGGTAACCGACTGTCCCGAGGTCCCTGATGGGCCGGGCTGGTCATCTTGATTCAGGCGTGCAGAGCTGCTGCCATCACTGTGGGCCTCTTCTGTGGGGGGACTGGATATGTCTGGCACCTCCTGTCCGGTGACGTTGGGTATGGATCCTGTTGGGGTGTAAAGCTAAATTTTAGTATCTGTGTGTGCCATCTTGTGTATTGGGTGCGGTACCCTCTACTCCTGTGCTTGCATCATTGTGTTAGCCCTTTTGTGATAGTTGGTTTGGGGTCTGTGTGGGTTTCTGTACTGGCAATGCTTTGGTGACGGTGGTCCATGCATAGGTGTTGCATGCAGGGCCTTGTTATTGAGATGTGTGGGTTGTGATAGTGGGACATATGGAGTTGATGGAGTGATGGGGGTGAGGGTAAGAGTGGGAGGATGTGATGGCATGCAGGTGGGGTGGGGGATATGGTAGTAAAGATATGACTTACCAGAGTCCAGTTCTCCTACTACTCCTGCTAGGCCCTCAGGATGCATGATCGCCAAGACTTGCTCCTCCCATGTTGTTAGTTGTGGGGGAGGGGGTCCACCGCCAGTCTTCTGTTCAGCAATCTGGTGTTTGGATACCACGGAACGCACCTTCCCTCGTAGGTCGTTCCACCTCTTCCTAGTGTCATCCTGTGTTCTTGGATGCTGTCCCAGTGCGTTGAACCTGTCGACAGTTCTCTGCCATAGCTCCATCTTCCTTGCAATGGAGGTCTGCTGCACCTTTGATCCGAATAGCTGTGGCTCTACCCGGATGATATACTCCACCATGATCCTGAGCACCTCCTCTGAAAACCTGGGGTTTCTTTGAGGTGCCTTGATGTGATGTGGGTGATGTGTGAGGTGCTGTCTGTTGTGATGTGTGAGGGGATGTGTTGGTGTATGTTGTTTGAGGTGTGTGGATGTTGTATAGGTGATGGTGTTGTGTGTCTGTGGATGCTGGTGTTGTGTAAGCTAATCTCTCTCTCTGGCCTTCTTTCAGATTTTTTGTTGTAAGAGTTTGTGGGTAATGTGGGTGTGTGCTTTATATTGGATTGGGTGTGTGGGTCAGGTGTGTGTATTTCGAATTGTCCAATGTAGTTGTGTTTTGTAAATGTGTGTGTATTTTGAGTGCAGCAGTGTGTATCGCCAGTGGATTATGCGGTTGAAAGACCGCCACGTTGATTTGTGGGTCATGATAGTGTGGGCGATTCTTGTTGGCGTGAAAGTGTAGGTTTTGGTATCGCCAGTTTATCACTGACCTTTGGTGTGGGTGTCTGTATTGTGGCGGATTCCGAGTTGTGGGTCATGATACCTGTAGCGGAATTCCACTGCTGCAACGGTATGTTGGCGGTCTTCAGCACGGCGGGAAGCGGGATTTACCGCCAGGGTTGTAATGAGGGCCGTAATAAATATTTGTCAGAGTCACCAGATCCTCGGGGTCTGTGCACGTTCCCAACACTTCCACCACTGAACAGCTCCAAGACTCTGATAGATAAATCACAGAGACTGAGAGAGTTCAAGAGGGGAAGAGGGGATTAGCAAGGGAACAGCTGGGAAGGAGACCTGTAGTAAGAAAAAGGTTAGGACACACAATATGAAAATTATATCTCCTGAAATCAATACTAGACTATGATTCTAAGCCTAGTCACTCTGAAAACATGAACAAGCTAAGAGTTAAGTTTAAAATGATTAAGTTTCAAGATGGCCGGATACCTGTAGGGGAATCAAGATGGATTAAGTGAATTTTTTTTCCTTTATATGAGAATCAGAAAAACATTCTGACTAAATTTTAAACCAGTCATATAAATCCTGTTTTGAGAATGTATACCAGGACCATACAATATTACATCTAGAAACTCTGGCCTTCTGTGTACTCTTAAAATGTTTCAACACAAATTGCGCATATTGCAGCTATATATATATATATATATATTTATATATATATATATATATATATATATATATATATAAATCACATAAAACACTCGGACTGCAGGAACACCACACAGCGGTCCTGGGTGGGCTCCGAGAGGCCCTAATAAATCCTCCAACACTCCTCCAAATCACAGGAGACCCAGGACACCTCCAAGGTGCAAATCAATTTATTTCAGCACACAAATCCAACGCGTTTCGGCAACAGCCTTACTCATGGATACATCATTGTTACAGTGCTCCAAGCTAAAAACCATGTAATAATAGACATAAAAAACAGACAAAATCTCAAATCCCCACCAAAAGACACAAAATGTGGCGGCCATCTTAAAGTGCATCTATAAATAAGTTTCACAGTAGTTTGTACCATAGTCCTATCAAAATACAACTCTAATTATTGTTCAAATCCATCAGAATCTTTAAATTAATGTGATATCATACTTCGCACAATAAATAGAGTGAAATTCAATTGCCAAAATACAAAAATTGTAAATAGAATAATTCATTGCATTATAAAAGTTTGTTAAATATAAATATTTTCAAAATTTAAAATTCAATATATCACTTATAAATCCTGAACATTACTACCTGTGCTTGAATTAATTACATTTCATCCTATACCATCCAAATAGACCTGTACACCTACACAAAACTTTAGGGGGATCTCATATTTTTGGGGGATCTCATATTGGTATATGGAGCTTATCTACCCAAGTGGGTAGACGGACAAGTTCTTCTACTGTAGAAACCTTATAGACCCCAACACCTGTTCCCTTCTACTAAGAATCAAATAGGATTCAAAAAATCACCCCTACTTCACATTTCCTATCAGCCGACCACCCACCAAACAAAATATCGATTACCCTAGATGGATGCTCAGCTCCTCACTCGAATTTAGCCCTACAGGTTCCAACGTTTCGAAGTCTATTATATATTTAGACTCTAAAACACGTAACAATCTCTCTCTATCGCCTCCCCTTTTACTCATCCTTACTTGGTCTATAACTACAAACTTCAGCAGATTCTCATTGCCAAAATGATGGCTGAAGAAGTGCCTAGCTACTGGATAGTTTTTATCCTGATTTCTAATGGCTCGTCTGTGTTCCAGAACTCTTTTCTTCGCATTATGTATCGTACTGCCCACATACAATTTTTCACATGGGCATATCAGACAGTACACACAGTAAGATGTATTGCAATTGTAATTACCTCTAATTGCAAAGCTGTCTAACCTTCCTGGAACATATAATGTCCTGCAGCTATTGCTGGTCTTGCAGGCTTTGCACTTCATACAACAGAAGAAACCTTCCATTCCCGTATTCTGTATCCGTCCTACTGATGTTATCTCGTTACGACACAAGTTGTCCTTGAGAGATCTATTTCTCCTAAAAGTTATTTGGGGATTATCACTGATCCAGTCTGCCAAAACAGGGTCCGTCTGCAAGATATGCCAACTCTTCCTAAGTAATGAGCGTATTTTGTATGACTGATTACTATAAGTTGTAATGAATCTAATGGACTCACTTTCCTTCTCTTGCCTTCTGTTAGTTCCATACAAAACATCATCTCTACTTAATGTCACCACTTTGCGTTTGGCTTGATCGATCACTTTAGCCCCATAGCCTCTGTTCCTGAACCTCTCACACATCACATTACACTCTTGGTGAAAATCAGCTTCTTCGCTACAGTTCCTCCGGGCTCTCAACAATTCTCCAAACGGAATACTCCGTATTAGAGTCCCCGGATGTGCACTGTGAGCACTTAGTAGACTATTGCCGGCTGTTGCCTTCCTATACAATTTGGACACTAATCTACTACCCTTCACAGAAATTTCCACATCGAGGAACTCTATACACTTCGAATCCAAATGCTCAGTAAATCTTAGGTTGCACTCATTGGTGTTCAAATCTCGCACAAATTGCATGGCTGCTTCTTCATTACCCCTCCAAATTACAAAAATGTCATCAATAAAACGACACCACAAGACCACATTGGTATCGAATTGGGTAATTTCTTCTGACACCTGTTCCTCCCACCAGCCCATAAACAAATTTGCATAGCTGGGGGCAAAACAGGTGCCCATAGCTGTCCCTTGAAGCTGTTTGTACAGATGACCATCAAAGATGAATACATTGTTCTTAAGACAAAACTCGATCATAGTGCATAGCATTTCCGAATGGAAGAAAAAAGACAGTGACCTTGCTCTGAGAAAGTGTCTAATAGCTCTCACCCCCAAGCCATGATCTATGCTCGTATACAGACTAGTCACATCTAGGGTTAACAGTAAGAAGTCATCTTCCCATACGATACCCTCAATGATTTTAAAAAAATGTGTGGTGTCTTTGACATAAGAGGGTATTGACTCAACAAAAGGACGTAAGAAGAAGTCAATATATTTTGATGTATTTTCCAGGAGCGATTCCATAGCCGAAACTATAGGCCTCCCTGGTGGGTTAACCGCATCCTTGTGAATTTTGGGGGGAAGATACAGAAGTGGAATTTTCGGATGATCACATTTAAGAAACAGGAATTCATCCCATTCTATCATCCCTTGATCTTTCCAATCAATGAGCATATCAATATATTTCTCATTCATTGATTTAACATCTCCCCAACTCACTTCTTCATAACACAGAGTCCCACTTGGGTAGATAAGCTCCATATACCAATATGAGATCCCCCAAAAATATGAGATCCCCCTAAAGTTTTGTGTAGGTGTACAGGTCTATTTGGATGGTATAGGATGAAATGTAATTAATTCAAGCACAGGTAGTAATGTTCAGGATTTATAAGTGATATATTGAATTTTAAATTTTGAAAATATTTATATTTAACAAACTTTTATAATGCAATGAATTATTCTATTTACAATTTTTGTATTTTGGCAATTGAATTTCACTCTATTTATTGTGTGAAGTATGATATCACATTAATTTAAAGATTCTGATGGATTTGAACAATAATTAGAGTTGTATTTTGATAGGACTATGGTACAAACTACTGTGAAACTTATTTATGGATGCACTTTAAGATGGCCGCCACATTTTGTGTCTTTTGGTGGGGATTTGAGATTTTGTCTGTTTTTTATGTCTATTATTACATGGTTTTTAGCTTGGAGCACTGTAACAATGATGTATCCATGAGTAAGGCTGTTGCCGAAACGCGTTGGATTTGTGTGCTGAAATAAATTGATTTGCACCTTGGAGGTGTCCTGGGTCTCCTGTGATTTGGAGGAGTGTTGGAGGATATATATATATATATATATATATATATATATATATATATTTATATATATATATATATATATATATATATATATATATATAGTAAACACCATAAAAGGATTGTGCACCATGAATAACACGATATGGATTCATGAAACAAATCACATAACTTGTCAACTTGAATATTATATAATAAATATCTTAGAATAGTGGCATACAATAAACAACATGAAATAAACTCGAGGAAAGAATCGTGCGTCTTGCCGATTCGAGTGTCACCATGTAAAATACCAAGAAATGGTAACACGCAATGAATATCAAGGTCAAATCATCATTAATCGAATCGCGCGTCTTGCCGATTCATAAAACACGATGTAAATGTCAAGAAATAACAGCTCACAATAAATAACAAGATCAAAGTACAATGAAACGAATCGTGCTTCTTTTGCCGATTCTTAAGCCACCATATAAATGTCAAGAAATGGTAGCGCGCAATGAACAACAAAGTTAAATCCCCATGAAACGAGTTGCGCGTCTTGTCAATTCGTAAAACATCACGTAAATGTCAAGAAATAGGAGCACGCAATGGACAACAATGTTTAAACACCATAAAACGAATTGCGCGTCTTGCCGATTCTTAAGCCACCATGCCAATGTCAAGAAATGGTAGCAAGCAATGAATAACAAAGTCAAACCTTTATGAAACCAATCGCGCGTCTTGCCTATTTGTAAACTACCATATAAATGTCAAGAAATGGTAGCGTGCAAGTAATCTATTACTCATTTAAGAATTAAACCAAGAATATGAAAATTCTCAATAACGGTGTTGGGACAGTCCAACCACCATCTTACCGCCTGGAACAATGATCACCAATGAAGGATGAAGGGCAAAAGACTGGAAAATCCAAATAGGCTGCCGGAACAGGAGCTCAGGAAGAAGCTGCTGCTCTGCACCGGGACCTCTGAATAGTGAGCACTGGGAGTTGGGCTGGCTCTCTTTTATAGAGCCTTGGCCCAGCTCAGAACCACGCCCAGGCATGTTGCAGGGAAAGTCTCTGGAAGGCCCTGGAAAGGGGCCACACCCTAACACACTCTGGAAACCTGCAGCAATACATTGCAAAGGAACAGTATTTGTAAGCATATTAAAAATAAGTTTTCAGGATTGAACTCTGCAATGCAAAAGGTTAAACCACAACATATCAGCACAATGCATAAATTACTTTGTTTTGAGAGTGCTGGGTTTTTGCATTTTTTGTCGCCAATAGAGCACGTACTGCTCTGGTGTTGACAGTGCTCCCCTCTCCCAGACGCGCACTAGGGCCTTGTTTGCTTGGATTAAGATGATGAAAGCGTCTCACAAGTACTGGAGCATGAACATCAGATGCGGAAACCCATGAGTTACTTTCAGGACCATAACCTTTCCATGAGATTAAGTACCATAGATTACGCCCTCTCAGTTTAGAATCCAACACTTTCTTGACTTCGTATTCTTCTTCCCCTTGTACTAGAAAAGGAGCTGGATGAGGGTGGACCTTTTGGACTTCCTTTTTCAAGAGGGAAGTGTTTAACACTGGATGAATCCGTAAGGATCTGGGCAATTGTAGTTTATAGGTCACCGGATTGATTTGCTGAAGGACAGTATAAGGACCTATGAATTTAGGGTTAAACATGTGCTTCTTCTTGAAGTCTATGAGGGTCATTTTGACCTCGGCCGTCTTTTTCCAAGACCGCCGACGGACCGCCGTGTGGAAGACCGCCAGTGGTGGCGCTTTGCCGCTCGGCCTATTATGACCGTTGGCAGCTCTCCGTCCTTTTACGGACGGAGAGCCGCCAACAGCCATACTGGCGGGCGGCGGGGAAGTGGAGGTTGCTCCACCTCCACCGCCATCCCAACAGAACACCGCCCAGCGAATCACGTCCTGTGATTCGGCGTGGCGGTGTTCTGTTGACGGTGTGGTGTCGGTGGAGCAGCCCCCATGGCTCCCGTCCCCTCCTGGAGGATCGTCGGACCAGGTAAGTCGATCGTCCGTGAGGGGAGGGGGGTGGGGGGGTGTTGTGTGTTGTGTGCGTGCATGGTGGTGTGCGTGTGTGTATGTAGAGGGGGTGTGTGAGTGCGTGTATGCTTGCGGGGTGTTGTGTGTTTGGGAATGAGTGCGTGTATGTCTGTATGGATGTGTGCGTGTATGTTTGAATTTGGGTGTGCGTGTCTGACTGTGTGTGTGGATGTTGGCATGCATGTCGGTGTGTGTGTGTATGTGTGTTGGTGGTGCCTGCGTGTGTGTCGTGTGTGTATGAGTGATGTTATGTTGGGGATCGGGGTGGGGAGGGGGTCTTGCCACCTTTGGGGGGTGGCAGTGGTGGTGGGGGGGTAGGGGAGGGAGTCAGGGTGGGGGTGGGGAGTGGGGGAGACCCCTATCAGTGTCAGGGAAGGAATTCCCTGGCACTGATAGTGTTTACCGCCATGGATTTCATAGCGGTTTCAAACCGCATGAAATCCATGGTGGTCAGCCAGGTCCAAATACCGCCGGCGGTATAGTGACGGCCGCCGGGCTGGAGACCCTGGTCTCCAGCCCAGCGGGCGGAACGGAGAACCAGCGGATGACCATGGCGGTAACCGCCATGGTCATAATACAAAAAAGAAGACCGCCAGCCTGTTGGTGGTCTTACCGCCGCTTCTCCGCCTTCCTCCAGGGTCATAATGACCCCCTGTATGTTTTGTGGAAAGCCACACTTTGTCACCTGGTTGATATTGCGGTCCCTCACAATGTTTCTTGTCATAATGCCTTTTATATTTTTGTTTGGCTTTTTCTAAATGCTGTTGAATCAGTTTCTGGGTTTGATGTAAATGCTGAATGGTTTCTGACACAGCTTGAGTAAGAGAACTTTCTTGAGGAATTGTGATGGGCAAGGTGTCAGGATGATAGCCAAATAAAGCAAAAAAGGGTGTAACACCAATAGAAGTGTGGAATGAGTTATTGTAAGCTAACTCAGCTAACCAGAGCAAAGATGTCCAAGAATGAAGTGCCTTTTCAGCGTAGGCACATAGGTATTGTTTCAAAGTCTGATTTAGTCTCTCCGTTTGACCATCTGTTTGAGGATGGTGACTAGTAAATAGCGTAGATGTCACTTGGAATGTTTTACACCATGTCTTCCAGAAATTGGAGGAAAATTGTGACCCCCGATCAGAGAGGATAACCTTTGGCAGTCCATGATAACGAACCACTCTGTTCAGTAAAATAGTTGCCAATTCACTAGAAGTGGGCAATTTTTTACAGGCAATGAAATGTCCATATTTCGTGAGACTATCTACTACCACCAGAATTACTGAATGCTGTTGAACCTCTGGCAGACCGGTAATAAAGTCTAAAGAAATGTGCTCCCATGGACGACTTGGGGTTGGAAGTGGATGTAACAACCCTTTTGGTTTTGAATGACTTGTTTTAATGCGAGCACAAACTTCACAGTTGTTTACCATTGCTTTTACATCTTTTGTTAGGTTAGGCCACCAAAAATAGCGTCGGATCAGTTCAAGAGTTTTAGGAGTATCTGGGTGACCTGCCGTAGGTATAACATGCAACCAATGAAACACTATCTTGCGAAGTTTGGTAGTGGGTACGAACAAACGAGCATCATAAAAGGGTAAACCTTGCTTGATTGACCTTTTGGGATCTGGTTGGGCCCATGTTTGCCATTTTTCAACAGTGAAAGAGTTGCGAGTTTCTTCAAAGAAATCTTCAGTTTTTATGATACATAGAACCTTGTCAGGAGCAATGATAGCTCTAAAGGCTTGAAATGTAGGCAACGTGGTAGACTCTTGACGGGACAAGGCGTCAGCCTTGCGATTATCTTTACCAGGCCGGAAGGTTAGTACGAAATCAAATTTGGCAAAAAAAAGCCTCCAGCGTAATTGCCGAGGGGTCAAAAGTCTGGCAGAACTCATGAATTGAAGATTATGATGATCAGTATATACTGTGACAGTGTATTTAGCAAATGATGTCTCCATTCTTTAAAGGTGTCACGAATTGCCAGAAGCTCTTTTTCAGCAATGACATAGTTCTGTTCGGCTTCGTTCAACTTCCGAGACATATAAGGTACAGGATTAAGTTGACCAGTGTCTTTATTTCGTTGTGATAAGACAGCTCCTATTGCTACATCTGAAGCATCAGCTTCCACTATGAAAGGTTGATTCGCATCAGGATGAGTCACGACTGGGGCAGTGGAGAAAGCTTCCTTCAAAGTCGAGAAGGCCTGATCAGCTTCTGGGGACCATACAAACTTTTCTTTCTTTCTTAGTAGCTTAGTGATTGGAGCCACTGTCTGGGAGAAATGATTTATGAACCTTCTGTAAAAATTTGCAAACCCCAGGAAACATTGTACATCACGAACAGTCTTTGGGGTGGGCTAGTTAGATACGGCTTTTACTTTCTTTTCTGCCATCACCATACCTTGAGGGGTAAGAATAACCCCTAAAAACTCAACTGTGGTAACATGAAACTCACACTTGGTTAGTTTGCAAAATAAATGGTGTTTTCAAAGGGCTGCAAGAATTTTCTTGACATGTTGGACATGTTCGTTTTCATTGTCTGAGTAGATCAAAATGTCATTGATGTAGACTATGGCAAATATGTTGAGGTACTCTCTAAGAACGTCATTCAAGAAAAATTGAAATGCTGCTGGAGCATTACATAGACCAAAAGGCATGACGGTGTATTAAAAAAGGCCATATCTTGTCTTGAACGCTGTTTTCCATTTGTCACCCTCTCTCATTCTGACCAAATGATAAGCACCTCGAAGGTCAAGCTTCGTGTAGATTTTTGCTCTCTTCACTTGTTCCAAAAAGACCGGAATTAGGGGCAAAGGATATTTATTCTTGATGGTGACTTTGTTCAAACCTCTATAGTCGATGCAAGCTCGAAGTTCTGAATTAGCTTTTGAAACAAAAAACAAAGGCGAAGCTGCAGGAGACTTAGAGGGGCGAATGAAGCCATTCTCCAAAAATTGATCTAGGTTTTTTCGTAAATGTTGATTTTCATGTTCTGACAGGGCATATACACGACAGTTGGGAAGTATCGCACCTGGGGCTAAATCAATTTGACAGTCATAAGATCTCTGAGGAGATAGAGTCTCTACTCTTTTCTCAGCAAATACATCTTTGTAAAATGAATACTGTTTGGGCAGCTGAATTTTTTTCTCTGCGGCAGTAGCTATGTAAGAGTTGCAAACTTTTGGTACTTGAATCTTTTGGAGACATTGTTCGTTACATAGCGCAGATGAGAACACGATTTTTCGTTCTGCCCAATTGATCTCCGGATTGTGATGAGTTAACCATGGCAAGCCGAGGATAATCCCATATTGGGGAGCATGGATCACGTCAAGGATGATTTTCTCTTTATGTTTCTTTCTTTGATTCTTATCTTCACAAATCATTGACAAGGGGATAGTCTGAAGAGTTACCGGACCTCCAGTCAAGCGTTTTCCATCGACTGCCTGGATGATTTCTGGGGTCTTCTTTTCAATACATGGGATTCCCCATGCACGAACCAATTGGACATCAACAAAGTTCACAGTAGCCCCAGAATCGACTGGAGCTTTTTTTAAATAGATCTTTTTCTTGACCTGAACTCTTATTTCCAGTTTAAGATGTCTAGATTGTGAAGGGTCCGCGGTGACACCCAAGAGCAACCCTTCTCTGCATCTTGGGTGTTTTAGTTTTCCAACTCGACTGGTGCATTGGCTGCCACCTTCTGAACTGGACCTTGCTTTTTCTTTGGTTTGATTGGACAATCTTTGGCAAAATGACCTTTTCGCCCACAATAAAGACATTGTCTATTTTTTCTGCGTACGCCCTTTTCATCTTTGGTCAAAGGTCTTCTGATGGTTCCAATTTCCATCGGTTCCGGCGTTCTTTCTTTCAGAATTCTTGAGTCTCTGTTATCATGAACGCACCATGAATATTTTTCAATCTTTTTGCGCGTTCCTTTACTTTCTGCTAAACGATGATCAAGTCTCAAGACAAGATTTATTAATTCTTGACAGTCTGTAGGTTGTGGATCGATTTGCGCTAAGATATCTTTTAGTTCCTCTTTGAGTCCCTTGTAAAACAAGACCGCTTGTTTTTCTTCAGGCCAGGATGTCTCGGCAACCAGCTGGTTAAAGTTGGCTAAATACGACACTAGGTCTTGATTCCCTTGGCGTAAATCTAATAATTCACGATCTGCTGACTCTGTTACAGTTCTACGATCAAAAACTCTCTCAAATTCACGAACAAAATGTCTCCAGTTGTACAACATGGGACTATTTTCATGCACAACAGGAATTGCCCAAGTAGCTGCATCCCCAGACAGATATGATAATAAGAAAGGTACTTTGGGCTGGGCATCGGGGAAATTATTTGGTCTGCAGGTGAAGTGTAGTTCCACTTGAACCAGGAAAGATTGCGCTTTCAAAGGGTCACCTTAGAAATGTTCTGGGGGAGCTAAAGGAATTGCAGAAGGAACATTTAGGGAAATCGGATTACTTCCAGAAGCCTGAGAAGAAGTACCTGGCCAAGACACTCCTGTGGGACTTTGTTCCTTCTTCTCTACCTTATCTTGCAACTGACTCACTCTCTCTGCTAAGCTAGTTGTCAATTCTTTGGATGATACCACCTCTGCTTGGAGCTGGGTGATAGCCTTGACTAACTCGTCTAGCGTGGCCATGCTGAGAACATACACAAGCCAGGAGGATAATAATTTGTGGGCTCACTATTCTGTCAGAGTCACCAGATCCTCAGGGTCTATGCACGTTCCCAACACGTCCACCAATGAACAGCTCCAAGACTCTGATAGATAAATCACAGAGACTGAGAGAGTTCGGGAGGGGAAGAGGGGATTAGGAAGGGAACAGCTGGGAAGGAGACCTGTAGTAAGAAAAAGGTTAGGACACACGACATGAAAATTATATCTCCTGAAATCAATACTAGACTATGATTCTAAGCCTAGTCACTCTGAAAACATGAACAATCTAAGAGTTAAGTTTAAAATGATTAAGTTTCAAGATGGCTGGATACCTGTAGGGGAATCAAGATGAATTAAATGAAAACTTTCTTATTCAAGTACTTTCCTTTACATGAGAATCAGAAAAACATTCTGACTAAATTTTAAACTAGTCATATAAATCCTGTTTTGAGAATGTACACTAGGACCATACAATATTGCATCTAGAAACTCTGGCCTTCTGTGTACTCTTAAAATGTTTCAACACAAATTGCGCATATTGCAGATATATATATATATATATATAAATATATATATATATATAGTAAACACCATAAAAGGATTGTGCACCATGAATAACACGATATGGATTCAGGAAACAAATCACATAACTTGTCAACTCGAATATTACATAATAAATATCTTAGAATAGTGGCATACAATAAACAACATGAAATAAACTAGAGGAGAGAATCGTGCGTCTTGCCGATTCGAGTGTCACCATGTAAAATATCAAGAAATGGTAACACGCAATGAATATCAAGGTCAAATCATCATTAATCGAATTGCGCGTCTTTCTGATTCGTAAAACACGATGTAAATGTCAAGAAATAACAGCTCACAATAAATAACAAGATCAAAGTGCAGTGCAACGAATCGCGCTTCTTTTGCCGATTCTGAAGCCACCATGTAAATGTCAAGAAATGGTAGCGCGCAATGAACACCAAAGTTAAATCCTCATGAAACGAGTTGCACGTATTGTCAATTCGTAAAACATCATGTAAATGTCAAGAAATAGTAGTGCGCAATGGACAACAATGTTTAAACACCATAAAATGAATCACGCGTCTTGCCGATTCTTAAGCCACCATGCCAATGTCAAGAAATGGTAGCATGCAATGAATAACAAAGTCAAACCTTTATGAAACCAATCGCGCGTCTTGCCTATTTGTAAACTACCATATAAATGTCAAGAAATGGTAGCGTGTAAGTAATCTGTTACTCATTTAAGAATTAAACCAAGAATATGAAAATTCTCAATAACGGTGTCGGGACAGTCCAACCACCGTCTTACCGCCTGGAACAATGATCACCAATGAAGGATGAAGGGCAGAAGACTGGAAAATCCAAATAGGCCGCCGGAACAGGAGCTCAGGAAGAAGCTGCTGCTCTGCACCGGGACCTCTGAAAAGTGAGCACTGGGAGTTGGGCTGGCTCTCTTTTATAGAGTCTTGGCCCAGCTCAGAACCACGCCCAGGCATGTTGCAGGGAAAGTCTCTGGAAGGCCCTGGAAAGGGGCCACACCCTAATACACTCTGAAAACCTGCAGCTATACATTGCAAAGGAACAGTATTTGTAAGTATATTAAAAATAAGTTTTCAGGATTGCACTTTGCAATGCAAAAGGTTAAACCACAACATATCAGCACAATGCATAAATTACTTTGTTTTGAGAGTGCTGGGTTTTTGCATTTTTTGTCGCCAATAGAGCACGTACTGCTCTGGTGTTGACAATATTATCGTACACTCTGCGTATATCGATACTAATAACAGCCCTCAATAAATATTAATCTGCCTCGCTCCTGTGCGTATCATAATAATTCAGACATAAAGCTCTATTAAGCCTGTGTAGCGGCAGACTGCATAGCCCCATCCTCTTGCAAAGGAGGCAGGTGCAAGTACACTCCTCTTCATTTCAGTGGCTGTAGCCTAGCAGAACTTGTGTCCCACAGCAGTCCTTCAACCAAAAATTTCTGCAGATATAGTGGATGTAAACTAAAAGAATTATTAGTGAGGCACGGTGCACTGCAACTATGTGGCCATCTTGGTCCACAACTTTGCCATGCCCCCTGACTTCTATTAATTACACGTGCCATTTTGCATAGATAAAAAGAGTATTACATGTGAACTTTACACTTACAAGATCAAAAAGCATTGTGAATGTGGGCTTCTATGCTGAAACTCAATTAAGTAAACTAGAAAGAGAGAAAATGGCATAAAATAAACTAAAAATAATCCTGGCATAGAACAAACCTTTAGTAAATACATTGTATTCAATTCAATAAAATAAAATACAACTGGCATAGAGGAAACCTATGGAAAAAACTTCAGGACTGATTCACAAAAAAGGTACACTACACACTACACATCTACAGTTGTAAATGTTTTCCTATGCACAATATAAATGTACAATTTCTTTTGAAATTCCACGACTTTCTCTGTAGCGAGTTTTGAAAGCAGAGTTAGTCACTACTTTCGAGGTGTACTACTAAGATTTTATGTGCCATTTTTAGGTCGAAGTCCACCAGACAGTGCAGCTATCTGGTTTGCTAACAACATCTTGGAGACATTCTGAATGCTTCCCTGGGAATACATTGCACCAATTGCTTATCATTGGCTTTGTGATTTGCAACTCACATTTGCTTGCTTTCTATTTGCTGACTCTATTTTTTGTCTGTCCAGGCTGTCCAGTTTCAGTTCGTCCCTTCCGTTTCCCAAACCCTTTTTTACTGTAATTTGTCACCAGTGCTCAGGCCTTTCAATCTTGACCTTATCTTCTCACATTTGCTGTTGCTGTGCATTCAAAGTCAGAGGACAAATGTCAGGTTCTCTCTCCCAGGAAGCTTGATGTTACTTGTCTTCCTCTGACTTCAAAGTGAGAGGATTTATGTGACAAGCATGCTGGCTACTAGGGGAATGCATGAGGAAGGCTGTACAACATTATTCTTTTCCTAACACAGAATAAAATTTAAATGTCCTGTATATGAACTGTGTAGATATTTCAGAATAAATCAGAATTAGAAAAGCACAAATGAAGCACATTTTTTGGTAATTATGAAGTTTGTTAGAAACAAATATTTTAATATGAACAAAACAAATCAATACACTAGGTGATGACGTTTCCACACATTATCATTTGTGCGCTGTGCATGTTCATCAGTAAAACTGTGGGGCATATTTACAAGAAAGTGGCGCATCACCACTGATGCGCAACTTTTCCTGTGTTGGCCTGCACCACCTAACGTCATCATGGTAGTTCTGTATTTACTATACAGTGCACCATGGTCACGTTATCACACTAGTGTCATAATTTATGACGCTATTGTGGCGCTTTGTTGGATTAGGGCCATAAATTATAGCCCTAGTCCAACAAAGGACTGGTAGGCCCATAGGTTATTATAGGAGCATCACTTTAACCCCTGCCCTGAGCAGGCATTACAAATGATGGAAAAAATGGTGCAGTGAAATCTTGTAAATTTCACTAAGCCATTTCTTTGGGCCTCCCTGTGTGGGAACACCCCCCTTGCAGACTTTATACTTGGTGCAGGTATAATGTGGTGCAAGGGGTTACAAAGTGGCGCAATGCATGCATCCTGCCACTTTGTAAATATGGTGCATGGTGGGGGCCTCCTTAATGCCTGGGGTGGCGCAAGGAGGCACCAGGGGCTTGTAAATATGTCCCGCTTTGTCTGTGCAAATGCAATGGTCATTTCAGTTGAATTGAAGATGTTTTGTCTGTAATGGCAGTGTGCTACAATACCATGCATATTCCACTCTACGCCACTTAACTGTACATCACCCACACTACACTTCTCCACCCCATGCCACTCCACACTGCGTCACTTCACTCTATGCCACTCCAGGCTATGCTACTTTACTCTACAACTATCTACTTGACTCTACTATATGCAAAAGCACTGTACCCCACACTACTCTACTATGCACCACTGCATTCTTTGCCTGTGTACTCTACACCACTCCACCCTGCACCACTCCACTCTATGCCATTGTTGTACTCTGCAACGCTGCACTCTATACCAGTGAACTCTACTCTGCACCACTCAAGTTTATACCAGTGCACTCCATGTCAATCCAGTCTACGTCACTCTAATCCATTGTGTGCTCTAAGCAACTGTACTGTGCTGTGCACCACTCCACTCTATACCACTTTACTGAAAATCAAAGAACGCTACATTACTGCACTGTACGTCAATCTAATCTGCACCACTCTACTCTACCCTGAACCTATCCACTGTACACCACTTCACTCTACTATGAAACAATCTACTCTATGCCACTCTACGTCACTGCACTCTACAACAGTCTGCACCACTGTATTTTACACCACTTCACTCTAGGCATCTCTACTCCACTCAACGATGCTACACTTTACTTTACTCCACTCTATGGTGGTCAACTCCTTTACAACACTCTACTTCACTCTACAAACTTACTCTACTATACATAACTTCTCTATGCCACTCCATGCCATTTTACCCCATGCTATTCTACCATACACTATTCCACTCTACTCCACCCCATTCTACTCTATGCCACTGTACTCTGACACTCAGAGACACTCCACTCTACACCAAGCACCTTTACAACACTCTACTCCACTCTGCCATTCCACTGTCCTATACTACTCCACTATCTGACAATCTACTCTGCTCCCCACTCTACAACACTGTATTCCATTGTATGCAACACCCTTTATGCCACTCCACCCTTCCCTACATCATCCACAACACTATATGCCACTCCACTCTGACACTCAACCCCACTCAGCCCTAGTCCACTCTATGCCCTTCCTCTCCACAGCACTCTACTCCCTAAACGACACACCACAATACTACACTCCATGCCACTCTGCACCACTCTATGCCGCTCCACACCACTCCATAACACTTGACTCTAATCCACTTTACGACACTCCACTCCATGTCACTCTCCTTTACCCCACTAACTTTTAGCCATGCTGAACAGCAGCCGCGCTGGTGTTGAAAATGGCTAAAACATATTGGCAAAGCCAATAGCTCTTGCATAGGCGGGACCTATTGGGTTTGCTAATGCGTGTTAGACAGTGGCATTCATATAATGAGAAATATTTTGTATAGTATAATTGCGTATCGGGGAAGACAACATCTATGCTCAATTGCACATTTCTAGGGTCGAGCCTGCAAGTGCATCTCATAGAGCATGCGCCTCACTTGTGAGACTCTTTTCTACAGTAAAGTCTTTGGAGCCCGCACACTACGTACTATTTGTTGGCTTGCATTGCACACTTCTTTACAGCCTTCTACTTTGTCACTGCAGACCTAAAATAATTTCCGTTCCTCTCTGTGGAGCAGGGACTAAGCACTGACTGATTCAACTTAATCAGTGCCCGTCTTATATTCAACTTCTAGTGCCCTGCAAACAGAAGGCGTGCGATGGGCAAAAACATGCCCAGTAGGACAAACAAAATTGCAAAGTTTTCTTTTCTATGGCTAACTTAATTTTATTTTGCCAAGTTGTCTTTTCTCATTTTGCACTCAGCCCATATTTATACTTTTTTTGTGCTGCATTTGCGTCATTTTTTACACAAATGCAGCGCAAACTTAACTCCATATTTATATTTTGACATTAGTCACATCTAATGTCAAAATATTGGAGTTTGCACCATTTTTTAGATGCATGAACCTACCTTGCATCAATGAGATGCAAGATAGGGGTTTCCCATCTAAAAAATGATGCTATCCCCACAGCCCCATATTTATCCCCCATGCTAAAATGACGCATGGGTGGGAAGAGGGGCCAAATATTGGTACAACGCTTGCTTTGCACCATTATTTAATGCCTGGGTCAGACCAGGCAGTAAAGGACCTGTGGACCCATTTCCATGGTCAGACACCATGGAATGGGTCCACAGGCGCAATCCCCAAGCCCCAGGAACACCCTAACCCCTACCAGAGGGACACCGGAGGATGAGGGACCCCATCCCAGGTAAGTAGAGTAAGTAGAGGTAAGTATTTTAAAAACTTTTTTAAAGTGCCATTTGGGGCCCTGAAATGGGCCCCCCTTCAAGGCACTGGGTGCAATGGCCATGCCCAGGGGACCCTTGTCCCTTGTGCTGGCCATTGGGGTAGTGGGCATGACTCCTGTCTTTTATAAGACAGGAGTCATGTGGTATGGATGATTTTGCATCAGAAAATGACGCCAGGCTGGTTAAAGGCATTGTTTTGCCTCTAAGCAGCTTAGCGTCATTTTTTTTATTGCAAAACCCCCTTACCCCATACGCCACCTCCACCCGGCTAACGTCATTTTTTTAACGCCTTTGCACCGGCTTGTGGGATTCCTTAAATTTGACGTAAGCCGGCGCTATACTTTTTGAAGCAAAACTGCGTTTGTGCAGTTTTGCGTCAAAAAGTATAAATATGGACCTCATTTTTTTCTTTTGTTTTTGCTTGTGGGCACTGTTCTCACAAGCTGACGATTATCTTGTTCTAAATAATGCAAAGAGACATTGTTTCTTTCTTTTCTGTAATTTCTGAAATGATGCTTTAACACATAAGCATGCAGTACACCCCAGTTCACCCCAATCCACCCCACCTCACACCACACCAATCCACCCCACTCAATCCACTCCAACCACCCCACTCTTATCCTCCTAGCCCAGCTAACTCTAATCTGCACCACTTCAATCTGCCCCACTTCAATCTTTCGCACTCCAATCTGTCCCACTCAAGTCCAAAACAATCTGTTCCACTACAAAACAAAACAAGTTGTAGCACTCCAATCCAAAACAATCTGCCCCACTCCAATCCTCCCCACTCCAATCCAAAACAATCTGTCCCATTCCAATCCACCTCACTCTGGTCTGCCCCACTCCAATCCAAAACAATAGCCCCCACTCCAATCTGCCCCACTACGATACAAAACAATCCACCCGCTACAATACATCTCAATCCAATCCTCCCCACTCTAATCCAATCCACCACACCCCAATCCAATCCACTTTACACAATCCTAATTCATCCACTCCAATCCTCCCCATTCCAATCCAAGCCAATCCACCCCACACCAACCCATTTCACCCCACTCAGATCCAATTCACCCAACTCCAATCCAATCCACTGCACTCCAATCCAATCCTCCCTACGCCAAGTCAAACCACCCCACATCAGTCCAATCCATCCCAATTAAAATTTTACCTCACTCCAATCTACCCCAAACCAGCCCAATCCGGCACACACAAAATAATCAGCCCCACTCCAAAACAATCTTCCCCACTCTAACTCAAAATAACCTTTCAGGCTCCAATCTGCCCCAGTCCAATCCAAAGCAGTCTGCCCCACTCAAATTTTCCCCACTTCAATCTGCCCCACTTCAACCTGCCTCACTTTAGCCTGCCTCACTACAATCTGGCCCACTCAATTCCCAAACAACCCACTCCAATCCAAAACAATCTCCCCAGTACAATTTGCCACACTCCAATCCAATCTACCTCACCCCAATCCAGTCCAACCCTCTCCATCCTAATTCACCCCACTCCAATCCACCACAATTCACCCCACTCCAATCCAATCCAATAAAATCTACCCCATACCTATCCAATCTACCTCAATTCAACCCAGTTCAATCTACCCCACTCCAATCCAATTCACCTCACCCCACCCCACTTCACCCAAATCCACTCCACCTGACTCCAGTCCCATCCACCCACTCTAGTCCACCCCATCCCACTCCAGTCCTCCCCACCCTACCCCACTCCAGTCTACCCCACTTCAATCCAGTCCAACCCACCCCAGTCCAATCTGTTCCATTCCAGTCCTGTCCACTCCAGTCCAGTCCATCCTACTCCAGTCCAGTCCATCCCACTCTCGTCCAATCCACCCCACTCCAGTTGAACCCACCCCACTCTAGTCCAATACACTGCATTACAACTCACCTTCACCCTAACCCAATCAAACCCACCCCACTGTAATCCAGTACACCCCAACCCATTTACTCAAATGAATTCCACCCACTCAAATTAATTCCAATTCAATCCAGTTCACCATTCAAGTCCACTGCAACCCAGTTCACCTCATTCCAATCCAATTCACCCACACCACCCAAATCCATCAAACTCCAAGTACAATCCACTTCGATCCACCTCACTCCAGTCCAAACCAGTCCACCCTAATCCATCCTACTCCGTCCAATCCACTGGACTCCAAACCACCTTAATCCACCCTACTCCAAATTCAATCTACCTCACTCCAATCAATCCACCCCGCACGATCCAATCCACCCCACTCCAGTCCAATTCAATCCACCCACTCCAATCTAATCCAACCCAATGCAGTCCAATCCACCTCACTCCAGTACAATCTACCACAAGCCACCTCACAACAATCGAATCCACCCCACTCAACCCAATCCTCCCCACCATTATCCAACCCACCCTTATCCAATCCACCCCATTCAATCCACTCCATCCCATCCCATCCCAATCCACCTCACTTAATCCAAAACACCCCACTCAATCCAATCCACCTCCCTCCAATCCAATTCAATCCAATCCAATCCACCCCACCCCAATCCGATTCACCCCAAACCAATCAACCTCAGTCTGATCCCCCACACTCAGTCCACCCCACTCCAATCCACTCCACTCCAATCAACCCCACTCCAATCCATCCCACTCAATCCAATTCACCCTATGCTAATTCACTCCACCCCAACTCAATTAAATCCACCCAAGTCCAATCCACCTCACTCAATTCCACCCAGTCCTATGCACCCCACCCCAATACAACCCACTCCAATCCAACTAACCACATCCCAATCCACCTCACCACACTCCAATTTAATCCACCCCACTCCAGTCCACCCTACCCAAATCCACCCCACTCCATTTCAATCCACTCCACCCCACTCTAATCCATCCCACCACCCTTCACTCCAATCTACTCCACTCCACCCCACTTTAACCCAATCCAATCTCCCCACAGTATCCCAGGTCAGTCCACCATGCTCTAATAATGTAATCCATTTACTGTACCCCACTCCAATCCAATTCACCCCATGTCAATCCAGTCCACCCCACCCCAGTCCACCCCACTCCAATCCACCCCACCACACTTCACTCCAATCTACCCCACTCCACCCTAATCTAACCCAATACCCCCACACCATCCCAGTTCAGTCCACTGTGCTCTAATGTAACCCATTCAGCCTAGCCCTCTCAAATCCACCCCACCACAATACAATCCACCTCACTTCAATCCACCTTACCTTACTCCACCTTCAATCCAATCCACCCCACACCAATCCAATCTACCTCAATCCAAACTAACCCACCCCAGTCTAATCCAATCCACCGCAACCTACTCCAATCCAATTGATCTCACTCCAGTCAACCACATGCCAATTCAATCCACCCCACCCCATTTCAATCCGCCCCAATCCAGTCCAATTTATTACAATTCACCCCACACCAATCTACTCCATCCAACCCCAGCCAACCCAATCCATCCCACCCCTATCCAAACCACCCCACCGCTATCCAATCCACCCCACTCAATCCAGTCCACCCACTCCTCCCCAATCCACCCCATTCAATCCAATCCACCTCACTCCACACCAATCCAATCCACCCCAATCTGATCCACCCTAATCCAATCCATCCCACTCCAATCAACCCCACTCTAATCCAATCCACCCCACTCTATACAATTCACCCCATGGCAATTCAATCCACCCCACCTCAATGCAATCTACCCAGTTGAATCCAGCCCACTCCATTCCACCACAGTCTAATTCACTCCACCACAATCAAACCCACTCCATCCAACCAACCACACCCCAATCCACCCCACCACACTCCAATCTAATCCAGCCCACTTCTGTCCACCCTCCCCCAATCTACCCCACCCCATTTCAATCCACTCCATCCCACACCAATCCACCCCACCAAACTGTACTCCAATCTACCCCCCACTCTAGCCCACTCCACCCCACACCATCTCAGTTCAGACCACCGCACTCTAATCTAATCCATTCAGCCTACCCGACTCAAACCCACCCACTCCAATCCAATTCCCTCCACTTCAATCCAGTCCACCCCACCTCAATGCAATCCACCCCACTCTAATCCACCCCATCCCAATCAACCTTCACTGAAATACACCCCACACCAATCCAACCCAATCCACCCTAAACCCAACCACCCCAACCTACTTCAATCCAATGGATTCCACTCCAGCCCACCACGCCCAAATTCAATCCACCCCACCCCCTTTCAATCCATCCCACTCCAATCCAATCCACCCCACTCCAATCCAGTCCACCTCACTCCACTTCAATTCACTCTACTCCACCACACTCCTCTCCAGTCCACCCCAATCTACCCTAATCCAATGCAGGCAGGCATTCTTTAATTGATGTCTGTCTATGTTTTAACTTCTTTGCTGAGCAAATACTTCTCTCCAACCCAGAGTACAAGTCTGACCTGGTTCTAAGCAAATATCTAACAGCATGAACACCCCAAATGAGGGTGAATTGTTAAGTATATCCTGAACCTATATTTTGAAACAGTGAGTCAAAT
Source organism: Pleurodeles waltl (assembly GCF_031143425.1). Taxonomy (NCBI): domain Eukaryota; kingdom Metazoa; phylum Chordata; class Amphibia; order Caudata; family Salamandridae; genus Pleurodeles; species Pleurodeles waltl. The sequence goes on along the minus strand of NC_090444.1, from coordinate 1,032,705,908 downwards.
GAACAACAGCATTCATTGCTACCCTCACACAGTCGCCCCTCGCGCAAAGCATATGGGCACGGTGGCGCGGGGGGAATTAAATTAAATTAAAAATAATTTAAAAAAATTAAAAAGACACTTAGCTTACCGCCGGCAGGTACAGCCTCCCAGCCTGCCCTGCGCCATTCCTGACGCTGCTTAGAGTAGCATTAGGTTTGGCTGGGAGCGCCCAGCCAAGGTGCTCCCAGGCAGACTGAGAGCCCTCTGCGCATGTGTGTTTGGCTGGCCCGAGATGGCCGGCCTAACACACATGCGCTCTGAGTGGGAGTGCTGTGCACTCACCCTCATTGATTGTCACCCCAGTGGCCCTGCCCCTTTTCCCAAAAAACTTTAATAAACAGTTTATTATATTTTTCGGGAAAAAGGGATGCAGCTACCGCTGCTGGCGGGGAGGGGGCGACGCTCCATTACAGTCATGTTGAGGATGGAAACCAATATTTTCTCTTTTCGTTAGAACTAAGCCTGGGCAGAGCACACGGATTTCCACTCAGCAGAATTCTGTGGAGTTGAATTAAAACTCTGTGGAATTACGGGGAGGTTGAGTTCCGTGAGCCACGGATTGGCACCCTGTCCTGAATGCGTCCTTTCTCGGAGGCGCTAAGCAGGGTCAGGCCTGCTTAGCCAGGCCTGACCCTGCTTAGGGCTTCCGAGATCAGGCGCATTCAGGAGAGGGCTGTAGGCGGTGAAAGCTGCCATTTCAGGCCTCTTGTGCACCAGTGTGCACGAATGAACAAATAACAAAACGGGGACTCACCTGGGTCCTTGTTGCCAGTGGCATGTCTCTCTGCTTCCGGCCCCAGCCCAGGCTGCTGGTGGAGGCAGGCCTGGAATCCTCCTGGATCTGGAGCTGCTGGCACCAGCTCCATCGCCCTCAGGATGAGACTGCACACTGCAGCCCAGTTATGGGCCACACAGAGCAAGAGCAGACAGTCTCAGAGTTCACTGAGTTTTGGGGTGAACTCCACACTCCAAGCAGAGCGTGTAGTGCCAAAAACTCTGTTAGCTCTGCCAACGAGGTGGAGCTCGATGCCCACTCTTAGATAGAACTCACACGTTTACGCCATTGATTCCCAGAGCTATTTTACTTTTTCCCTGACTTTCTTTGTAATTAGACTGCCTGTCTCCCTGTCATTGCAAACTGGCTCTTGCTGCTTTTCTTAAAATTCAACCCCAAGGAAAATAGATTCTCTTTTTCCTTTAGCCACAATTATTCTGCCTCTTGTTCTCTTTTCTGCAATTCCTATTTTGTTTTCTCCCTCTATTAGTAATAGAATTTTCATCTCTCTACCATAGGGAAATTTAGATCTTTCTTCTCTCTTAAAATGGTTCTTTAAAGCTTGGTTCTTTCTCAGATCAACTATTGCTCTTCACTATTTGCAGGGTCACTGGAATTATGCAATTTTGCAGCTGCAATGTTTTGTGCCTAGTTATTGATTTGCAACATTTGCCACATAAGCCATCACCTGCTGCATTAGCTGCAGCTTTTAGTAAAATACAATTTGTTTCTGGGTTAAACGGCTCAAAAGTTACTAAAAATGTGGCACGATGTGTTGCTGCACAGTGGAAGGCCCTCCACAATGGTCGCACGGTCACCTTTCTTTTGCTCATTGCTGTAGTTGGGTATGAAACTGGTAATAATGAGGTGAAACCTTTGCTAAGATAGTGTTAAAATGTGAAAGTTACAAAAAAAGAGGTAATTATATCAAAACATTTGATGGATTATGCCATATAATTAGCCTTTTCTTGACACATAATTTTGTCAACCCTTCTGTATAATTTGGTCCTTCCATGTCGCGTAATTACAGTGGCCCAGACTATATTTTGATATTCCTAAATATTTTCCTGCTCCACTGCAATTCATCCAAAACTCCTGTACCTGTCTCCTCTTTTCTTTTGACTGTCAAACTTTTATTTCTCCTTATGGGACTTGGCTTCGTGGATTCTAAGCTCTTCAGCTTCCCTGGCTTCTGATCACTTCTCAACTCAGATGCCTTTATCTTTGTATTGTTTTAAAATGTGTGCACTTAAATGTTTACACTCAGCTGCCCCACTTAAGCTATGCTCTCTCATTTCTCTATATGCTCCAACTCATACTCTTCCTTTTGGTTTATAATTTCTTGACTCTGTCATCCGACCTCTTTGTGCTTCTTTGCATTTTCTTTCTATCTTACTTTCTGTCACTTTCCTCTGGAATAACCTTTTTTTCTTTTTGCTTTGCCCCACTGTATCTATTTTTAAGAAACTCTGTATCAGATTGAGTGTATGCTGTTGTAATTGGAGAGTCTATTAGTATTATTCTTGAGTTGTACTGTTTATTGTTACTTGCATATAAAGCACCTTGGATAACTGTGCTATAATTAATAAATACATAAATAGATAAATCTTTGGAGACATCCATGTTGTTATTATGTGATATGCAGAAATGTAAACTTTCATAACGGCTCTAGGTATCGCTCTGTATTGTAATATTTAATTGAGTTATTCTGCATTTCTTTTTAGAAAACCAAAATACAATTTTCATAAAATTTAAATATTTTGAAACAGGAGACTATTACATCAATAAACCAAATGCTAGCAATGTCCATGCCAACAGCTGGGAAACCACTAGGAGGGAGATTTGGACGAAAACTGAGGAAATTAAATTTTCCAATAAACTTACATTTGGATGGAGGAAGGTTTAAGCAGGAGAAAGGTTAAACATCACCACTTCTCCTTAAACAGCCAGGAGTCTCCCACCTAGATACAGAGCAGTATTAATTTGCTACAATGTTGTTACATATCTTTAATCAAAATGTGCTATGGATGAAAATCCCTAATTCTGTTTTACTTGGTCTATATAATTAAAGGTTTTTAGTTTGGCTAAATGATCTCTACTCTAATATAGTTCAGTTCATCACGCAGGTCCTCCTCCCCTTTTTCATATGCAGAAAAAGCAGATTTATTCGTTTTCTGGGGAAGCTAATCTGAGGGCACTTGGCATGTTTTGATCGGAGATCGCCTATCAGAATCGTATTTCCAGCAGGTCGGACAGGGTCGGCCGTTCCTTTCCTCTACCTCTGTCACGTGAGCAGGGAGTACTGAGGTGTTTCCTGTTTGAGGTCACTTATCAACTCTGCAGGATCCCACTTGTACAGAAAACCAACATTCACATGATAGGAGCGAGGCAGGGGCTCGGAAATGATTTCATCGAATGGAAAAGAGCACGCACGGGCAAAAGGGAGACTTGCGAAATGTGTCCAACCCATTGTAAAAATAGCAAGCCAGCAGTGTAATGCAATTATTCCACTTCAGTACTTTCCAGGAACTGGAGATAGGAGGGGAAAATGGCATCTGTTTCGCAACAGCTAGAAAGGATGCCATAGACCCCGGTGCAATCGAGTAAAGCGGTCCCTTTGGCTGCTTTTGGGTTGTAGGTACAGCAATTGTCAGCATCCAATGGGCCGCAGAGGGCTGTGTGTCTTGGTGCACCTACGTCTACTGCACTAATAGTAGCTACACCACTGCTGTTTAGTTGCCTGAAATCCTGTGTCACTGTTTCCAGGTTCCCTTTTTGTATACTCTCCTCCTCTCTTTCACCGGGTCATTCGGGTTTCTTCAAATCTTTTTTCCTTCTTCCACCTTTGGGTGAGATGCACAAAACATGAAAGGCCAGATCTACAAGAAAGTGGTGCATCAGTCCTGATGCACCACTTTTCTTGTGCCACCCTTAATCCCGCTAACGTCACCATGGTAGTGCTGTATTTACAATATAGCACACCATGGCATGCTAGCACAATAGCGTCAGAATTTATGACACTTTTGTGTTGCTTTGCTGGATAAGCGCCATTAATTATGGAGCTGGTCCAGCAAAGCACTAGGGAGGCCCATGACAGAAAAAATGACGCAGTGAAATCTTGTAGATTTCACTGTGCCATTTTTTTAGGCCTCCCTGCGGGGGAACGCCCCTTGCATATATTATGCCTGGTGCAGGCATAATGTGACGCAAGGGGTTACAAAGTAGTGCAATGCTATAGTTGTGCCACTTTACAAATATGACCCATCAGAAATGCCTACCTAGCGCCACATTAGTGAAAAAAAATATGACGCTAACGTGGCGCAAGGAGGCGCAAGGGCCTTGTAAAATTGGCCCAGAGTATTTCTGAGATTGGCTGCTTTAATTGAAAAGTCTACAATTACATTTGAAGCACCTGGTTCCAAAATGTCCTACAGATGAACCTAACCAGTAACTTTAATAGAAGAGTCACTCCTACCTGGTCCTCCTTCTGTTAATGATTCACCTTCTTGGGTCTGTCTGTGCCCTCATTGCCTGAGAACAAAAGTAATCTACACCATTAGTTCTATATGCCCTGCTTATCTATCACCTCCTTCTTGCACATACTATTCATGCACTGTTTACAATATCCTTCATAACCTTTGACTCCCACTTCTTAGACCCACCTGTTGTTTCCCCCTATACCCTCCCTCAACATCTACCTAGCTACCTGTCTTCCACAGCCTATCAGAGTCCCATGCCCAAATACTAGAATCTGGACAGTCGATACAGTGGATCAGACCGTCCCTACCCAATAAATTCATCCTAAAATCTTCAACTGAAAAAATAAAGAAATTCCAAACCAGGAAAAAGCTTCAGTTGGGGCAATTCTTTTCTACCCTACAGCCAGTCTAGTGCCTAATCCGAAATCTCAAAATCTATATCCACTAACATGCTAACAAACCTCCCAAATGTTCAAAATGCCTAACAAGTATGGCTCGTAGCCCATGAATCAGAGCAGCAAGCCACCTGCCCTGGTTAATAATTTCCCAAACACTGTTAATTGCTTTAAGTTTTAATGTCCTCTCCAAATGCTCATAGGTAACAGCTCCTTCCATACAACCTATGTTTGTTCCTAGGTCCTCTTATGTCTCTCTTAAAACTCCTGAAGAGACTCACACCTATGTCCTGTATCAAATTGTTCTCCAGTAGATGGGTCAATAAAATCACTGGTGTCCTCCATTCTTCTTACAATACAGATAACATAATCAACTGCCTCATCCTCAGACCTCTGTTGCTTTCCATTTCACTGTAATTCTGTTCACCCATCAACTCAGCTGGTGTCCTAATGACTGCATTGATTCTTGTTTTTCTATCAAGGCACGCAATGCAGCCTAAGACTGCTCATGTCTTCCTCTACCTGTACATTTTTAGAATTCACAACAACCCATAAACAAGATAGAGCAAAACACAATATCAGGAGAGAAGTGTTGAGAGCTAAAACTGAAAACAAACATCAGTGATTTGCCTCTGCAACCCACTGCAGGTGTATATAGTCCATAAATGAATCAGATCACCTTCCTTTTTCCTTAGCTTTTTCAGCCCTAAGCCCGACCTCTCTGCCTCTGTCACTGTCACTGCACCCACCTACAATAAGTGGATCCCATACTCCTGCACATTCAAGCTCAAACAGCCAACGTTCTTCTTAGCATTGCTAACAACTGATGGGCCTAATATGCCCTTCCATTCATGTGACTTCAAATTCCAAAATGACCTGATGGAAATGACCCTGTCTACAGGGTCACCCACAAATCTTTTGCCTTCCCCCTCTCATTTGTTGCTGGATTTTTCTTTGTTGGCCTTAGGACTCTGTGCACTTTACCACTGCTAATAAGTGCTAAAGTGATTGTGCTCTCCCTAAAACATGGTTTGATTGGCATATCATATACCCGATTGGCATATTTAAATTACTTTGAAGCCCCGAGTAAAGGGCACTGCCTGTGCCATGGGCCTCTATATTAAATTATACTAGTGGGTCTGCAGCACTGATTGTGCCAACGACTTAAGTAGCCCTCCAAACATGTCTCAAGTCTGACATTGCATGCACGGGCTGTGTGCAGTTTAAACTGCCATGTTGACTTAGTATTCAAAAGCCCATTACCAAGACTTAAATCCTCCTTTTCTTACATATGTCACCACTAAGAGAGGCCCTAGGTAGCCCATATGGCAGGGAGCTGTGTCATTAAAATGTAGGACATGTGTTTTTAGGTTTTGCATGTCCTGGTAGTGAAAAACTCCTAAATTCGTTTTTCACTTCAGGGGTATACCCCTCTCACTGAATAACATTTGGGATTCCTTATGACACTTAATAAGCTGTAATTCCTGATTGAGCGGAGGTAGATTGGTCCTGCTCAGTACCTATGGAGTTGTAATGATAAATCCTCTTTAAGGGTAACGTTTAATTTTTTATTATAATTTTGAAAATGCCACTTTTAGAAAGATGGAATTTTCCTGCTCTTAGCCCTATGTGTCTGCATTCGGCCTCTGATCACTTGTCTGGGGTGGGTGACAGCTGGGCTTTCGTTATTCCCTGTAGACAGCCACACACAATATGAGCTTAGGTGTGACTTAATGGGCCCTGATGGGCCATCCTGACAGTATAGGAAGAAGGAGATGGTCACGGCCTCACACTTACATTTGAATAGGTTGTATCCTGTCACTCACAAAAGACTTAACAACCTTGTATTGTCACTCCAGCCAGCTTGGAGCCAGGGAAAGGGAGGAAGGCAATTCCTTACACTTCAAAGCCACTATCTATAAGCTTCTCCCACCTTCTAGGAGAAGGGCACCAGGGTATAAAAGAAGAACTCTCAGACCCACTCTTCAGTTAACTAGTCAACTAGTCAAGGACCCAGTTTATATACCCAAAAATGCCTTTGAAGTGGGGGCGACTTCAAAGAGTGGTTTTGAAGTGCACAAGGTCCCCTTTCAGTACAGGTCTGTCTGCCAGGTTCCCGGTAAGGGGTTTGGAAGTACATTGTGTAAGGACAGGCCACTAGCTTTTGAAATGTAAGTGTCAGGCCCTCCACCCTCCCAAGCCCAGGAAAACCCACTCAGTATGCAGATGAGTGCAGGTGTGACTGAGTATCCTGTGTTTGTGGTTGTCTGGGTAAAATGCACAAGGAAGCTGTCAACCAGCTGAGCCAGATGTGGATTGGAGACAGGCTCAAAGGCACAGATGGATTTTAAGTGCAGAGAAATGCTCACTTTCTAAAAGTGGCATTTCTAAAATAGTAATATAAAATCCAACTTCACCCATAAGCAGGGTTTTGTATTACCATTCTGGCCATACTAAACATGACCTGGTTACCCCTTTCTGATCAGAATCTACCACTCTTAACAGTATATGAGTGTAGCCGTAAAGCTAGCCTACGAAGGGAGCAGTCCTCACAGTAGTGGAAACGAATGTAGGAGTTTTTCACTACCAGGACATATAAAACACACAGGTATATGTCCTGCCTTTTACCTACATAAAACCCTGCCCTATGGGTTACCTAGGGCCTTCCTTCGAGGTGACTTATATGTAGAAAAAGTTTAAGGCTTGGAAAGTGCTTTTAAATCCCAAGTCGAAGTGGCAGTGAAGCTGCACATACAGAAGTTGCAATGACAGGCCTGAGACATGGTTAAGGAGCTACTTATGTGGGTGGCACAATCTGTGCTGCAGGCCCACTAGTAGCATTTAATTTACAGGCCCTGGGCACATGTAGTGCAATTTACTAGGGACTTACCAGTAAACTAAATATGCCAATTGGGTATGAGCCAATGTTACCATGTTTAAGGGAGATAGCATATACACTTTAGCATTAGTTAGCAGTGGTACAGTGCGCAGAGTCCTAAAACCAGCAACAACAGTGTCAGAAAAGTTGAGGGAGGCAGGCAAAAAGTTGGGGGATGACCACCCTAAGGCTGTCAGGGCTAACAGTGCTTTTCTCTTGTAGGCGCTATTTTAAACCTAAAACTTAAAAAAATCATAACTCCAGTTCAACTGATTAGAATTTTGTCACTTTGGTGTAAAATAATTTATTAGAATTTACTTGATGTTTCTAAAGTGGTTTGGGATTTTTCTTGTTTTTTTTGCTTTTGTTTTCACTTTATTACTGTTTGTGTGCTGCATGAATACATTACACATTGCCTTTAAGTTAAGCCTGAATGCCTTTTGTGCCGAACTACCCAGGGTTACGCACCAGTTATTTAGTGACTTTTTGTGGTTAACCCTGCAAAGGATTGTGGGTGTTGCTTGACCAGGGCTAACACCCCAGTCAACCAACAACCCAATTTCTTCTATGCCCTCAAACGGCAAATCTGACTCACCTCTGACTCCTTCAGTTTCACTTGCCTGAAGCGTTCTGGTCCATCCTACATCGCAACAAACTAATCAAGAAATTCCTTTCCTACATGGACACCTCTTGCCAAAACAGTCACCCTGTCTCTTAACCTCCAGTGGCTCAGAAACCCTGTACAGCACAAAACACATTGAATAAAACATTTCTTACACATTTTACATCCCCTCCTTCAACAGCTGACTTCCTCTAACTTACCAAATGTATCTTGCAGCAGACAGACTGTTTGACATCCAAAGTGAGCTGCCATGCTTCTTTCACTTGATTACCCCACTAATACCCTCTTCCTTAACTCCCTAGCTGTCAACTTATATCCCAAGAATGACTTATTGTAGAACCCAGTCCCCTCTCTTCTTCCACCAATCATTTTCAACATGAATTCCACCATTTCCTCCCTGAACTGTTCCATACTTTCCTATACTCTGCCCCAGCTTTTCACCCCCTCTGCAAATTCTTGACAAGCCTGTTATTATTGAAACTCCTAGCAACCTCTCTGAGAGCTATTGTCCACATTTTATGCAGAACATCTGTCCGATCTACTTCCGCCTCCAGTATCAAACATTCTGTAATTTTGAAAGTGATACCTAGCTTCCTGCAAAATAATATAAATAACCTCAGAAACGTAAACACCTGGTTATCCCTAGGCATCTTTCTGTTCTCCAGAGCCAAACAGAGACAACCCTGCTCTGCCAACCAAGAACAAGGCCACAATTTAGGAAAATACTCTTACAAAACTTCAGTGTATGTATGTATGTATGTGGCATTTGTAGAGCGTATTCCGACTCACCAGGAGCATCAAAGCGCTAAAAAGAGTAGAAGATGAGGAAGCAAAGCAGACTAGCAAACCCAGCCTTCATCCCACTCTCCTCAATTATACTAAAATGCTACTAAGAAAAGAGTGAACCAGAAAACAACGACTATCTAGAAAAGAGCCAAGTCTTGACCAGTTTCCTAAACCTTAAATAGGCTGGTTCTTGCCTGATACTCAACGGTAATGAATTCCAACCTTTTAGCAGCAGCCACTGTGAAAGCTTTGTCCCCCCATCTTGCTCTGTGTGTACGAGGAACCTGAATTCTACATGCTTTAGCGGACCTCAGGTTTCTCTTGGGAGTGTACCAACAAAGCCTAGTGGTGAGATAGTTGGGACCTATTCCATTAATTGCTTTGTGGGTTAGACAAAGTGCTTTAAAAATAATCCGCTGGGACACTTGAAGCCAGTGTAATTTCTTAAGGCTCCACTGACTGAATTCCACCGTGGAAGATTTAAAATTGCTCTGGCTGCTGCATTTTGGACCATCTGCGTCTTATTAATCAATGTCTTATCAACATTAAGAAGTAAGGCGTTGCAGTAATCAACTTTGACATTACTAGAGCTAAGACCGCAGAGACTCTCCATTCCTGCTTGAGGTAAGGAAAGATTTTGTGAAGCATTTTGATCAGCCAGAGGCATGTCTTCAAAGTGTGATTTACGTGATTTCTGAAAGACAAGTAGTCGTCAAAGAAAACGCCAGGTTCCTACTGACCGTGGTCGGTGCTGGAGGAATCCCACAGTCTACCGGCCACCATTGTGAGTTCCATAATTCTTTTGCCGGCCCAAAGCAGAGGATTTCCGTTTTAGTGGCAATTCATTTTCAGCCAGTTTGTCTTCATCCAATTGCTAACACTTTGCATGCAATTGCTAAACCGGTCCGCAACCTCCTCCCAAGGTTTTGCAATCGGTATAATAAGCTGAGTATCATCAGCATAGGAGGATGGGATAAACCCAAATGATCGGATGATATCGGCCAAAGGTGCAACATAAAGGTTAAACAAGGTAGGGCTTAAGGATGAGCCCTGAGGAATCCCACATGGCAATAAAAAAGGAGAAGATTGGAAATTGCCACAGCTTATAGTTATCCACCTATTTGACAAGAAGTATTCTAAAAACTTAAGGGCTTGTCCTCTAATTCCTGCGAAATTGCTTCTCCTTACAGGGTAGGGCCATTTTTTCACATGGCCATCTGCCATGCAGCACGTGAAAAATGGGGACCTCAAAATGGCTGCACTCTTAAATGGCCCTTTCCTCCAAAAAGGAACACCGCATGGACGTCACCACTTGCCAAACTGCCCTACCAATACAATGGAAAAACAATCGTCTTGGCTTCATCTGTGAACCCCATTGCATGCTCTATTCATAATCCATTCGTTTGTATCTACCGGTGACTTTCACTCTTCTCTTTTAATCACCTCCATCCGTCAACTGTTTTTGCAACAGTTTGCCTTTAATCATGAAACTGAGAGTTTGGCAGCCCTGATCACAGTTCCCATATTGCTTCTTCTTCTAGCTCTAATGCTAGTAAGACCTGCACCCTAACGTCCCGGTTTCACCTCCAAAATACCCTCAGAGGCCTCAGCATCTGTTGGCCTTGGTCACATCCACCCAGCTCCCTTACATGATCCAAAAACAGGCAACCCAATCTTTGTGAATGTTTGATACCTGCCTTCAGCAGGAGATAGAAGTTGGAACCATTGTTCCAAGAAACACTTGTTCAAGCTGTAGTGCTATTTGGTTAGGCAAGGTGCATGCAAAACAGGTAATCAGGATTAAGTTTCTGGTTCAAATCAAATGTGCTTATTTACATGAGCATTTTATAATTAAAATGAAAATGCTCAGTTACAGTGAACCTATGGTAACTAGGCCTCAACTAGGCCTTGACCCCATCTTGTATTAACATGATTGCTTTTTCATAATAATAATCATCCTGTGTTTATATTTCGCATTAACATCTCATGCAGCAAAATGTGCACTATTTGTTTAGAAATGACATGTTGTTCTTGAAGAACTTCGGAGGCAGCCTTTAGATAATGTTCAAGTCTCTTCCTACTCACAAACTGCAGTCCATTTACTCATGAGTATTTCCGTTGTTTATGTAACCATTTGACACCTCTGATGATGATAGGTCAAAAGGAGTTAATCATTTTTTATTTAGGGGCATAGTGCCTGAATTATGGGATTATGAAGTTTTATAATACCGATTTTTTATTTGTTGTCATATTGCTACATTTGCTCACACCACACTGACTATGTGACTTCCATTAATTTCTGTGGTGAAATTGAGCCTCTGGGAATGCTGTCCATTTCTACGCTGATTTGCTGCACATTTTGGACATAGGTGGTCATTACGACCCCGGCGGTCGGTGTTATAGTGGAGGTTTACCGCCAACAGGCTGGCGGTACCTACCTCCACTATTTTGACATTGGGGTTAACACACCGACCGCCACAGCGGTAATGACTGCCAGGCTGGAGACTTTAGTCTCCAGCCCGGCAGCCGCCATGAGTCCGAACATGCATTTTGACTCCCCCCCACTGTCATGGTTTCCGTGGTTTCTGTACCACCATGAAAACCATGGCGGTAGGCAATATCAGTGCCAGGGAATTCTTTCCGTGGCTCTGATAGGGGTCTCCCCTGCCCCTCTCCCCTTCCCCAGATTGCCTCCCGACCCCCCCTCATATATACACACATACACGCACACACACACACCCACACACACGCATTCACACATTCACTCATGCATGCATACATACATACACACCCACTGCAAAACTCACAAACATACATCCAGGCACACACGTAAGCACACGTCACAACATGCACGTACACACATCACACACACACGTTTTACACATGCATGCATGCATTCACACACAGTCACACACTCACCCACACATGCACACAACACCACCCACCCTCACTCACCTGTCGTAGAACCTGACTTACCTGCTTGCAGGGGGTCCTCCGGCAAGAGATGGGATGCGGCGCTGCTGCCAGCAGCAACGTCTACCAGCAAAACACCAGCAGGCCGTATCATGGAACATGATATGGTAGGCGGTGGTTTTCTGGCACCTTACTGCCGTCCGCCACCATGACCGTCGCCGGAATTCCCCGAGGGTTCTGGCGGAGTACCGGATATGGTCATAATGGCATGGACGGTCGGTAGCCACGGCGACGGTATGTTGGCGCCCGTCGCTGTGGCAGTAGGCGGCATTTGCCGCCAATGTCTTAATGAGGGTCTTAGTCTATTTTTCAGCTTTTGCTTATTGCTGCATCTATTTAAATTCTGAAGAGCCTTAATGGCAATTGATTTCTGTTTTGTATGGGTGTTTAATTGAACTTGACTATATTTTTGGCTTCTGCATTGTGCTTTAACATTTTAATAAATCTTCATGTTTTTCTAATTTACTGATCTCAAAACTTTTTTGGAGTCAGTCTCTATTATTGACTGTACTTTGAAATGCTGTTTTGAATCTTCTCTTTAGGGACATACTGCCTCATCTATTCTTGAGGACACCACCATCCCCAAACTAGGCGCTTTTGTCTTGCAGATTATGAAAGATATAGCGACCAAAGTAGTGTATACTCAATGATAAATTGTCAAGAATATTCTGTGTTTTTTCTTCTAGGTGTTCTTGAATGATATGTGCTAGTCAATCAAAACTGAATAATGTGATTAGTATGGAATGCACCTTTAATATATGTTATTTCTTTTTCGCAATGTTATAATCAAGTTTGCTTGAATATATTTGCAGTACTTAATCTAAGAGCTAACTGTTCTGTTTTACTTCATCATTGATTGCCAAGGAGTTTCTAGAAGGCTGATAACTATGTGCCTCGTTTATTATCATTATTATAATGAACATCCTCTTGCAGAATGAAAGTAAGTAAAAGGGCATCAGGTTACTCTATGCTAATGTTTTATTCTGAAACAGTGGAATAATAGTATTAAAGGCTGAGCGAAAATAGCAAGGAGTTAGAGAGGAACCTTCCCAGCAGGCAACAAAGGGACAGGCTCTTCAGAATCATGTCATCCATACTGATTTAACTAGGCCAAGATGCAGTAGGGCTTCGCTTGCTGTGTTTATCGAGCCCGGCTACACTTGTGCAACAAGACTAGCAGGCTTTGCTATCAAAATGAACAAAAGCCTTATTGTTCAAACAAGTATGTGGCTATGAACCATTTCTGAAACTCAAAATAGGTCTTTATTTTCTTCTATTCTAGAATTACTTTAGCACTTAAAAGTAGTACAATGGGAACAAAATTGCTGTAAATGTATACTGTAATTATACAGGAGTTTTCTTCTTTTGTTTATGATTTAAATAAATGCTGCTGCTGCAATTTTAATTGTCTGTATAGTAGTTACAATTCATATCGTGTACACTAGAATAGAGTTTTGATTTAAACATTATTTTAAAAAATGTATTCCCTGTTCTATTGTTCTTGAGTGTATTCATCCATATTAAAATAGGGTTTAGGGTTCAATTAACTATCCATGTAATGTTTGATGTCTCATGGAATTGATTGTTACTTAAAACTTACTCAAATATTGCTTAGTGGGTTGTGGGGTGGTTGCAGTCCACCTGGTTTTCTGTCTCTGGTTCACACATTGACTGAGTCTCCTTAGTGCCAGGGGGTCTAGAAAACCAAACTGTGTTCTAGTGAGATTTAGGAAACATATCATAATGACTGGGCATCATGTTAGAGAGTATTAACAACTTTTGGTTAGGATTTTGAGATGATGCACAGGACAGCAGAAATCTATTTGTAAAGACACAGACACACCCACACACACATATATTATGGCTGCTTACTTTCAGTACTACCACTAAATAAAGCCATGTCTTTTCAAGTTTGATCTGGTAGGATGTTCATGAAATTAATTGCAAACAGTTTATATGGTGAACTAAATGTACACAAAGTCCCAAATTTTAAGACAACATCAGCACTCCGCAATGGTGCGTTTTTGCAATTTACATAGGTGTGGGCATAGATCTACTCTTACGATAGTCTTAATTCTTATGTTTGAAGTTTTCCAGTGAGTGCGCCTAGAAATGGCATCCTTAGTCATAAATTTGGGTGTCAATTTGGGAGTGTCAGGAAGAGTAACTAGAAAATGAGGATTTTCTTCTGTAATCGGAAAGGAGGAAAGTGAAAATGATAGAAGTCTGCAGGGAGGATCATATACATATGAAAACACACATACAAAAGGGTGTCAGTTGTAATTCACACAATTTAAACCTACATCTGCTCCAGTAGTACTATAGCCCCACAGGCTTAAATGTACTTCAGCCAAGCCTTGGGGTAAGTCATAAAACAAACTTGGCCACTCAGAGGTACTGCAAAGGAACCACTTATAAATAAAGGCAGGCTGTGAATAACACAAACAGCGCAGAGAGCTTTTAAAAATATCTAGTATCTTTACAGTTGTAGACACCAATAAAAAGTGTGTATGAAAAATGAAAAAGAAACATCTAACAGCAGTCAAATCAAATCAGCTTTATTCGGTTTTGAGTTACAAACTATAAAAGTGACACAATATACAAAATATTCAGTAGACAATAAAACCTTCAATAACTACTGTTGGAGGGTGGGTCATTAGTTGTGTGGCCGGCACAAGTAATGGGTTGGCACTCGACCACCGATGCGAACCAAACACCCCATTCTAGCGCTTGACTCTCATGGAGTAGCCTTGTAGAGCAGTGCAAGGCTTACTCAAGGGAAGTGACGTGGGCTAGTAATCACCATTCATGAGCACACAAGAATAACACGCAATAAATGATTGTCCAGTCTGTGCTTTTTATTTTGATAAAGTAAAAGTATATTTATTGCACACACACTACTCAATACTACACAACAATTTACAAATATACACAAGTTGATGGAATTACTTTTGGATGATATTGCGTAATCATTCTTGTCTCTCCCAAGGGGAGATATAACCCCCCAACCTACATGGCAGAGCATTCATTTGTAGACTAATGCAGTATTTGACTGTAACTTGGGAGTCAGAGCTCCTGATACTAGCAATAAAGTATATCTTCTTTGATCACTGGTGGCTGTCAGACTCATTACTCAAATAAGCATCAACAAGAAACATGTCTAAGCAGTCTAGAGTAGTTGACGTTGCTAGGATTACTCTCGGCATGATCTATGCAGTTTACCTGCACCCCTAAAGGGTAAGGGCCAATGATCGTCATAATCCACATTGATTTATTCAACATAAAAAAGATGCACAGTTGACACAGTCCTCTAAAGGACGTCACAGGGTTGTTAATAAGAATGTAATGTCATCTTTCATCCTTAGAGGAAGGCTTCACATTTTAAAACACATTTAGCATAACTTGCTACCATTTCAGCTATAGTCTCAAGGGACTCATTTGTGTAAAAACACCTGTAATTAAAACTTTTCATCCATAGAAGGCGTTCACCATTATAACAAACCAGTTGTTATCACCATTGAGGCCACAGGGACTGCAGCCATGATCTTCGCCCCTGGAGGGTGCAGTTCCTGCACTCCAGAACAAAAGTTCCAGCTGGGACTTTGTTTAAAAAAACACATGGGAGCCTTTGGGAGGTTATCATTTTCAAGTCTTACCCAACCGAGGGTGGGGACACAAAACTTCCAATTTGGGGGAGGCTGTGCTGCTCCTGCAGCTCCTCTGCACATTTGATTCCATTTGGTGGTGACCCTATCCTCCTAGGGTCACCATGAGACAAAAATGAGTGATTACCACTCAGAAATGGAGACGGGCCTCTGTGGCGTATTATGGGGCGCTCCCTCAGGAGCATGCATATTTGATGAGGGGCTCTCCTGCTGCGCTGGAGAGAGCCACTTTGCCCTTGTCACTGTTTTCCTTTTTTTCTCAATTCTTGTGGCCTCGGGCGCAACTTTAGGATTTCTGGGGTGTCTGATCTCACCCGGACACGCCACGTGGATTCCCTCATTGGGGAGCATCAGTGTGAGCAGCAGCTTGCAGGCTGCAGGGGGAGCCGGCAGTACCACTCTAGTCTGCCTGCTCCTGCAGGCAGACGTGCACAATGGCCTCACCCTCCCCTGCCCCCACCATTCATGGACACTGAGAGTGGGGACGGTGAGCCACACGGGGAGGGCGCAGCAGTTTTCCAACCTTGCTAGAGCTTTGGGGCCCAGGGATGGGTCCTGGGCGTCTCCTGCGACTTCACAGGGAGAGCAACGGCTCCTTGTTTCTTTGGGGGCAGCCCCCGGGCCCTGGCCCACACAGGGGCAAGTGGTAGATCAGTGGTGGACCCCCATGTGCTTCATCGCTCGCCGAACAAGGGTCAAAGGTCACCAAACTTAGAAGGGTGATATCACAGGCCTAGTTGGGCAGATTTTTGTGATTTTTGGCTCATTTTGGTCCTGGTAGTGAGCGCTATCCAGGAGCACTTTCATCAGGCCTGAAAGGATGATGAATTTACCATGGAGCTGGTTTCACAGGCTCCCTGGGCCAGATTCCACTTTGCTCTCCCTCTTGGCCTCTCACCTCCTAACACAGAGCACAGTCTCTCTCCACTGTTACGGGGGCCAATCATAGTCAGAGTCCTTGGTCCTGGGGACAGTCAGGGGCTCCTCCTTCCAATTGTCCATGGCATTAGCCTCCAGTCCTGGGATTCTTCAGCAAAAGCATATTCCAAGAGAGCGCGAACTTCTCTGTGCAAGACCTTTTAAGTAGTGTCAGAAGTGTCCAGCAGGGCTGCACCTTTGGCCTATCCAGATGTACCACATCACTTCTCTACCCCTGTTCCAACCTTCCTGCACAGTCTTCTGGGATAGCTCAAAATGAGGATGTCCAGGAGTTGGACTCAGCCCCTCCTCTCTGACATTCCTCTCAGGGCCTTTCAGGCCCGGTTCCTGGCACAGAATGATAGCTGGCTGATTGGTGCAAGGCCTTGCTCCTGCAGCTGACCAGAGCAATAATGAGCCCTTATCTTGAGCTGAATCAGAGAAAGATGATGTTCCTGGATAACCCATAAGCTGTACAGATATGCTTTTGTAACCAACTACATTAGTCTTTTCACATGGGTTACAGTTTACATTGGTGCACCTCTGGAGTCTGTGGACCCTAGGGAACCGGAGTTGCGCCTTAGGCCATCTTTTCCCATTGACATTTAATGGAGTGTCACTACAATGAAAAGAAAATAAGCACACTGACTATCTATCCCTCACATGTGTACACCCATCTCATGAGGCCTACTCCAGGCCACCACCCACTCTGCTTTTTCTCTTCTGCTGCAGGCACACATGATCACGTGTAACCAGCTTTGGGCCTCCTACCCTTGCGACATCGCCACAGCCTCATCTTAGCAAGGTGGCACTGGTGGTAAACACGTGCAGTCCATTTTACCATGAGTTTCTTATGGGTGAGTCCCAGTCTATGAGGTTCCCTCACAATAAAAGGTCAAATACCAGGTGATCCAAAAGCAAAAAATGAGTGCAGGCCAGATAGTCAGAACCATCCTCTCACAAATACACAATAAAATAAGCATAAAAACCTAAAAAACCCTAAAAAGTCAGCTCAATATACGGAATCCATTATAAAGTGCATCAAAAACATTCTAAGGTGATTCAAGATCATGATTCCTGCTGTTCCTTAACCTCACAGCAACTTTAAAAAAGCTAAGGGGCATATTTATACTCTGTTTGCATGGAATTAGTGTCATTTTTTTAAATTCTATTTCGGTGCAAAACTAACTACATATTAATACTTCGGTGTTAGACCCGTCTAGTGTCAAATTTATGGAGTTAAAGTCATTTTCTGGAAGTGGAGACCTACCTTGCCTTAAGGAGATACAAGGTAGGCGTTCCCGTGCAAAAAATTACTCTATGGCCTTAACGCCATATTTAGGGACATATTTACACTCTGCGGCATATTTATACATTGTTTGCACCGAATTAGTGTCATTTTTTTACTCTAATTCGGTGCAAAACTAACTCCATATTTATACTTTGATGCTAGACCCATCTAGCACCAAGTCCCTGATTTATAATTTTTTGCGCCACATTAACGTCATTTTTTGACGGAAAAATGGCACAAACTTACAAAATATTGGCCCTTATTTATACTTTTTGCTGCAAAACTGCACTAACTCAGTTTTGCACCAAAAGGTTTAGCACTGGCTTACACCATTTCTGTGCACCAGCTGAGCACCATATTTATGGAATGGTGCAAGCCGGTGCAAAGGGTAGGCTAGAGTAAAAAAAAAAAAAATTACTTTAGTCGGGTGAGGCTGGCAGTATAGAAGAAGAGGGTTTAGCACCAAAAAATGACTTTAGGCAGGTTAGAGTAAAAAAAATGACTCTAACCAGATTAGCGTCATTTTATGATGCTAAACCTACAATGCCACATGACTCCTGCCTTAGAAAAAGCAGGAGTCACGCCCACCACCCCAATGGCCAGCACAGAGGACAAGTGTCCCCTGGGCATGGCCACTGCACCCTGTGCCATGTTTAGGGGCCCATTTCAGGGCCCCCTATGGCACTTTCAGAAATAAAATGCAATCTTACCTGTACTTACCTGGGATGGGGTCCCCCATCCTCTGCAGTCCCTCTGGTGTGGGTGGGGGTGCCCCCTGGGGACTGGGAAGGGCACGTGTGGGCTTATTCCATGGTGTTCCACCATGGAAATAGTCCCTCACGTCCCCTAACGCCTGCCCTGACCCAGGCTTAAAAAAATGTGACAAAGCAAGCTTGATCCCTCCTCCCAGTATAAATATGGAGTTAAGGCCATAGAGTCATTTTTTTCACGGGAACGCCTAGCTTGCATCTCATTAAGGCATGGTAGGTTTCCACTTCCAAAAAATAACTTTAACTCCATAAATTTGGCGCTTGACGGGTCTAGCACCAAAGTATAAATATGGAGTTAGTTTTGCACCGAATTAGAGTTAAAAAAATGAAGCTAATTCAGTGCAGAGTATAAATCATTTATTTTGACTCTAACCTGCCTAATGTCATTTTTATTTTATGCTAGCCTACCCTTTGCACCGGCTTGCACCATTCCATAAATATGGTGACCAGCTGGTGCTAAAAAAAAAGGTGCAAGCCGGTGCAAAACTTTTTGGTGCAAAACTGCTTTAGTGCAGTTTTGCACCAAAAAGTATAAATAAGGCCCTAAGAACACTCAAAATAATGTCCCTCGGTAACATCTGTAAATACAAGAGGGCTGGTCTGACTTGTGAAAAATTTGCCCTTCTCAAAACAGGAGCAAGATAGGCTTTCCGTGGCTTCGTATAAAACTGGCGTAACATGGTAAAATGCAAAGGTTCAGATTTACAAAACTGTCACCCAGTGCAGCGCAGCAATGAAAAATGTTGTGCCGCATTGTGTGAAAGGACGGGAGCAGGAGAGCGCCATAATTACAAAGATATGGCACACTCCTCCCCTCTCTCTAGTGCTGGCGCTGATGTCAGCTGCTGTGGGCCAGACACACACCTTTGGTCGATGGTGCAAGGGTGTGTGCGTGAGTCTAGCATAGTTCCCTTCCTGGACAAAATACTATGCTTAGACACACTTTAAAACTTTTCCTACTTTGTATGCGTGCTGCACAGTGCAGCACGCGTGCCAAGTCGGAAAAGAAAGGAGAAATGAAAACATTTCTCGCTTTAACGACTCCTTTCAAATGACGTTAACTTTTGGGGAAAAATCCTGTATTCTATTGTTTGTAGATAGGGTTTTGTGGCAAAAGGCATGGGTGGTTGCATGGGAATGCCCATGTAACTCCCCCTCGGAGCTAAGTAACATAAAGCAGTGTTTTGTGCTGCTTTGTGCTGCTTTGTGTTACTTTTAGGGTACTTTTGAGAACAAAACAGGTTTTGGGATGGAAAGCAAATTGGGTAAAATACATTTTGTGCTGGTTAGCATCACTTTTGTGACACTAACCCAGCGCAGAATATTTGTAAATCTCCCCCAAAGTGTCCTGCAGAAATTATTGTCGCAACCGCAGGATTCAAACCTCTACCCCCTGTTCTTTTCCCAGGAATAGGCCAGGAAAAATAGGAGTAAATCACATTGGAATCTGGTTAACAGAAATCAATCATATCTATTCATGACACAGAGAAGGTAAGGTTCAGTAGGAGGTACAGTATTCAACATAATATAATATGTGACACAAGGATTAACCAGAGCCAGCTCCTCCCTGTCCAGGGCCCTTTGTTACAAAAACCTCTATTTGACCCATATAAGGTCAGCCTTTCCAATTCCCTCTGGTGAACTGGAAAGATCACCCCTTCCAAACTTCTGGAGAGCATCCCTGATATACTGTACTTCAGCCGAGGAATATAGAGAGCACGGTCCAGGAGCGAGCAATCTTTCAAGATTGCCTGACTTAAATTTTAATATCTGGCCTAGTTCATATACTCATCCACAGCGTAAGGGGACAGAAGGCTACTAGATGGGAAAAATAGCCTACACCTAACTCTTTATGCACTGCCAAAGTAAGGGTACATTGTGGCAGGCATAATAACCCCTGTAAGAACCTGTTTTCCACTCCCTGCAACTCAGTGTGACTGATATATCCCCATATTTAACACCCATGGATAACTCTTGCTAGACATTTTGAGCTACAAATCTGCAGAAGTGCCCTTATATGCAAATTTTCCAGCATGGTGGCTAAACTATAAACTGCAGCATTGACACAAAAAATACACCTTTTTCTTATTTATAAGGGGTCTCCAACTTAAAGCAGCATCCAAATGTGGACCCAGGTGATAAAATTCCCTAGTTTTGGGGAGGACACAAGAACCCAGGGTGAACCTTGAGGACTTAGAGGCACGGAGGCCAACAATCATCACAAAAGACTTCTTCTCATTAATCGTTAAGTCCAAATACTCCATGAACTTGGCAAAGGAGATTAACAGGGTCTGCAGGCCTCTTGTGCTTTTGAATATTAATACTGTGTCATCTGTATATTGTAGAACCGGTAAACTACAAGTGGCTACTGATGGGCAATACCCTTTCACAGCCACTGTGGCCTGCTCTAAATGATTAATATACAAATTAAAAAAGAAAGGAACCAAAACACAGCCCTGATGCATGTCTCTGTTAATACCAAAACTATGAGAATACTGGAGGTTTCTGGAAAACGGAAGCCATAGTGTCCCGATGGAGATCTCTTAAGAATAAGACAAGGCAGTGTCCCTTTCTACACCCATGGTCAACATAATCTGCCATAACCTTGATCGGTTGACCCGGTCAAAGGCGGAGGTGAGATCTATAAAACCCAGATGGATAGAACCAGGACAAGCAACAGTACATTTCTGAAGTATCATGTACAAATTCAAGCACTGGTCCACAGTTGATCTACCCACACGAAATTCATACTACACTGCAGAGAATATAATATTATTCTTGGCGCATCCCTACAACTATCCAAAAAACTACCAGCAACAACCCTAACTACAGAGTCAAGAAGGGAGATGGGCCTATAACATGTAGCACTATCCCCTGTTTTAACTATTGGCACGCTAATTGCCATAGCCCAGGACTGCGGAGGTCCTGCCTGAACCTCTGCATTGATAACACCAGTCAGAATGGGTGCCCAGATACTCACATCATTAACATATGTATCTGGCAGGATGCTGTCGGGGTCAGGTGCTGTGTTAGTTGATAGTCCTATAATTCCCTCTGTTACTTTCTCAACTGAAAAATGTAACATGGCCACCCCAGGTAGGCCATGTTCCCCCTCCCCTAATTCTGGTAATTAGTCACCCAGGAGTCCTCAGTAATGTGTGCCTGGAGAGATTTGGCCATCTATGGAGCAGCAAATAGGAGTTCATTACTAATGCCCCAGAATGTAGAGCTATTATTGAAGGTGCTAGCATCAATGAAATTTATCCAGGCCTCCTCCCTTAACTCATGTTTGCGCCTGGCCTGATCCCTTTTGTAAGCCCCATGGCATCTCTTAACCATAACAGGGTCTTCGGGCTTATGATGCAAGGCGAGCTCAAGCTCCTTCAGGACCTTCGTACAACCAGAATCAATCCAGCTGCATAGCCTATTGCAAGGTCGTACCACAGATGCTTCAAGTAACCCAGATGCCACTTTGGGAATTTCCAAGAAAGCCTTCAAAATACTGCATGAGCGGCTTGCACTGGAACCACAAATGTCAAACTCTGAAGCACACCTAAAATATAGACATTTATCAAAACTTCAGTTGAAATCTGGTTCCATTTAAGCCCCCTTCCCTGCCTTATGAGCTTTCTAACCCCTATGGCCCCCACCTTCGGGGAAATAGTTAGCGGAGACCAACAAAAAGAAATACATACCAGATTATGATCACTTAAGGGACTTGGCTGGATTCAAGATTTAGAGATATAAGACAACAAAGGGCTGGACACCAAAATAAAATCAATGATGGATTCACATCACCTTTCTGTAAAGGTAGGATTTAAGTCCCCCCTCATTGAGGACATCATTTCTGTTGTGAAAACTAGGTTGAACTGACACAGCAGCATATTCAAACTATTCCCCTACTTCTTATGCTCAAGACAAACTCTGTTCACAAGCTGGCAACCCTGGTAGATACCAGGGGCCCCTATGTCCCTCGCCTTCCCAAACAAGTGAGTGTTAAAATCCCCTGCCTCTTTAATATAGGCAGCAAATTTATTTCCTGGGATCGTATTTACCACTGAGCACAAAACTTGAACGCTACAACCCTCCTGCTGAAGCAGTTTAGCATTATAAAAATTTACCCTTAACAACTTATTGAGGCTGAAAGAAAAAAGAAGGACCTGCGTGGTGTTGACAACAATGCATATAACTTCACGCCTATCCCTTGATTGGCAAGAAGAGAAAAATAACCAGCCCTAATGCAGGTAGAAAAAAAGGTTTTATATTCTTGTAGGAAGAAGAAATTCTCTACTGCCCATGTTTCTTGAAGACAGATTATATCAAATCCTCTGATAAAGCTAAACTAAATTCGATCAGCAAACTTCTGTGCGACGCCTGCCACATTCCAACTGAAAAATGTACATGCATGCCCAGGGCAATGGTATATCAAACTCACTTTCTGCACAGACTGGGAAACCATTGAGGACTCAAACACCTCACCAACCTGCAAGGTTTTTGATGTACAGCCACTAATTGTCAGTCACATGCATCTAAGTTGGTTAAAGGGGAAGATCTATTGTAAACGGGCATCTGAAATTAAGTCTCAGGCCTCGAGGGTTGCACTTAGAAAGCTGCCAAAGATAGAATATGGGTGCACACATAAGGGATTTATAGAAACGGCCCAGAGGGAGCACCCTAATATATGTAGCAGGGCTGTTAAAGAAATCAGTCCTAAAGGAACATAAAACCTCCCCTGCCGCACGTGGTCTATTGAAATTAATAGCCATGTTATTTCCATCCAATGCTTTCTCTCCTTTACCAAACAAGCTAACCGGACGAACCATGTTAATACAGGTCCTGGCTTGATCCCCCACTGCAGTGTGAAGACCTAATCAGTGTGTCACTTTATTCTTTAGATTATATTATTCTTCTTGGGTATCAGCCCTAAGTGAAGAAACATTGCCCAAAACAACTACATATGATATTGCCTCTGGAGGGAGGTCAAGAGTCACTAGATAGGACTTTGACGGTATCCTAAGTTGACAATTAGAATATGCCTCTTTATCCCTTTTCATGGCAACAGCCCCTAAACCGTATGACCATACTGAGGCCCCTGCACCAAACCACTGTCGTAGTTTGACTCTTGCTCGAGGCTAGACTGCTGGTTCGAGGATGACAGTACTTATGTTTGTAGGCGCCTATGCCAATCCTACAACAGATCGCAACTGTCGTCCCAACCCTCCCGGCTCACAAACAGCACCTCACCAAAAACCCAAACAGTAAAATGTAATTTGTGGCAGCTTTTACGCATGGACTCAAGATTGTGACATCTCAGGGAGTGTCGTGGTTAAACTGAGAGTACCCCTTTCTCACATGAACAACATGTCTCAATCAAACACAGGCAATGATGAAGATGCAGTAAGCGCTCAATAAGGTTTATTTAACAAAACTGCAATCCATGATAAATTGCATGGGATGCAGTGATTAGGATAATGAATAATGCAAGAAATAGAATGGTAAAGACAAGAGTAATTAATACAAAGACCCCCACCATCTTGCAATGACATGAAATGACATAAAGTGTGAGATATGTCCTAATACCCTGATATGATGTACCTAGTCTCTAACCTGATAGAGAGCTAGGTGTGTTAAACCTAATCTGCCAATGCCATGTCCATGAGAAGAGCCCCCAACCCTCATTACCTTGGAATGAGGCCTCTAACTCAGACTCCGTAGGGACACAAAGACCGGGTCAGTGTCAAGGCGACATACAGCATTGATAGCAGCGATGGCGTCTGGTTGGAATCCCTCTGACTTTCTGTCTAAGTGAGTTTATTAATACAGATCTGCTCAGACCCCTGACGTAGGTCTATTCCCATACAATAGATAACTGAGTGCAGGTGTGACTGAGTATCCTGTGTTTGTGGTTGTCTGGGTAAAATGCACAAGGAAGCTGTCAACCAGCTGAGCCAGATGTGGATTGGAGACGGTAATTTATATAAACAATTCCCTCGAAGACATGAAGAGGGAAAGTACTTAATGTGAACACCTATAGTTTGTTTATCTTTGTCGCTTGATATTAACGCCTTAGTGCAGTGGCACAGATAACATGAAACTAAAACGTAGGCCTAACTAAAAACAAGGCAGCCATCTTAAAAGATATCATTAACCCCTTCGCTGCCAGGCCTTTTCCCCCTCCTGTGCCAGGCCTTTTTTTGCCTATTTGGGGCAGTTCGCGCTTAGGCCCTCATAACTTTTTGTCCACATAAGCTAACCAAGCCAAATTTGCGTCCTTTTTTTCCAACATCCTAGGGATTCTAGAGGTACCCAGACTTTGTGGGTTCCCTTGAAGGAGGCCAAGAAATTGGCCAAAATACAGTGAAAATTTCGTTTTTTTTTTTAAAAATTGAAAAAGTGGCTGCAGAAGAAGGCTTGTGGATTTCCCCCTGAAAATGGCATCAACAAAGGGTTTGTAGTGCTAAACTCAGCAGCTTCCTAGCTTTCAGGAACAGGCAGACTTGAATCAGAAAACCCAATTTTTCAACACAATTTTGGCATTTTACTGGGGCATACCCCATTTTTGCAATTTTTTGTGCTTTCAGCCTCCTTCCAGTCAGTGACAGGAATGGGCATGAAACCAATGCTGGATCCCAGAAACCTAACCATTTCTGAAAAGTAGAGAAACTTCTGAATTCAGCAAGGGGTCATTTGTGTAGATCCTACAACGGTTTCCTACAGAAAATAACAGCTGAAAGAGAAAAATATTGAAATTGAGGTGAAAAAAACATCAATTTTTCTCTACGTTTTACTCTGTAACTTTTCCCTGCAATGTCAGATTATGGAAAGCAATATACCGTTACGTCTGCTGGACTCCTCTGGTTGCGGGGATATATAGGGCTTGTAGGTTCATCAAGAACCCGAGGAACCCAGAGCCAATAAATGAGCCTCACCCTGCAGTGCGTTTTCATTCTATACCGGGTATACAGCAATTCATTTGCTGAAATATAAAGAGTAAAAAATTGCTATCAAGAAAACCTTTGCATTTCCAAAAAGGGCACAAGATAAGGTGCTGAGGAGCAGTGGTTATTTGCACATCTCTGAATTCCGGGGTGACCATACAAGCATGTGAATTATAGGGAATTTCTCAAATAGATGTCTTTTTTACACACTCTCCTATATTTGGAAGGAAAAAATGTAGAGAAAGACAAGGGGCAATAGCACTTGTTTTGCTAATCTATGTTCCCCCAAGTCTACCGATAAAAATGATACCTTACTTGTGTGGGTAGGCCTAGCGCCGGCGACAGGAAACACCCCAAAGCGCAACGTGGACACATCCTAAATTTTGGGAAAAAACGGAGGTGTTTTTTGCGAAGTGCCTACCTGTAGATTTTGGCCTCTAGCTCAGCCGGCACCTAGGGAAACCTACCAAACCTGTGCATTTCTGAAAACTAGAGACCTAGGGGAATCCAAGGAGGGGTGACTTGCGGGGCTCGGACCAGGTTCTGTTACCCAGAATCCTTTGCAAACCTCAAAATTTGGCTAAAAAAACACATGTTCCTCACATTTCTGTGGCAGAAAGTTCTGGAATCTGAGAGGAGCTACAAATTTCCTTCCACCCAGCGTTCCCCCAAGTCTCCCGATAAAAATGATACCTCACTTGCGTGGGTAGGCCTAGCGCCGGCGACAGGAAACACCCCAAAGCGCAACGTGGACACATCCTAAATTTTGGAAAAAAACAGAGGTGTTTTTTGCGAAGTGCCTACCTGTAGATTTTGGCCTCTAGCTCAGCCGGCACCTAGGGAAACCTACCAAACCTGTGCATTTCTGAAAACTAGAGACCTAGGGGAATCCAAGGAGGGGTGACTTGCGGGGCTCGGACCAGGTTCTGTTACCCAGAATCCTTTGCAAACCTCAAAATTTGGCTAAAAAAACACATGTTCCTCACATTTCTGTGGTAGAAAGTTCTGGAATCTGAGAGGAGCTACAAATTTCCTTCCACCCAGCGTTCCCCCAAGTCTCCCGATAAAAATGATACCTCACTTGCGTGGGTAGGCCTAGCGCCGGCGACAGGAAACACCCCAAAGCGCAAAGTGGATACATCCTAAATTTTGGAAAAAAACAGAGGTGTTTTTTGCGAAGTGCCTACCTGTAGATTTTGGCCTCTAGCTCAGCCGGCACCTAGGGAAACCTACCAAACCTGTGCATTTCTGAAAACTAGAGACCTAGGGGAATCCAAGGAGGGGTGACTTGCGGGGCTCGGACCAGGTTCTGTTACCCAGAATCCTTTGCAAACCTCAAAATTTGGCTAAAAAAACACATGTTCCTCACATTTCTGTGGCAGAAAGTTCTGGAATCTGAGAGGAGCTACAAATTTCCTTCCACCCAGCGTTCCCCCAAGTCTCCCGATAAAAATGATACCTCACTTGCGTGGGTAGGCCTAGCGCCGGCGACAGGAAACACCCCAAAGCGCAACGTGGACACATCCTTAATTTTGGAAAAAAACAGAGGTGTTTTTTGCGAAGTGCCTACCTGTAGATTTTGGCCTCTAGCTCAGCCGGCACCTAGGGAAACCTACCAAACCTGTGCATTTCTGAAAATTAGAGACCTAGGGGAATCCAAGGAGGGGTGACTTGCGGGGCTCGGACCAGGTTCTGTTACCCAGAATCCTTTGCAAACCTCAAAATTTGGCTAAAAAAACACATGTTCCTCACATTTCTGTGGCAGAAAGTTCTGGAATCTGAGAGGAGCTACTAATTTCCTTCCACCCAGCGTTCCCCCAAGTCTCCCGATAAAAATGATACCTCACTTGCGTGGGTAGGCCTAGCGCCGGCGACAGGAAACACCCCAAAGCGCAACGTGGACACATCCTAAATTTTGGGAAAAAACAGAGGTGTTTTTTTGCGAAGTGCCTACCTGTAGATTTTGGCCTCTAGCTCAGCCGGCACCTAGGGAAACCAACCAAACCTGTGCATTTCTGAAAACTAGAGACCTAGGGGAATCCAAGGAGGGGTGACTTGCGGGGCTCGGACCAGGTTCTGTTCCCCAGAATCCTTTGCAAACCTCAAAATTTGGCTAAAAAAACACATGTTCCTCACATTTCTCTGGCAGAAAGTTCTGGAATCTGAGAGGAGCTACAAATTTCCTTCCACCCAGCGTTCCCCCACGTCTCCCGATAAAAATGATACCTCATTTGCGTGGGTAGGCCTAGCGCCGGCGACAGGAAACACCCCAAAGCGCAACGTGGACACATCCTAAATTTTGGGAAAAAACAGAGGTGTTTTTTGCGAAGTGCCTACCTGTAGATTTTGGCCTCTAGCTCAGCCGGCATCTAGGGAAACCTACCAAACCTGTGCATTTCTGAAAACTAGAGACCTAGGGGAATCCAAGGAGGGGTGACTTGTGGGGCTCGGACCAGGTTCTGTTACCCAGAATCCTTTGCAAACCTCAAAATTTGGCTAAAAAAACACATGTTCCTCACATTTCTGTGGCAGAAAGTTCTGGAATCTGAGAGGAGCTACAAATTTCCTTCCACCCAGCGTTCCCCCAAGTCTCCCGATAAAAATGATACCTCACTTGCGTGGGTAGGCCTAGCGCCGGCGACAGGAAACACCCCAAAGCGCAACGTGGACACATCCTAAATTTTGGAAAAAAACAGAGGTGTTTTTTGCGAAGTGCCTACCTGTAGATTTTGGCCTCTAGCTCAGCCGGCACCTAGGGAAACCTACCAAACCTGTGCATTTCTGAAAACTAGAGACCTAGGGGAATCCAAGGAGGGGTGACTTGCGGGGCTCGGACCAGGTTCTGTTACCCAGAATCCTTTGCAAACCTCAAAATTTGGCTAAAGAAACACATGTCCCTCACATTTCTGTGGCAGAAAGTTCTGGAATCTGAGAGGAGCTACAAATTTCCTTCCACCCAGCGTTCCCCCAAGTCTCCCGATAAAAATGATACCTCACTTGCGTGGGTAGGCCTAGCGCCGGTGACAGGAAACACCTGAAAGCGCAACGTGGACACATCCTAAATTTTGGGAATAAACAGAGGTGTTTTTTGCGAAGTGCCTACCTGTAGATTTTGGCCTCTAGCTCAGCCGGCACCTAGGGAAACCTACCAAACCTGTGCATTTCTGAAAGCTAGAGACCTAGGGGAATCCAAGGAGGGGTGACTTGCGGGGCTCGGACCAGGTTCTGTTACCCAGAATCCTTTGCAAACCTCAAAATTTGGCTAAAAAACACATGTTCCTCACATTTCTGTGGCAGAAAGTTCTGGAATCTGAGAGGAGCTACCAATTTCCTTCCACCCAGCGTTCCCCCACGTCTCCCGATAAAAATGATACCTCACTTGCGTTGGTAGGCCTAGCGCCGGCGACAGGAAACACCCCAAAGCGCAACGTGGACACATCCTTAATTTTGGGAAAAAACAGAGGTGTTTTTTGCGAAGTGCCTACCTGTAGATTTTGGCCTCTAGCTCAGCCGGCACCTAGGGAAACCTACCAAACCTGTGCATTTCTGAAAACTAGAGACCTAGGGGAATCCAAGGAGGGGTGACTTTCGGGGCTCGGACCATGTTCTGTTACCCAGAATCCTTTGCAAACCTCAAAATTTGGCTAAAAAAACACATGTTCCTCACATTTCTGTGGCAGAAAGTTCTGGAATCTGAGAGGAGCTACAAATTTCCTTCCACCCAGCGTTCCCCCACGTCTCCCGATAAAAATGATACCTCACTTGCGTGGGTAGGCCTAGCGCCGGCGACAGGAAACACCCCAAAGCGCAACGTGGACACATCCTAAATTTTGGGAAAAAACAGAGGTGTTTTTTGCGAAGTGCCTACCTGTAGATTTTGGCCTCTAGCTCAGCCGGCACCTAGGGAAACCTACCAAACCTGTGCATTTCTGAAAACTAGAGACCTAGGGGAATCCAAGGAGGGGTGACTTGCGGGGCTCGGACCAGGTTCTGTTACCCAGAATCCTTTGCAAACCTCAAAATTTGGCTAAAAAAACACATGTTCCTCACATTTCTGTGGCAGAAAGTTCTGGAATCTGAGAGGAGCTACAAATTTCCTTCCACCCAGCGTTCCCCCAAGTCTCCCCATAAAAATGATACCTCACTTGCGTGGGTAGGCCTAGC
Organism: Pleurodeles waltl; assembly: GCF_031143425.1. Taxonomy (NCBI): domain Eukaryota; kingdom Metazoa; phylum Chordata; class Amphibia; order Caudata; family Salamandridae; genus Pleurodeles; species Pleurodeles waltl. The sequence goes on along the minus strand of NC_090444.1, from coordinate 1,032,676,215 downwards.
GCCGGCGACAGGAAACACCCCAAAGCGCAACATGGACACATCCTAAATTTTGGGAAAAAACAGAGGTGTTTTTTGCGAAGTGCCTACCTGTAGATTTTGGCCTCTAGCTCAGCCGGCACCTAGGGAAACCTACCAAACCTGTGCATTTCTGAAAACTAGAGACCTAGGGGAATCCAAGGAGGGGTGACTTGCGGGGCTCGGACCAGGTTCTGTTATCCAGAATCCTTTGCAAACCTCAAAATTTGGCTAAAAAAACACATGTTCCTCACATTTCTGTGGCAGAAAGTTCTGGAATCTGAGAGGAGCTACAAATTTCCTTCCACCCAGTGTTCCCCCAAGTCTCCCGATAAAAATGATACCTCACTTGTGTGGGTGGGCCAGGTGCCTGCAACAGAATAAGGCCCAAAACCTGAAGGGATAGAAGGGATAGCACAGCAAGTTTATAAGGGCATATTCTTTTATACATCTTTAGACGGACTCTGCTTTGGGTACCCACATAAGTGAGGTGTCATTTTACTTGGGAGACTGAGGGGAAAACTGGGGAGTGGGAATTTTGTGCTGGAGCGGTGATCCTACTAAGAAAAATCAGGAAAATATGCTTTTTTATGCAAATTTTGAGGTTTACAGAGGAGTCTGGGTAAGAAAATGTTGGGGGAGCCACACAAGCCACACCTCCCTAGACTCCTTGGGGTGCCTAGTTTTTAAAAGTTTCTGGGTTTTGTAGGTTTCCCTACATGACGGCCGCACCCGGAACCAAAAACATAGGTGGGCCCTCCCCCCCAAACACAGGTATTTTTGGAATATATCACTTTGATGTGTGCACATACGTCCGTGATGTGCCAAACACTAAAATTGTGAAAAGAAACACACTTAGGTTATGTGAAGAAGACCCCTCACCCACCAACCAAGTTGGTGGCATGCTTCATCATCGGGGTCCCACCCGAGGCACCTAGCGTGTCTCAAGTGTGCTGCGACGCCTGATTACAGCGGAGCAGGTTTTGTCATTTGTACCACACATACTGGTTGGATTTGGCACGAGGGTGAGTGATGGTTCAGTAGATCAAATTTTATTAACAAGAGATTTCACAAAAGTGAAATGCACTGGTAATAACTGAAAGGCCAAAAAACTGAACCAATGACTCACAGCTCGTGAGCTGTAAAGCCACGACAAGGCACCAACCGCTTTACAGTCCATTCACACACCTTTCATACATGACATGCACTAGACCATTCACGCCGCCAGCCACGGGCCCAGCACATTACAAGACTCGCATCCAGAGACAGCGCCAGTCAAGGGCCCATCACTTTCATACGCCCACATGCCTGATACAGCAATCACACCAGCTGATGAGTGTGTGGACTGGCGTTTGGCCGGCACTGCCAGCCAAGCGCCACACCACCAGCCAAGCACCACCCCACCCACACCACCAGCCAAGCGCCACCCCACACACACCGCCAGCCCAGCGCCACCCCACACACACCGCCAGCCAAGCGCCACCCCACACACACCGCCAGCCAAGCGCCACCCCACCCACGCCGCCAGCCAAGCGCCACCCCACCCACGCCGCCAGCCAAGCGCCACCCCACCCACGCCGCCAGCCAAGCGCCACCCCACCCGCGCCGCCAGCCAAGCGCCACCACACCCACGCCGCCAGCCAAGCGCCACTCTACACATGCCATCCCCTTTTTTTTGTTTTTAAACAACAAAGAAACCACTAATCATAAATTAGTACAAAACTACAAACACAAAAGCTCTAACTGAATACATGACTAATGCCAACCGTGAAACCGAACATATAAAAATATAAAACACCAGTTTACGCTCACGGAATTTCCCAATAATTCTTCTGTGTGTGGTAGCTCCTGAAACAGCCACCCACACACAGCCCAGGCTTTGAAGGACAATCAGGGCAGTACATCCTAGTCTCCTTCCTGATACCTCTTCGAGCACAGACTCTACATCTCTTAGCAGGAAAGTTTTTTTTGGCCGTGGGAGGAATGTGCTCAGCAAAGTGACGATCTTTCAATCTAGCCACATCCTCCACCACTGCTTCTCTAGGAACTCTTGCCTGTTCCAGCACAACAAGGCTAGCTATGATAGACTCCTGAAATTTCACAAATGTCATCCTTGACTCTGGAGAACTATCCTTAAACACAACAAAAGCATTAAAAGTTGCCAAGTGGAACAAGTGAAGCGCTCAATTCTTATACCACACATAAGACTTACGAGCAGCAGTGTAAGGTTCTAACCTCTGATCTACTCTATCAACACCACCCATGTGCTTATTATAGTCTAAGATGCACACAGGTTTGCGCACTTCGGCAACCTGACCCCAAACAGCCACAGGTGAAGTACTCTCATCATGGATGGTGCTTAGCATGTATACATCCCTCTTGTCTACAAATTTCAGAGCTAGCAGCTCATCATTCCGCAAGGCACTGCACTGTCCCTTCTCAAGTTTTTTTACAGACAAGCTCTTTTGGATAGCCTTTCCGATTAGAGCGGATTGTGCCACAAGCAACAGTGTCCACTCTGAACAACTCCTTGAACAACCGAACTCCAGTGTAGAAGTTATCTACATATAAATGGTGACCTTTGTTAAATAGTCGTCTACCAAGTTCCCACACAATTTTCTCACTAACTCCAAAAGTGGGAGGACAACCAGGGGGGTCAATATTGGAATCCCTACCAGTGTAGACCCGGAAATTATAAACATATCCTGTACTACTTTCTGACAGCATATACAATTTAATTCCATACCGTGCCCTCTTGCTAGGAATGTACTGCCTAAAAACCAAACGACCCTTGAACAGGACCAAAGACTCATCTACAGATATTTCTTTCCCTGGAACATAGATCTCTGAAAACCGATCTACCAAATGATCAAGGACAGGTCTAATCTTAAAAAGACGGTCAGAATCAGGATGATCTCGTGGCAAGGCTAAAGCATTATCTACAAAATGCAACATCCGAAGAAGAAGCTCATACCGGTTACGACTCATGATGGCAGGAAATATAGCAGTTGCCATCAAGGGACTAGTAGACCAATATGAAGACAGCGACGGCTTCCTTATCAGCCCCATCAAAAAAGTTAAACCCAAGAACTTTTTCAACTCTTCCAGATTTGTGGGAATCCACCGGCTAGCTCTAGAGTGTGGCCTAAGTCTGGCAGCGTTGTCCCTCAAAAACTGCTCTGCATACAAATTAGTCTGCTCAACAATCTCTTCCAAAAATATATCGTCCATAAACAACTCAAAAAAGTTGACGGGCAAAAAGTTTTCCGTATTAACTCGACACCCTGGAAAACCAGTAAACGCAGGCAACTGTGGCTGCTCCATGTTTGGTGCAACCCATGCGTCAGGTCTTCCAATGGGAAGCCTTTCAGCCGCTGGCTCCTGCACCATTGGCACATCACTGTCCTCCTCTAAAACAGGCCCTTCATCAGCACTGAGAGTGGCTTCATCATCAGATGATTCATCTCTGACAGAAAATTCACTTCCAGAATCCTGCACTTCCTCCTCTGCCTCAGATGCAGAGTCAGTCTCATATTCATGGTCAGAAGATGACTCAAAAAGCACACTAACAACCTGCTGAGCGGTCATCCTACGGCTGGCCATGATCCTTCCTACAAAAATTAACTGGACAAATACACCACCAACAACCAGCACTGTGTAAGATAAGTAACAAAGTATTGGTTTATCACTAAGAATTATAAACTCAAAAACTATACTGCTCACTTGCCTGAAAAAGCTTGACTCACCAGCAACTACTCTGCACAGCCACAGCAATCACCAACGATATCCCACTAGAAAGAGAAAAAAAAAAGCAAATTAGACATAAGACAACACAATAATCATTGTGCATAAATCTAAGGACAATTTCACACACAATCCTGCATTCAGTACACCACCTACAAACATGTCATTCATGCATTGCAACAATACTCACTTGGAGTAAATTTATTTACTTACCTAAAACATGCAACTACGCAAACCGCAGGACAACTACTGCCAAAACTGCAACAAGCCACAGCAAAGTCAGCAAAAGCTTTGAACTAGAACAAAAAGGAGAAAAACTGTTATTATCATAAAAGCAAATACTTCGCCAGTTGACAAACACTTCGCCACTAACCATTTTTTCATTTTCCCTTGTGTCTAGTCTTCTCTGCTTGGGGGAAGATGGGCCTAAAAAAAAATAGGCCAATCTACCCCCAAGGGGAGTGGGCAGAAATCGCCCAGATTACATTGCACCCTTTGGGGGGGGGGGCGACCCTTGCCCAAGGGGCCACACCCCCACACAAAGCACACACACACACATATAGTATCCCTGGCACTATGGGGATTCTGCCCCCCTTGGGGACAGAAAGGCCTAAAAAATAGGCATATCTGCCCCCAAGGGGGGCAGAACTGCCCAAAAATACATGTGGGCCCCTGGGGGCGACCCTTGCCCAAGGGGCCGCCCCCCAACACAAAAAATAAAAACCAACAATAAAATCCCTGGTGTCTAGTGGCTTTCTGCCCCCCTTGGGGGCAGATCGGCGTAAAAATAGGGCCAATCTGCCCCCAAGGGGGGCAGAAACGACGATAAATACATTGCGCCCCCGGGGGGAGCGACCCTTGCCCAAGGGGCCACCCCCCAACACAAAGCACACATACAAACATATCTTTCTGGCGCTATTGGGATTCTGCCCCCCTTGGGGGCAGAAAGGCCTAAAAAAAATAGGCCTCTCTGCCCCCAAGGGGGGCAGAACTGCCCAAAAATACATGTGGGCCCCTGGGGGCGACCCTTGCCCAAGGGGCCACCCCCCAACACAAAAAATAAAAATCAACAATAAAATCCCTGGTGTCTAGTGGCTTTCTGCCCCCCTTGGGGGCAGATCGGCCTAAAAATAGGGCCAATCTGCCCCCAAGGGGGGCAGAAACGACAATAAATACATTGCGCCCCTGGGGGGAGCGACCCTTGCCCAAGGGGCCACCCCCCAACACAAAGCACACATACATACATACTATTTCTGGCGCTATTGGGATTCTGCCCCCCTTGGGGGCAGAAAGGCCTAAAAAAAATAGGCCTCTCTGCCCCCAAGGGGGGCAGAACTGCCCAAAAATACATGAGGGCCCCTGGGGGCGACCCTTGCCCAAGGGGCCGCCCCCCAACACAAAAAATACAAATCAACAATAAAATCCCTGGGCCCGTATTTATACTTTTTTTAGCGCCGCATTTGCGCCGCTTTTTGACGCAAAACGGCGCAAACCTACAAAATACAATGGCATTTTGCAAGTTTGCGCCGTTTTTGCGTCAAAAAACGACGCAAATGCGGCGCTAAAAAAGTATAAATACGGGCCCTGGTGTCTAGTGGCTTTCTGCCCCCCTTGGGGGCAGATCGGCCTAAAAATAGGGCCAATCTGCCCCCAGGGGGGGCAGAAACGACGTAAAATACATGTGCCCCCAAAGGGGAGCGGCCCTTGCCCAAGGGGCCGCCCCCCAACACAAAAAATACAAATCAACAATAAAATCCCTGGTGTCTAGTGGCTTTCTGCCCCCCTTGGGGGCAGATCGGCCTAAAAATAGGGCCAATCTGCCCCCAGGGGGGGCAGAAACGACGTAAAATACATGTGCCCCCAAAGGGGAGCGACCCTTGCCCAAGGGGTCGCTCCCCCACACTAATATAACACACACATACTGAAATCCCTGGTGTCTAGTGGGCATTCCTGCTGCCCGATCGCATTGCGATCGGGCAGCAGGAATGCTCAAAGAGACATCGAGGGAAAGGAAAACCCTTTCCTTTCCCTCGATGCCTCTCTCAGAGCACCCCCACCACGCACGAAGGTGAAAAACTCACCTTCTCCCTTAGACGCGCTGGAAGCAAATGGCTTCCAGCGCGTCTTTCCCCCTTTCCATGAAATCAGCGCGCGATCGCTTGCTGACGTCATGGGGGGGGGGGGGTGGGGGGGGTGGGCGTGAAAGGGGAAGGGATTCCCCTTTCAGCCCTGGCCTGGGGGTGTTGGGGGGCGGCCCTCGGGGGAAGCGCTAGCGCTTCCCCCGACTGCCAGTCCCAGGACGTAATGGTTACGTCCATGGCGCCACACGGGCGCTGCCATGGACGTAACCATTACGTCCCTGGCGGGGAAGGGGTTAAATAAATGTGCTAAAACAGAGGAAGCTAAGTAGGGTAAAAGTCACTAGGTGACGGGGGCATGAGTCTGCAAGCCAAAGGCTAAGCTAACTCCTGTTTCCCATTAAAATAAACTAGGATTCACTACACTACCCTTATCGATGCGGAAGGTAAGACGTTATTCTTTTATGTAGATACATGCTCGTCTGCCCCAGTTAATGCAACAGTTGTTAAGTCAACTGGATCCCCTGTTGTGGGCTGACTAGGGTATGGCAAATGGCATTTGGGGCAACCCTGGAGAGGGGGGGGGTCTGATATAGGCATCAGTGGACAACTAACAGTTCAAGTTTGGAAAGCTCAGATTCAATCGCCACTAAACGTTGAAGGACAGGCTCCAATTTTGAATCTGTCATGGCAGAAATAGATTTAATTAAATCCATTAAATTTTCCATGCTCACTTGACCCAACTTCATGCACGTAGCAGACCTCTGAGTCTGTCCACAGTTGACCCCAGGGCATTTAGATTTTACACAAGGCTCCAACCTTTTCCTCTTACCTGCTGCCCCTGGCCAGCTCTCCAAAGCAACCGGGGAAGCCACCATTCTCCCACAGATGCCCGTGATTCCCAGAACAAAGGGACCCTCAGACGCCGAAGCACTCTACCCCAAATATTTAAGTGGAGAGGCTCCCTCTCTACAACATAACCTAGGCGAGGAGAAAGTCATACCCAAATCCTCAAAAGCAGACAAAGTTGTATCCAGTGACACAAGGGGGAAAGTTAGGGTGGAAAAGCGAGATAGCCTGGGAGTGACCAATTCCATTTATTTATCTATGATGCCCGCAGCCCTATCCAGGAAGGCATCCATGGTCGTTACTGGGTTAGATGGAATCTTTTGTTTCCACATATCAATTCCCCGGGGGACACCCTTTACTTACAGCTCCACTGGGGAAAACGGACAATAACCAAACAAGTGAGAAGTTCCAATGCACACAACAAACACTAAGGAAACCCCGGCTCTCCGAGTCAAGAGGGAGGGCCCGGTCCAGGCTCTGATGGGCACAAATGTGTCGCACTTGGCCTGGGCTTTGCCCGGGTGCGCCCTGCGTGCGTCCCGAGAGGCTAGAAGAGAGGATGTGCTTTATAGTGCTTTCACCAGCCACAGATGTGAAGAGATACAGGGCCGCCTCCTGTGGCCCAATGCATCCTGGTAAGTGTAGACCCAAGAGTTCAACAACCCGTGCGGCAGGAAGAGAGGACATGCTTTACATCGCCTTCGCCAGCCGCAGATGTGAAGAGATACAGGACGGCCTCCTCTGGCCCAGTACAGCCTGGTAGGTGTAGTCCCATGAGTTCAAGAACCCACATTGTGGGAAGAGAGGATGCGCTTTATCGCACCTTCACCAGACAAAAATGTGAAGAGATACAGGACTGCCTCCTGGGGCCCAATGCAGCCTGGTAGGTGTAGTCCAAAGAGTTCAACAACCGTCATCATTCTACGCACACACAGATACATTAAAGTATTTTACATGTCCTAAATACAAATACATGCATTCAGTGCTTAATTTGACTCGATGGCTTCTAGTGCAGGGCAACAGCATTTATTTTTGAAGTCCAGCACTTATTTTTCTGTCTCAAGCATTTTCGGTGAGGAAGAGAAAAACAAAAAAGCATCACAAGAGAAGGCAGAAAGCTGCAAGAGTGAGCTGACGGGCAAGGAATGGATGTAAATGGATTAAAGAGGTCCGAGATGGCTTTAGGATTATGCTGCCTCAGTATTCTGTGAAAGCACATCTAATTGCAGCAGCTGGGTGTTTCAGAGGAGAGCTTTGGGCACCTGCACATTTTTATTTACAAATTAAGCACCGCCTGCATTGACACAATACAACAAAAACATATTAAAGTAATGTTATTTCACCAGCTTATAAACTGGAGAAGCGCCATCAAACTCACCATTATCATGTTACACTTGAAATCTCCATATAGAACATCATTACACCTTCATCCACAATTAGTTGTGCTTTCAATTTCATTCTGTGGAAGCATAAATATTTAGCTAATAAATGACACTTTCATCTGTAAAATCATTTCCAAGTGGGTCGTGACACCTGCCACTGATGTGTGACACCACTAGGTGCCACCCATCATTCTAGGCACCCTGTCCCATTCACTCTCTTCCACAAGTATCTATGTCTGTGCTTGGTTGAACTCTATAGGGTAAGCAGAATTGTATGCCAGGCATGATTAACATGAATTTATATAGTGTAAGTGAAGAATAGGCATTCTGAGCTTCCTTGACCTCGACTATAACTTATCTCCATCCTCAATGTTTTTCAGTTCCACCAGAGTGAAGGTCGAGGGTTAGTTAAACTCCAGGGCTTGAGTGGGAGACTTCCTCAGTACACCCCATCTGCTATACTCACCTTTTCATGAGTATAGCAGTGGTTTTGGGGGACACCTTTGCTTTTTTATACTATTAAAACTTTCTATAACCCATAGAAATTAATGTGACCATGCCTCTCAATTGAAAGAGTAAATTAATCCCTGTTACATGGAGGAACAAATACAGTAATTTAGGGTTCATTAGAGGTAATATCCCAGAGAAGATACAAATTGACAAGAGCTTCCCCAGTCCTTTGGTCTGAATGGGAATAGAATTCCAAACCAATTGGATTAGATAAAATAGCATTTTGGGGGAATGGATGGTGTAATCCCTGCATGAAGTCTTCCATGTCCCAAACGAGAATGATTTCCTATCCTTTGGTTAAATGCCATTCATGATTTGCTACCACTTTGGGAAAGAAAGGATGGATGCTTTCTTTCCCAATATAATGAATGTATTTCCAATGAATATAAACTTGAGACAAATAACTAAAGATCCCCAACTACCTGAGAAGAGATCAAACATCCAGATTTTAGAGAGTGAGTATGACATAGAATTATGGGACACTAAACAAATTCACCAAGAAAAACAATTGCACGTGTTCACTGCAGCACAAAGAAGAAGCAAATGTAGGAATTTTGGGTTTGCGACAACGCAATTGATTTTTTTTTTAACAGTTCAAAAAGTCAACAATATTTCCCATTTGAATGGTACAATCACATGACATGATGTCTCAAGCACTACGGAGGAGGTAACTATAAAAAAAGAGAGAGGAAAGTTTTATCTTCCACTCAGAAAGTTCAATAATGGAACTATCTCGAAGAATGCGATGGGGAGCTGTTCTCTGGCCAACTCGTGCTGCAGCTCTGCTGTTCAAATAAGTTGCTGGATTCTGGTCAAAACGTTTTTTTCTACTCTTTAATGTGCAGGTTGCACACAAGTAGTACCAGACTCGTAGGAGGACAAAATGCTTCATTCCGTACCATGTAAAGAAGATCCATAATTGCCAGCAAATTATGTACTTTTTGATATAGAAGCCAAAATGTTCGCCAGAATTGTGCTTGAAGAGCTAGAGGTCTGTGTTACAACCAATGGGCCAATTTCGCCCTAAAATCAGAACCATTAACAAAATAGTCGCTCTTTCAGGTTGCATATGTAGAAAAAAAAAATTGTATGCGTCTTTGACTACAAATCCTTTTACCGAATGAAATAGGGGCAGTCTGTAAGCTAAAGTGAAAGCACAGGGGATTTCTCCCCTACTATTACAATTATCTCTTGAATTGAAAATATTCAGAAATAAAGGACTGAAAAAGGGATGCATATTGCTCTTCTATTGTCTTGCTCATATACTGCAGACTTGGCTAAAATGTTAAAGAGAGTTGGAGCTTTTTCACCTTAACTGGGAACAACACTTTTCAATCTTACCAAATATGCAGATGGTACTGTAAATTTGGAGCATTCACCAGTTGATCTACAAAGATAGCTGGAGATGCTGAACTGTTACAAAACCAAAAGTAGTAGTCTTTGGTGGAAAATCGAAAACCAAGATCCGATGGTCCATTCAAGGACATTTGATTGAGAGGTTAGCTTCCTAACCAGAAAGTTTGCTGAAAGACAAGGGTAATCAAAAATGTGATATGGCAAATCTGAAGAATAAGGCAGGAGCATTGTCCTATGCTTGTACCTGTTCGTACAACATTCTACAAGCACTCACAATCAAGCCCATCCTGAAATGTACTAGAGCCAAACTAATGTCACATGCCAAAGTGGTCGCCTCTCCAACAGGGAGATTGTAGAACAATTTTGCATGCTCTTTAAATTACCGGATGCTGTCTCACAATACCAAATTCATCTGGAATTTGGGACTCTGACTACATTTATTTGATTTAAAGGGTCACTACTTGAAATGGTGCTTTAGACTTTGGTTTGCAGAACAGGTTGCCTGAAGGCAGCTATTTGGAAAGATGATCCACAGTAATCGAAATTGTGCCTTTCCTCATTATCTGTAAAATGCCCTATGTGCCCTGTAGGTACCTCCAGCATAGGGGGCAAAGTATAGCTTTATAGCCTGACGTAGCTACCTATACCAACCATTAAAGTCCCGCTCAGGGCCTTTAACAAGGGAGTGGGACTTTAATGCCGGTATAACCTAGCTATAGAGGGCTATAAGGCTATTAGAACATTCTGCCACTAAAGGGCATCATATTCTAATAAATAAAACAAAGGCCTCATGGATCCCGAGGGGTCTGTGAGGCCTTTGTTCACAGCAAAAGCTTAAACATTGGAATGTTGGCGTTCCGGGCTTCTACTGGCCATTTGAAGCCAAGAGCACTCCATTGTTTTCAAAGGCGCTCCCAACATTTCAATGTTTAATAATGTGTAAAGCCTCTGGTAAGATGCAAGTTAAAACCCTATCATACTCTGAACATCTAGATGGATTTAATGAGAAGAAAGTCTCACAATATATTTCTTATATTGATTTGATGGGAGCTCCATAACCAATCCAGCAAATATCCATCAGTATTTTGAGGAAGGGATTGTGATCTTTGATGGAGAAAATGAGTAGTGTAGATTATGTGCATAGTACAAAGTTGACCTAACGTGTTATTTTTGTCTGTCCAGCACTAGTGAGTCAATCCAAATTTTGTTTGAGACCAATTGTGCTTGAACAAAATGTCCAGAGCTGTAGCAGGGGTAACTATTATTGTTGCTTCTACCGCTGTTCCTTGAATAGCACATATGGCAGTAAAGTGAGCAAAAAGGTCCTCAAGAGGTGAGATTAATGATGTGGACGACATTTGGTAAAAGAAGGTTGGGAAGCCGTCTAGACTCAGTGCTTTCCTGGGTTTTAGTTTTTTTATTGCATCAAGGATTTGATAAGGTATCATGACCTTTGCTTCATGCCACCCTGACCACCTTCAACTTAGGCCCCTCATTTATTATGATGATTTTAGCCCTATACCATGAACCCCGAACCAGAATAAATATTAACGGATCTCAATCCAATGCTTTTACCATTCAACAGGGAACCAGACAAGGGTGTCTGCTCCCCCCCTTACTATTCATACTTACACTAGGACCACTTCTCATACAAATCAGAGAGAACTCTGAACTTGCAGGCATCCCATTCAAGGCAGGATCTGAAAAAGGAGCTGCATATACTGATGACATTCTCCTCTTTACCTTGCAGGCAGACCAGGTGCTACCCAATATCTTGCTAACCATCAACAACTATGACCAGGTATCAGGTTACTGCCTTAACAAAGACAAGACAGTGGTCCTTACCCTCAATTTATATTGTAACAAATCCATAATAGGCGACCATGGTCTCAAATAGACTCCCAACAAGCTAAAATATTTAAGCCTGTGGTACCTCCCAAATCTTAGAGACTCCATTATCTATAATGAAAACATGACCCTAAGTAAAATTGAAGACACAATAGACGATTGCTCTTCTAAATGCATCATTTGGTAGGAGAGATTAGAAGCTATCAAAAGATGATCACACCTCTTTTCAAATTCCTCATCAGTATGTTTCCAATTAATCTTTCTGGCTAATTTCTTACCAAAATAGATGTAACTCTCACCAAATTCTAATGGCAATCCAAGAAACCCAGAATTGCCCTTAAGAAACTGAGGCCCTGATTTATACTTTTGGTGCTAAACTGCACTAACGCAGCTTTGTACCAAAAGGTTTTGCACTATTTCTGTGCACCAGCCAGACACCATATTTATGGAATGGTGCAAGCCGGTGCAAAGGGTGGGCTGGCGTAAAAAAAATGACATTAGTCGGTTGGGGCTGGCACTATAGAAGAAGGGGGTTTTGTACCAAAAAAAATTACTCTAACCTGCCTAGAGTCATTTTCTGACACAAAACCATCCATACCACATGACTCCTGTCTTAGAAAAGACAGGAGGCATGCCCACCACCCTAATGGCGAGCACAGGGGACCGCGGTCCCCTGGGCATGGCCATTGCACCCAGTGCCATGTAGGGGAGCCCATTTCAGGGCCCCCTATGGCACTTTAAAAAGTAAAATGCAATACTTACCTGTACTTACCTGGGATGGGGTCCCTCATCCTCCGCAGTCCCTTTGGTGTGGGGTGGGGGTGTCCCTGTGACCTGCCCTGACCCAGGTGTTAAAAAATGGGGCAAAGCAAGCTTTACTCCATTTTTGGACCGCTCCTTCCTCCCGTGCACCATTTTTGCACAGGAGTATTAATATGGCGTTAAGGCCATAGAGTCATTTTTTTGCACGGGAGCGCCTACCTTGCATCTCATTAATGCAAGGTAGGTTTCCATTTCTAAAAAATGACTTTAACTCCATAAATTTGGCGCTAGACAGGTCTAGCACCAAAGTACCAATGTGGAGTTAGTTTTGCACTGAATTAGAGTAAAAAGAAAATACGCTAATTCGGTGCAAACGGAGTATAAATATGCCCCTGAGATTCCCCAAAATACTGGGAGGCTTAAACCTAGCGGCTTGCAGAGGATAAAATCACACCGTTTTAGCCAAACAGGGTGGCTAGTAAGGCTCTACCCCACCCAAACTACACCTCTATGGCTTGAGATCGAGAAAGCTCTAGCTAGTCCACTTTCCCTTACCTCCCTTATCACAACTAAGAAATAATTACGGAACACTCGCATGCTCTGAGTAAAATCGATAATAAATTACCTAATAAAATGCAACAATCACACCTTGGCTCTCTGTGGCACAATGACCACCTAAAAATAGATGGGAAAACAATCAATCTGGATGAATGGGTAAAGAAAAGCATACTGTTAATAGAAGACCTTGGTCCCACCCCCCAAAAAATCCACTCCCTTTTTCCCTCCCGAAAATCAATTTGATCTTAAGTTCATACACTTCTTTCACTTCCTGAAAATCAAAGCAACCATCCCAAGACACAAGATAACCAACACAGTTGCTCTATCCAGCACGCTCATACATCAAAGGAGGCCATCTTGCATCAAATCTATACTCCCTTCTCTCTCCCAAGAGCTGTACACTAACCAAATCATTACAAAATAGATGGAAAACTCTCCTCTGCAACTCTGATCTCCAGCAAGAAACACAATTAGACTGGCTTCACATCTGGGTAAACCTAACCTCAAACAATATCACACCATCACTTGCTGAAAGTAGATACTGGTTGGCCTACATGGTCCACTGGACCCCAACCAAGCATTACAAACCTGGGCTCATATTTATACTTTTTTAGCGCTGCATTTGCGCTGCTTTTTGACGCAAAAGTGGTGCAAACTTGCAAAATACAATTATATTTTGTAAGTTTGCGCCACTTTTGCGTCAAAAAATGGCGCAAATGCAGCGCTAAAAAAGTATCAATATGGGCCTTGGTCTTCTAAACTCTGACACTTGCTGGAGTTTCGAAAAAGAGCCTGGTGACTTAGGCCATATGCTCCAAGGCTGCACCTTTCCAGAAAACTTCTGGGCAGAAATAGGCAAAACCATATCACAAGTTCTAAATATACAATGTACACCAGACCTAGCCTCGATCACCTTAGGTATACTCCCCACTAATCTTAAGCTAAAAAAAGGATGATCACCTATTATGGGACATCCTGGGTTCAAAAGCCTAAAATCCATACTCTCCGAATGGAAAAACCTATCCAAACCCCCCTACACACACTTTGTGGGAATGGGTCTAATTTACTAGAGGAGCAGACAGCTTCCTAAATTCATATCTGAAAAACAAATTGATAAGGAAAGAAAATACACGGTCCAGATTAGACAACTACATGCTTACCGTACTCCCATAATCATACCCATCTCATAATCTTCTCCCTTCCCCCACCACCTCTTCCCTCATCTCTACCCTCCACCCCAACCAAACCCATTCTGACTATAATCTCTTCTCATGTTTTTCTATCCTTCCTTTCTACCTTTTCTGCTGTAACGACTTGCATTTTGGGGTGACCCTATTTAGCATTTCACTATCTTGACTTAAAACCCCCCGGAATGAACAAGAATCATCAATCCACCAATAACTAACACTTATAAGGTTACCCTCACCCAACTTCTTACCCACCTTACATGTCATAACCAATGTAATGCACCATTTTGAAATAATGTCTCCCCAGTGCATCAAAATGTATTTGGTATAGTTTTGCAACAGCTGTTATATGTTGCTGTTATAAAATCATAATACACATGACTTGAATGTAAAAAAAACCTGGATAAAGTGAACAAACGTTTAAAAACTACCCACAAAAAGTGAAAACTCATTAGCAAGTCAATATGATCTGATGTTCAAATCATTTAGGTGCACATTATTGAGGGAAGGTTTTTATAGGTTTTGTCTTTCTGCTTTTTATGTACGATTTACATTTTAAAGAATTTATGTAAGGACAAATGAGTTTTTAAAAACTTTCATGTCCTTTTCTTTAGTTTTTCTTTTAGGAATTGTTTTAATTCACCAACAATACATCTATAAATCGGAACCTGCGTTGACCTCCAGGTTGTGTACTCTGGGCAGATGGACAAGTGGGATTGGGGGCCCTTCGTTTGATTGTTTTCTGCCAGTTGTTTGAGGTGTATGGCATGGCCCTCTGGCTTGAGGTGGGCACCTTTGAGCAGGGGTCTGTACTTGCTGCATGACCTCATCATTATGCTTCACATTCCTTCAAGTCCCTGAGATTTTACCAGTACAGCTCAAACAGGTTCTCCAATATTCAGTTCTTTCACTCAGTAAACCTCTGGATGTCTTGCTGGTGGGTGTTAATGTTCTTTAAGACTTAGCCTGCATGTCTGATCTTATTTCACCATCCTGTTGTAAAATAAAACATCATTCTATGGGATATATCTCTTGCCCATACTAATTCCCCTTGCATGCATGGCCTCACCCTGCGTTTTTACTCCATGAGATGATGGTGAGAAGATGAGTGTTATACCTAAATTAGAGAGTGAATCACCTGTGGAGACTACTGGGTGGCTGGTGGGTGGAGGATAGTCAAGCTTAAATGAGATTAGCATATGTGGCCTTAGTTGTTGTGATTTTGGATTTTAGATCTGGTAGGCTGTCTGATAAAGGAGACTGCTAGTGAGCATGAAGTACTCTGTGAAGTGTTATAGTGGGTGGGGTCATCAATCTCTACATTCTCCACAGCCCTAGGGACAGCCAAGATGGTGGCCTTTTGGAGCAGGGGCTTTTCTCTTTAAATGGTTTTCCAACCTTTGCACATGGATGGGTAGGCATCATTTTCAGGATCACTGTCACCAGGTGCTGCAGAGAAAGAGAAATGATAGTTTACACTTTGACCTTTGTAAGGATGGGGTAGCATACCGGCCTACTGCCTAAATCAACAAGATATGTTGTAATATAGGTTTAAGGCATACATGATACTCCAAGAGAAAGGACATAACATTTGCATATTTTGGTAACTGGTTACTGGAATGACCCATGGACACAAGGCAGAACAGTGCCTTAACTGGCACATGCCACAGATGCATGCTTTCTGGATGGACCCTATGATCCAGCTGCTGAACAAGTTTGCTCAGAAATTCATGAGAGACCATATTCAAAAGGAATATCGATTCAAGACTATCATCTGATGAAAATGTCATGGTCAAAAATAGGGAAGTATATAGCTACCTTTTTGTTTATTATAGTAATTGTTCAAAGCATTGTTTAGTATAATATTGTTTTCATTACATTGTTTTAACCCCTTTGCTGCCATGCCTTTTCCCCCTTCTGTGCCAAGCCTTTTTGGGCTGCTTGGGGAGTTTCTCGCTTCTGCCCTCATAACTTTTTGTACGTATGAGCTATCTACAGCAATTTTGTATCCTTTTTTCCAACATTCTGGGGAGAGGAGATACCCAGAGTTTGTGGATTCCCCTGGAGGAGACCAAGGTATTAGCCAAAGTACAGCTAACATTTGTTTTTTTAGGGAAAAATGGGAAAAAAGTGTTGCAGAAGAAAGCATGGGGTTTTTCCCTACAAATTGCATCAACAAAAGGTTTGTGGCACTAAAATCACGATCTTCACAGCTTTTAGAAACAGTCAGATTTAAATCTGAAAACCAAAATTTTCAACACAGTTTTGGCATTTTACTGGGACATACCCCATTTTTACTATTTATTGTGCTTTCAGCCTCCTTGTACTCAGTGAGAGAAATGGGTGTGAAACTGAGAGAAATGGGTGTGAAACTAATGGTCGATCCTGGACAGCCAAACATTTCTGAAAAGTGAACAAAATTCTGAATTCAGCAAGGAGTCATTTGTTTAGATCTTTCAAAGTTTTCCTATCGAAAGTAACAGATGGAATTAAAAAATATTGAAACTCAGTTGAAAACAGCTGCCATTTCTGTCTACGTTACTTTCTGTAACTTTTTCCACCTATTACAGATTTTTGAAAGCAATGTACTGTTACATCTGCTGGATCCTTCTGGTTGCGGAGATATATAGGGCTTGTAGGTTCATCAAGAACCCAAGGTAGCAAAAGCCAATAAATGAGCTTTACCTTGCAAAGGATTTTCAATGTATACCGGATATATAGCAATTCATTTGGTAAAATACAAAGATTGAAAAATAAGTATAAAGGAAACCTTTGTATCTCTGAAATGGGCACAAGATAAGGAATTTAGAAGCAGTAGTTATTTGCAGATCTCTGCATTGGAGGGTCCCCATACTAGCATGTGAATTACAGGTCATTTCTCAAAATGACTACTTTCTTACACACTGTCTTACATTTGGAAGGTAAAAATGTAGAGAAAAATGATTGGCAATAACACTTGTTCTTCTATTCTGTGTCCCCCCAGGTCTCCTAATAAAAGTGGTATCTCGCTTGTGTGGGTACTCCTAGTTCCCGCAGCAGGAAATGCCCCAAAACCCAACGTGGTTACATCACATTTTTCCAATGAAAACATATTTTTTTAGCAAAGTGCCTAGCGGTGGATTTTGGCCTCTAGCTCAGCTGGCACGAAGGGAATCCTACTAAACCTGTGCATTTTTTTAAAGTAGGAAAATCCAGGATGGGATGACTTGTGGGGCTCTCACTGGGTTCTGTCACCCAGAATCCTTTGCAAACCTCAAAATGTGGCTATAAAACACCTTTTCCTCACATTATGGTGCTGCAAAGTTCTAGAATCTGAGGGGAGCCACAAACTTCCTTCCACCCAGTATTCCCCCACATCTCCCAATAAAAATGGTACTTCACTTGTGTGGGTAGGCCTATTGTCCGCGACAGGGAAGAGTACAAAACACAACATGGACACATCAAAATTATCTATTACAAAACTACCTGTTTTTGCATTGGTGCACCTGGGTTTTTGGTCCTGGGCTCAGCAGCCATCCAAGGAAACCTACCAAACCCACACATTTCTGAAAACCAGACACCCGAAGGAGTTCAGGGAGGTGTGTCTTACGTGGATTCCCAGCGTTTTCTTACCCAGAATCCCCTGAAAACCTTATAATTAGCTAAACAATCACATTTTCCTCACATTTCTGTGTGGGATCATGGGTCCAGCACAAATTTACTACTACCAAGCATTCCCCTCGGTCTCCCGATAAAAATGATACCTCACTTGTGTAGGTGGGCCAAGCGCCTGTGACAGGGAAGAGCCAAAAACATGTTAAAATTGAGGAAGAACCAAAGCGGGTTCAAAAGTGCAGTTTGAAAAAAAAATGTTTTTAGGCTGACAAGTGGGGGCAGAAGTTTTATCTGTATATATGCAACAATGCTGGGGTGTAGGAATTTTGTGGATTCCTGCAGATTCCAGAAGGTTCCATCACAAAAATGTAGGGAAAATGCGTGATTTCAAGCGAAGTTGGAGGTTTGCAGGGCATTGTGGGTAAGAAAATGGTGTGGGGTGCATGTGAAGCACGCCACCCTGGACTCACCCAGATGCCAAGTTTTCAGATGTGTCTAGGTCTGGTAGATTTTTCTAGGTGGCAGTGTACCAAAGTCCAAAATGCGCAGCCGCTTATTGTGAGAAGGTAGCCTCTTTCTAGCCTTGTTACCCCCACTTTTGGCCTGTTTGTGAGTGTATGTCAGGGTGTTTGTCACTGTTTTCACTGTCTCACTGGGATCCTGATAGCCAGGCCTCAGTGCTCATAGTGAAAACACTATGGTTTCAGTATGTTTGTTATGTGTCACTGGGATCCTGCTGGTCAGGACCCCAGTGCTCATAGGTTTGTGGCCTATATGTATGTGTCACTGGGACCCTGTCACACAGGGCCCCAGTGCTCATAGGTGTGCATGTATATGTTCCCTGTGTGGTGCCTAACTGTCTCACTGAGGCTCTGCTAACCAGAACCTCAGTGGTTATGCTCTCTCATTACTTTCAAATTGTCACTAACAGGCTAGTGACCATTTTTACCAATTTACATTGGCTTACTGGAACACCCTTATAATTCCCTAGTATATGGTACTAAGGTACCCAGGGTATTGGGGTTCCAGGAGATCCCTATGGGCTGCAGCATCTCTTTTGCCACCCATAGGGAGCTCTGACAAATCTTACACAGGCCTGCCACTGCAGCCTGAGTGAAATAACGTCCACGTTATTTCACAGCCATTTTACACTGCACTTAAGTAACTTATAAGTCACCTATATGTCTAACCTTTACCTGGTAAAGGTTAGGTGCAAAGTTACTTAGTGTGAGGGCACCCTGGCACTAGCCAAGGTGCCCCCACATTGTTCAGAGCCAATTCACTGAACTTTGTGAGTGCGGGGACACCATTACACGCGTGCACTACATATAGGTCACTACCTATATGTAGCTTCACCATGGTAACTCCGAATATGGCCATGTAACATGTCTATGATCATGGAATTGCCCCCTCTATGCCATCCTGGCATTGTTGGTACAATTCCATGATCCCAGTGGTCTGTAGCACAGACCCTGGTACTGCCAGACTGCCCTTCCTGGGGTTTCACTGCAGCTGCTGCTGCTGCCAACCCCTCAGACAGGCAGCTGCCCTCCTGGGGTCCAGCCAGGCCTGGCCCAGGATGGCAGAACAAAGAACTTCCTCTGAGAGAGGGTGTGACACCCTCTCCCTTTGGAAAATGGTGTGAAGGCAGGGGAGGAGTAGCCTCCCCCAGCCTCTGGAAATGCTTTGTTGGGCACAGATGTGCCCAATTCTGCATAAGCCAGTCTACACCGGTTCAGGGACCCCTTAGCCCCTGCTCTGGCGCGAAACTGGACAAAGGAAAGGGGAGTGACCACTCCCCTGACCTGCACCTCCCCTGGGAGGTGTCCAGAGCTCCTCCAGTGTGCTCCAGACCTCTGCCATCTTGGAAACAGAGGTGCTGCTGGCACACTGGACTGCTCTGAGTGGCCAGTGCCACCAGGTGACGTCAGAGACTCCTGCTGATAGGCTCCTTCAGGTGTTAGTAGCCTTTCCTCTCTCCTAGGTAGCCAAACCCTCTTTTCTGGCTATTTAGGGTCTCTGTCTCTGGGGAAACTTTAGATAACGAATGCATGAGCTCAGCCGAGTTCCTCTGCATCTCCCTCTTCACCTTCTGATAAGGAATCGACCGCTGACCGCGCTGGAAGCCTGCAAACCTGCAACATAGTAGCAAAGACGACTACTGCAACTCTGTAACGCTGATCCTGCCGCCTTCTCGACTGTTTTCCTGCTTGTGCATGCTGTGGGGGTAGTCTGCCTCCTCTCTGCACCAGAAGCTCCGAAGAAATCTCCCGTGGGTCGACGGAATCTTCCCCCTGCAACCGCAGGCACCAAAAAGCTGCATCTCCGGTCCCTTGGGTCTCCTCTCAGCACGACGAGCGAGGTCCCTCGAATCCAGCGACACCGTCCAAGTGACCCCCACAGTCCAGTGACTCTTCAGCCCAAGTTTGGTGGAGGTAAGTCCTTGCCTCACCTCGCTGGGCTGCATTGCTGGGAACCGCGACTTTGCAAGCTTCTCCGGCCCCTGTGCACTTCCGGCGGAAATCCTGTGTGCACAGCCAAGCCTGGGTCCACGGCACTCTAACCTGCATTGCACGACTTTCTAAGTGGGTCTCCGGCGACGTGGGACTCCTTTGTGCAACTTCGGCGAGCACCGTTTCACGCATCCTCGTAGTGCCTGTTTCTGGCACTTCTCCGGGTGCTACCTGCTTCAGTGAGGGCTCTTTGTCTTGCTCGACGTCCCCTCTCTCTGCAGGTCCAATTTGCGACCTCCTGGTCCCTCCTGGGCCCCAGCAGCGTCCAAAAACGCCAAACGCACGATTTGCGTGTAGCAAGGCTTGTTGGCGTCCATCCGGCGGGAAAACACTTCTGCACGACTCTCCAAGGCGCGGGGGATCCATCCTCCAAAGGGGAAGTCTCTAGCCCTTGTCGTTCCTGCAGTATTCACAGTTCTTCAGCCTAGTAAGAGCTTCTTTGCACCAACCGCTGGCATTTCTTGGGCATCTGCCCATCTCCGAGCTGCTTGTGACTTTTGGACTTGGTCCCCTTGTTCCACAGGTACCTTCAGACAGGAATCCATCGTTGTTGCATTGCTGATTTGTGTTTTCCTTGCATTCTCCCTCTAACACGACTATTTTGTCCTTAGGGGAACTTTAGTGCACTTTGCACTCACTTTTCAGGGTCTTGGGGAGGGTTATTTTTCTAACTCTCACTATTTTCTAATAGTCCCAGCGACCCTCTACAAGGTCACATAGGTTTGGGGTCCATTCGTGGTTCGCATTCCACTTCTGGAGTATATGGTTTGTGTTGCCCTTATCCCTATGTTTCCCCATTGCATCCTATTGTAACTATACATTGTTTGCACTGTTTTCTAAGACTATACTGCATATTTTTTCTATTGTGTATATATATCTTGTGTATATTTCCTATCCTCTCACTGAGGGTACACTCTAAGATACTTTGGCATATTGTCATAAAAATAAAGTACCTTTATTTTTAGTATAACTGTGTATTGTGTTTTCTTATGATATTGTGCATATGACACTAAGTGGTACTGTAGTAGCTTCACACGTCTCCTAGTTCAGCCTAAGCTGCTCTGCTAAGCTACCATTATCTATCAGCCTAAGCTGCTAGACACCCTATACACTAATAAGGGATAACTGGGCCTGGTGCAAGGTGCAAGTACCCCTTGGTACTCACTACAAGCCAGTCCAGCCTCCTACATTGGTTGTGCAGTGGTGGGATAAGTGCTTGAGACTACTTACCACTCTTGTCATTGTACTTTTCATAAGAGAAGAATATACAAAACAAGGTCAGTGTATATACACATAGCCAAAAAGTTTTGCATTTCCTCTTTTCACTCTTTTCTAAGTGCTGAAAAGTACTTCTAAACTTTCAAAAAGTTCTTAAAAGTTTAAAAAGTTTTTTTTCTGTCTTTCCAAAAAAGTTCTGAAAACTTTTTTCTCTTTTTCTATCACTTTAACTCTCTCTAAAAATGTCTGGCACAGGCCAAAAAGTTGAACTGTCCAAACTTGCATATGATCACCTTAGCTGGAAAGGAGCAAGGAGTCTCTGCATAGAGAGAGGTTTGAGTGTAGGGAAGAATCCTTCCTTAGAACTGTTAATTAATATGCTTAGAGTACAGGATAAGGCCATAAGTGCCCAATCTGTAGAAAAAGTAGCTAATGGTTCTCAATCTGATCCAGGGACTCCCCCAGGAAAAGGTTCAGGAAAGAAACTTCTCAGCCTGCCCATTACTAGACAGTCTAGCATAGTTGGTACAGAGGTTGAATCACATCATACTGATGATGTGCTCTCACATTATACTGGTAGCCAAGCTGTTAGGGTGCCCTCTGTAAGGGACAGGTCTCCTTCTGTTCATTCCCATCATACCTCTGTATCTAGAAATGTCCCTCCCACCCACCCTGATGACAGATTGTTAGAAAGGGAGCTCAATAGATTGAGAGTGGAGCAAACCAGACTGAAGCTCAAGAAGCAACAGCTGGATTTGGATAGACAGTCTTTAGAAATAGAGAGGGAAAGACAGAAGATGGGTTTAGATACCCATGGTGGCAGCAGCAGTATTCCCCATAATCATCCTGCAAAAGAGCATGATTCCAGGAATCTGCACAAGATAGTTCCCCCTTATAAGGAGGGGGATGACATTAACAAGTGGTTTGCTGCACTTGAGAGGGCCTGTGCTGTACAGGATGTCCCTCAAAAGCAGTGGGCTGCTATCCTATGGCTATCATTTAGTGGAAAGGGTAGGGATAGACTCCTTACTGTGAAAGAAAGTGATGCCAATAATTTTACAGTTCTTAAGAATCCACTCCTGGATGGTTATGGCTTAACCACTGAACAGTACAGGATAAAGTTCAGAGAGACCAAAAAGGAGTCTTCACAAGACTGGGTTGATTTCATTGACCAGGCAGTGAAGGCCTTGGAGGGGTGGTTACATGGCAGTAAAGTTACTGATTATGAAAGCCTGTATAACACAATCCTGAGAGAGCATATACTTAATAATTGTGTGTCTGATTTGTTGCACCAGTACCTGGTAGACTCTGATCTGACCTCTCCCCAAGAATTGGGAAAGAAGGCAGACAAATGGGTCAGAACAAGGGTGAACAGGAAAGTTCATACAGGGGGTGACAAAGATGGCAATAAGAAGAAAGATGGTGAAAAATCTCAAGATAAGCATGGGGATAAGAGTAAAACCAAAGATCCCACTTCAAATCTTAAACACTCTTCAGAGGGTGGGGATAAAACAAATTCTTCCTCTTCTTCCCAACCTGCACACATTAAAAAGCCTTGGTGCTTTGTGTGTAAAAACAGAGGCCATAGGCCAGGGGATAAGTCCTGTCCAGGTAAACCCCCTGAGCCTACCACCACTAATACATCAAGCTCTAGTGCCCCTAGCAGTAGTGGTACTAGTGGTGGGACTGCTGGCAACAGTCAAGCAAAGGGTGTAGTTGGGTTCACTTATGGGTCCATAGTGGAAACTGATGTAATCAGTCCCAAGACAGTTTCTGTCACACCTAGTGGCACTGGCCTTGCCACACTGGCTGCTTGTCCCCTTACAATGGATAAGTACAGGCAGACAGTTTCAATAAATGGTGTTGAGGCCTTGGCCTACAGGGACACAGGTGCCAGTTTCACTTTGGTGACTGAAAACCTAGTGCCTCCTGAACAACACATCATTGGACAACAGTATAAGATTATTGATGTCCATAACTCCACTAAGTTTCTTCCCTTAGCTATAATTCAGTTTAGTTGGGGTGGAGTTACTGGCCCTAAGCAGGTGGTGGTATCACCTAGCTTACCTGTAGACTGTCTCTTAGGTAATGACCTAGAGGCCTCAGGTTGGGCTGATGTAGAGTTTTATGCCCATGCAGCCATGCTGGGCATCCCTGAGGAATTGTTCCCTCTCATTTCAAGTGAAATGAAAAAGCAAAGGAGAGAAGGCCTGAAAACTCAGGATCCCTCTCCATCAACAGGTAAAAAGGGTATCACAGTATCCCCTAACCACCCTACCATTCAGGATACTATTCCTGTGGTGGGAGAAACCTCTCCTGGGGTGGCACCTGTTCCAAGGGAATCATCAGCTGGCAAAGCTGGACTCCCTGAGGTGGAAGTACCTCTCTGTGGGATAACTAGCATTGGTGAGAAAAAGAGCACCATTTTAGTTAACATGGAGCATCCCTCCAACCCTCCCAGAGAAACTTTAGTGCAGAAACTCTGCACTGCCTCACAACACTTAGGACAGCATCCCTGCCCTAGTGTGGAGCTCATAGGACAGCATCCCTGCCCTGCTCCAACCCAAGAGAAACAGCATCCCTGTTCTCTCTTCCAGCCATATGGACAAAGTTTTTGCCCAGCTATGGCTTTTCTGAGACAGCATCCCTGTCTGGCATTTCCATCACTACAAATAGGTTCAGTGGACAATTCCCACTGCTCTAAACTAAAACTTACTGATAGAAACTCTGAAAATACATCTTCACATTGTTGCTTAGCTAAAAAACTTCAAACAGGGTGGTTTACATCCCCACAGGGAAGTAACCATATAGTGGATGATAAAGGGAGTAACCAGTCTATTGCAGAGCTACTCTCTACTTATCACCACTTAGACAATAAAGTCTCAACTGGCCAAGGTTAGCCTTATTGTCCTTCGTTTGGGGGGGGGGTTGTGTGAGAAGGTAGCCTCTTTCTAGCCTTGTTACCCCCACTTTTGGCCTGTTTGTGAGTGTATGTCAGGGTGTTTGTCACTGTTTTCACTGTCTCACTGGGATCCTGATAGCCAGGCCTCAGTGCTCATAGTGAAAACACTATGGTTTCAGTATGTTTGTTATGTGTCACTGGGATCCTGCTGGTCAGGACCCCAGTGCTCATAGGTTTGTGGCCTATATGTATGTGTCACTGGGACCCTGTCACACAGGGCCCCAGTGCTCATAGGTGTGCATGTATATGTTCCCTGTGTGGTGCCTAACTGTCTCACTGAGGCTCTGCTAACCAGAACCTCAGTGGTTATGCTCTCTCATTACTTTCAAATTGTCACTAACAGGCTAGTGACCATTTTTACCAATTTACATTGGCTTACTGGAACACCCTTATAATTCCCTAGTATATGGTACTAAGGTACCCAGGGTATTGGGGTTCCAGGAGATCCCTATGGGCTGCAGCATCTCTTTTGCCACCCATAGGGAGCTCTGACAAATCTTACACAGGCCTGCCACTGCAGCCTGAGTGAAATAACGTCCACGTTATTTCACAGCCATTTTACACTGCACTTAAGTAACTTATAAGTCACCTATATGTCTAACCTTTACCTGGTAAAGGTTAGGTGCAAAGTTACTTAGTGTGAGGGCACCCTGGCACTAGCCAAGGTGCCCCCACATTGTTCAGAGCCAATTCACTGAACTTTGTGAGTGCGGGGACACCATTACACGCGTGCACTACATATAGGTCACTACCTATATGTAGCTTCACCATGGTAACTCCGAATATGGCCATGTAACATGTCTATGATCATGGAATTGCCCCCTCTATGCCATCCTGGCATTGTTGGTACAATTCCATGATCCCAGTGGTCTGTAGCACAGACCCTGGTACTGCCAGACTGCCCTTCCTGGGGTTTCACTGCAGCTGCTGCTGCTGCCAACCCCTCAGACAGGCAGCTGCCCTCCTGGGGTCCAGCCAGGCCTGGCCCAGGATGGCAGAACAAAGAACTTCCTCTGAGAGAGGGTGTGACACCCTCTCCCTTTGGAAAATGGTGTGAAGGCAGGGGAGGAGTAGCCTCCCCCAGCCTCTGGAAATGCTTTGTTGGGCACAGATGTGCCCAATTCTGCATAAGCCAGTCTACACCGGTTCAGGGACCCCTTAGCCCCTGCTCTGGCGCGAAACTGGACAAAGGAAAGGGGAGTGACCACTCCCCTGACCTGCACCTCCCCTGGGAGGTGTCCAGAGCTCCTCCAGTGTGCTCCAGACCTCTGCCATCTTGGAAACAGAGGTGCTGCTGGCACACTGGACTGCTCTGAGTGGCCAGTGCCACCAGGTGACGTCAGAGACTCCTGCTGATAGGCTCCTTCAGGTGTTAGTAGCCTTTCCTCTCTCCTAGGTAGCAAAACCCTCTTTTCTGGCTATTTAGGGTCTCTGTCTCTGGGGAAACTTTAGATAACGAATGCATGAGCTCAGCCGAGTTCCTCTGCATCTCCCTCTTCACCTTCTGATAAGGAATCGACCGCTGACCGCGCTGGAAGCCTGCAAACCTGCAACATAGTAGCAAAGACGACTACTGCAACTCTGTAACGCTGATCCTGCCGCCTTCTCGACTGTTTTCCTGCTTGTGCATGCTGTGGGGGTAGTCTGCCTCCTCTCTGCACCAGAAGCTCCGAAGAAATCTCCCGTGGGTCGACGGAATCTTCCCCCTGCAACCGCAGGCACCAAAAAGCTGCATCTCCGGTCCCTTGGGTCTCCTCTCAGCACGACGAGCGAGGTCCCTCGAATCCAGCGACACCGTCCAAGTGACCCCCACAGTCCAGTGACTCTTCAGCCCAAGTTTGGTGGAGGTAAGTCCTTGCCTCACCTCGCTGGGCTGCATTGCTGGGAACCGCGACTTTGCAAGCTTCTCCGGCCCCTGTGCACTTCCGGCGGAAATTCTGTGTGCACAGCCAAGCCTGGGTCCACGGCACTCTAACCTGCATTGCACGACTTTCTAAGTGGGTCTCCGGCGACGTGGGACTCCTTTGTGCAACTTCGGCGAGCACCGTTTCACGCATCCTTGTAGTGCCTGTTTCTGGCACTTCTCCGGGTGCTACCTGCTTCAGTGAGGGCTCTTTGTTTTGCTCGACGTCCCCTCTCTCTGCAGGTCCAATTTGCGACCTCCTGGTCCCTCCTGGGCCCCAGCAGCGTCCAAAAACGCCAAACGCACGATTTGCGTGTAGCAAGGCTTGTTGGCGTCCATCCGGCGGGAAAACACTTCTGCACGACTCTCCAAGGCGCGGGGGATCCATCCTCCAAAGGGGAAGTCTCTAGCCCTTGTCGTTCCTGCAGTATTCACAGTTCTTCAGCCTAGTAAGAGCTTCTTTGCACCAACCGCTGGCATTTCTTGGGCATCTGCCCATCTCCGAGCTGCTTGTGACTTTTGGACTTGGTCCCCTTGTTCCACAGGTACCTTCAGACAGGAATCCATCGTTGTTGCATTGCTGATTTGTGTTTTCCTTGCATTCTCCCTCTAACACGACTATTTTGTCCTTAGGGGAACTTTAGTGCACTTTGCACTCACTTTTCAGGGTCTTGGGGAGGGTTATTTTTCTAACTCTCACTATTTTCTAATAGTCCCAGCGACCCTCTACAAGGTCACATAGGTTTGGGGTCCATTCGTGGTTCGCATTCCACTTCTGGAGTATATGGTTTGTGTTGCCCTTATCCCTATGTTTCCCCATTGCATCCTATTGTAACTATACATTGTTTGCACTGTTTCTAAGACTATACTGCATATTTTTTCTATTGTGTATATATATCTTGTGTATATTTCCTATCCTCTCACTGAGGGTACACTCTAAGATACTTTGGCATATTGTCATAAAAATAAAGTACCTTTATTTTTAGTATAACTGTGTATTGTGTTTTCTTATGATATTGTGCATATGACACTAAGTGGTACTGTAGTAGCTTCACACGTCTCCTAGTTCAGCCTAAGCTGCTCTGCTAAGCTACCATTATCTATCAGCCTAAGCTGCTAGACACCCTATACACTAATAAGGGATAACTGGGCCTGGTGCAAGGTGCAAGTACCCCTTGGTACTCACTACAAGCCAGTCCAGCCTCCTACACTTATCATTCCAAGTCGGACGTTATTATACAGAGAGACTTCTTTACATGTTCAGAACTGCCCCAAATTGCAAACATGAGTTGAAAATCAGGAGCTAGTTGAAACATAGAGGTGTGTTGCTTTTACTTGGCCTGACATTCGGACTCCGTGGGAAAGGCAATCAGTTCAGCTGGTCAGGGTGCATCATGCCGAGAATGTGTGAGGGAGGTGCGACAAAGGCGGGCTCCAGGTCAGCCATAAGCTAGACCATTTGCCACTTCTATCCGGGCAAATGTGTTCTTCCCCTTCTTCTTCTGCTCCTGACATTTTTTCTCTACAAGGTGTTTTTCTACAGCCAGAGCATCCACTCTGTCGGTGACCTCTTGTCACATGCCCTCTCTGCTCTGATGAGGGTGTATGGAGACAAAACAAGCAAATCTCTTTAGTGATGTGCTGCATGGTTCTCAAAAATGTTATTAACTTCCTGAACGATGTTCCTCTTCTTGTGTGGGATAGTGTGCACAACAGTGGAAATATGTCTCCCCAGCATCTCGCAGCTCAATGGGGAGAATGCAGAACTGAGTGTGTAGACACTTTTTTGTGTTTCCAATAGTAATATTTGTCAGGTGTGGAGATTTTACTTCCAGTAATTCCTGTTTCCCTACATCAGTGCTTAACTTGAGCCGGTGGTTGCTGGTGGGGGCCACCGCCACATATTTTTGAGCACCTGCACTTTTTTTTCCTAATCGGACAGTTCCCGAGAACAATAGAAGGAAAACACGGGAAAGAAGGATGAAGAAAAAAGAACGAAAAGCATCACGAAGGGAGAAAGGAGTGGCCTGCAGGATTGAGCTAAAGGCGGAAGGAATGCTTGCAGAGGTTTAAAAGGGCCTTAGGTGCGTTTAGGGCTAGGCAGCCATGCTGCTCAGCATGCCGATGATTCATTGAACCCGCTGTGGGCTTGTCAGTAAGGCTTCGGGCACTGGCACTCTTTCTTCTCTTACAAATTAAGCACTGGCCTACATTTTATAATTCTTTGAACTATATAGCATAGGTGTAGATGTCCGCCTATCTAAGGAGAACTACGCAAGGGGATTCACTCATAAACTACACCATTAAAGTTACTTGTAGTAAGGTTACATAGTAAGTTTTGTCCCACAGGGTCCTACCCCTCAAGTTAGTGGGACATACTCAACTACTAAGCGTAAATCACCACCTACAGTTGGCAAACTGTATTTGGCAGGTGGTTTATGCCCACGCCTAAGCATCTCTCTTCTGTAGATTTACCGTTTTTAATTGGGACAATTTGTTTTTCAGTTTTGACAGCCCCTGAAAGACATAACTTTTCCTTTTCAAAGCCACATTGAGCTAGGTGGGAAAAAAACGCTGTTCTCGTTTGAATGGCCATGTTTTTAAAATAAAAGCAATATTCAAGTAAGAGTATGCTGTTGTGACAGACTGTGAACTCTAACAAGCCGGGCCTGATTTGAAGTAAGCTGAGACTCGAAAGGGGACGCAGTGTGTGGCAACCAATCCCGCCTTTGCCAGGACCTGGAGTATGACCCGAGATTGAAACGTGGGAGGAATTCATTTATGACCCTTGTAGTTCACAATTTCTCTGTTTGTCATACGCTCAACATAGGCCGCTGCTAGAACCGAAGAATTTGAATTATATAACTTTCTAATTAAACATATCGCTCTTCAGGCATACCTACTAAAAAAGTTAAAACTAACTGAAGTGCATCTGGAACTAGAGCAGATTTATCTGTCACATCAGCAGTCAAAGCGCTAATTCTAATGGAGAATTTAGCAGTAACTGAAAAACAGCTGCCTCGAATGATTTGCTGCTGTATTTTCACCGAATTTGCTAGAATCATAGTGGACTACATCACGAATTGGTCTCTGAATGGACCAAGACGAATTCGTCTTTAGAAAAAGGTCCAGAATTACCGATTGCTAAATGGAAATGGATGCAGTAACAATAGTTTCCGCAGGTTATTTTTCCATCTCTTAGGGGAAGTTTAGGCAATAATTTGTGGCTTCTGCTGAAATTCACAGACCAGAATTACCACACGTCTCATAAAGGAGGCGTACGTGGCTTTGACTGTAGAGTACTTGGGCCCAGATTTACAAATTCACAAATAGCACATGCAAAGTTGCTCTGTTGTGCTGCGTGAACTGGACAGAGCAGAACTGCATATCTACAAAGGAATGGTGCAGTTCAGCTCTCTCCATGCACTGGCTCAGTGACTTGCACCACCAATGGCACCTATAGTGCAAGGTTGTCTGCGTTGTACTTAGGATAGTTTTGGGTCCCTTTCTGCACAAAATATATCCTTTGAGGCTGTTTCTTCTGTGTCTGTGCGGTGCAAAATGTAAAGGAGGAATACAAACATTTCTCCTTGTTAATGCAGTCGCAAGGCTGTGCAGGATTTTGATGTAATGCTCTGTCTTTAAGTCTTTGTAGATATGGATTTACAGTTAAACCAAAGGGGTGGATGCACTGGACACTCATGCAACATCCGTGCAAAAGCCTATCGGACTCACTGTAATGCAAGGCTGTATTGGTATGTATATGCCAAACGGGATTTTGAATCGGGTCTGCAGCAAAAAAGATAACACAAACCTGATGCAAAATTTAAATAATCTGGGCATCTCTCCTTTACTATTCTTGTTATCAATAATATTGAGCATTACACCCTTGACATTGGACTGACTGCATAGAGAGTTTTATATATTGATGCTTCAAGGGATTTCAAAATATTACCTCCAATCTGTCTGTCTGTCTATCCATCTATTTTTGTAATCCAAGCTGAAAAGTGTGTTATTAATATAGCGAGAGGTCCCATAACCCCTGGGTTTACATATTTCACTTGCCTCCCTTGGTCTACTCAAGATGTTAGAGAACATTGACTTCATAAAAAGATCAACAGGAACACGTTTGGGAAAAACACTTGATCACTTGTTGATTACAACACACAGAGGATATGTGCATAACAAAAGGAGCAGGAATTGCATGCTTTTGAGTTTAAATTTCCATATGAATGCTGTTAGGAGTTGACACTGTTACCTCTGAAGATACTGGTGATTTGTTGTTTTTTGCTGTACAGAAACAGTCCTATTCATGGTACATATATATATATATATATATATATATATATATATATATATATATATATTTATATATATATATATTTATATATCAGAACCTATTGGAGGTTGGTAGTTATAGTTAGGCCCATGTTTTTATAGAAAAAGCGTTTTTTGACTTGCCTGTATCTGTGGCACTGTTTGACGATTCTTCATGAAATTTTCCGGTGGTTCTTGTTGCCCACAGAAAGTTTCTGGGTAATCCGTCAAGCAGGGTCCGAGAAAAAAGGAGGGATCAAAAAAGCTGCATTTCACATGTTAATTTCCATAGAACCTTTAGACATGACTGCAGCCCGAACCGGTAGACGGAATTACACCAAATTTGGCAGAACGCTAGCTTTCGGTACGCAGATTGTGCTTTTGCTTATTTGGTGTAAACCTGTTCAGCAGTTTTGGAGGTATGAAAGGGAAAATAAATTTAGATATCTCTGGCAGCGATGACTTTGAAAATAATGACGAGCTTTTGCAGGAAAATGCACAGCTCCAATTGGCTGCCAACACGTCAAACCAGGAAGTGCTGGCAGCCATCTTGGGACTTGTCTTAAGCAGAGTCCCAGACAAACATGCTTTAAAAAAGAAAAGGGGCCACAGTAGGTTCACCCTGACCCCTTAGCTCTAGTGGTGGGGTCCGAGAGGGAACCCGCCAGAGCAAAAAAAAACACTTTTAAAAAAACATTGTTGCCGCAAATGGCAGATATTTGTGGCAAAAATGTTTTCCAAAAACCAAGTGCAGGCTCCTGCGCTTGTTTGTTACTTAAAATCCCTAGGTGGGCCAGGTCCCGGGGGCATTTATAATTTTGAATGTGGGGGGGGGGACCATCACATCCCCAGGGCAAAATGCTTTTTATGTGTGGAAGAGACCTTATGGCCTCCCCCAAAGTCCCCAGGACCATCACCTCCCTGGGGCATTGTTAAATTCAATGTGGGGAGGGCCACATGGACACCCACTTCCCCAGGGGCCACCACCTCCCTGGGGCATTATTACGATCGAATGCGGGGGAGGCTGTGCACCCCCCCCACCTCAGCCTTGGGGACCACCACCTCCCCGGGGTGCAATTTAGAATGAAGTGCGGTGGGCCACACGCCCCGCAGTCCCAGGAACCACCATTTCCCCAGGGCAAAACAGACTGCCCCCCTTGTGGAGCCTGTTGTGGCCCTGGGATTCCCAACTCCCCAAGGCCAGCTCCTGCTATGTCTTGGGGTGCTGACCCCTGAGATACAGCTGTTTTCTTCTGCTCCCACCAAGAAAAGGAAACATACCTCTGCTTTCTGACAGCGGGATCTGTCAAACAGGTCCCACTGCCAGACAAGTTTTCATCTGTCTTCCCTGCAAGCAGATGTGGCTCATGCAAGAGGCGGGAGCCGGCTGGGACCATGAGGAATGCCTTGAAGCTTCCCCCGCGATCCCCGATAGCCCGTAAAAGCTACAAATAAAGAAAATAAATTGGGTGAGACCGCGGGGGAGGCCTTGAGGCTCCCCCCACAGTCCCAGAAAGCCCGTAAAGGGCAACAAAATGATAAAAAAAATTAAATAGCCTTATGGCGAACGTCACAGACCTTCACCCTGAGAGTTGAGGGCTCGACTCTAGGAGTATCCATTGTCCTTTCCCTCCTTTAATTTCTTTTCAACTGCAAATGTTTAAGGCTCATACCAAAACGTGATCTTACTCTTTCAATTGACAAATACATTTTTCTTTTCAGTTTGTGCAGAAATATCTCATTCTATGTATATCATCCATCAAAGCCTAAAAAACGTCTTATCTGTCTCACTCTTCCTCTCTTCCCCTTTCTTTCAATCTCTTTCTCCCACTCACACAGACACACACCCACTCAGACCTCTATGTACCCACTCACAGACCCACTCAGACCCTCACGCACCCACTAACAGACCCACTCAGACACTCAGGCACCCACTCACCGACCCACTCAGACATCACACACCCATTCACAGACCCACTCAGACACACAATCAAAGACACAGTCAATCACCTACTTAATCGACTCACACATACACTCATTCAACCACTCACAGACCCACTCAGATACCCATGCACCCACATACAAACCCACTAAGGTACTCATGCAGACACTCACAGCCCATTGCAGAGGCTTGTGTGTGCGTGTTGGTTGGATATAGGAGGCTAGCTGCAGGGCTTGGCCACAAGCCAGGACCTTCGCCAACCACTGACAAGCACGGCCAAAGGCCTTTCGTGGCACGGGTTTGGGTGGCTATAGCGGGTTGGCCACAAGGGCTGCCCACCTCCCAGGCCCTTCTGTTAACCCCTGCCATGCACGGTAAAAGGCAATACGAGGCACGAGGTTGGATAGTTAGAATAGGTTAGCCACAAGGCCAGGCCCTCTGGCCTACCTCGGTCATGCGCTGCTGAATGCTGTGCGCAGCTGTGGTCGGATAAATTTAGAGTAATTAAAATTACTTTACTTTGAAAAAAACATAAAAAGTCACTGAAAAAAACAAAGGTTACAGGGATGCTATAGTTAGGAAATAGAATTGAAAAAAACATTGAAATTCAATTAAAAAAACAAAGGTTACAGGGTCATTATAATTAGGTTCTGGATTTGCTCAATCAAAACCATAGAAATTCCGCGGTTATAGTTATGGATAGCTCAAGTAACTATAACTTGTGCCCTAAGGTAACTATAACTCGCGCCCTTGCCATGCACTCCTAATTACCCCACATATTACATCACTCATGACATCTTTGATATCCTCATTGATAATATCAATGTAACAATTGCAGCAAAATTATTGAGAAGAAAACTGCGCATGGCGTTTCCGCAAGTTATAGTTACCTTATAAAGTTGGCCTTGTATAATTAATTTTCCAGAAATTTTCAAAAAAAATGTGTGGCAGTGCTTTTTGTTGCACATGGAAAGTTTCGGGGTGATCTGTTAAGCAGGGGCTGAGAAAAAGGGAGGGGGTAAAAAAAAAGTGTGTTTCCCATGGTGTTTCTCATAGGAGTTTTGAACATGACTACAGCCTGAACTGCTGTACAAAATTATACCAAATGTGGCAGAAAGCTCAAATTTGTTCCGTAGATTGTGCTTTTTGTTATTTGGTGTAAAGTTGTTCAGTAGTTTTTAAGATATTGAAGGAATACCAAATTTGTATATCTAGGCGGAGCCTAAGCACAGATCTCATGGTGAGATCTGATTGGCTGTCAGCACTTCAACCAGAAAGTGATGGCATCCAACTTGGGACTAATATTCATGATAGCACCCTTTAACATGCATTGTAGTGAATGGCAAGGTTTGATGGTCACATAAAGGAGAACATATAAAGGGGAATAACACATTTTAATTACAATATAAATCATTTGTTGATGGTTCCATACTAATTTTAGCAGTTGTGGTGTGTTCGAAGGTGATTTACCCTGTTGGGATTTCATAAATCTGTTTCAGATGAAACTGTTTTCCCATGGTTTTCACAGAGAGGTTATGGAAGGTGCTTCAGAAGCTAAAATGAGAGCATATTTTCTGTAAATTCACACTATCTTTCTCAGCCATATGAGAAAGAAGTCTGACAGTCTCAGTGAAACATGTACTTCCAACAGGAGCAGCCTGTTAGTTGATTCCCGTCTGTTCTACTGCAGCCCTCCAGAGTGTTCTAAAGAGCAACCAGAGCGCTAACAGTCTTACTTATGACAAAAGTGTGCCACACCTGAAGCCTTCTTGACTGAATCAAATTGGTGAAACTTAAAACATTTAATTTAGAGAGGGACAAAATGAAGGGGCTCATTTTGTCATAGAAATAATAGTTAGTGCTGTAGAAATTAAAATTAGGACACTTTTTAAGTGAGTGCTGTGTTTTTTTTTTGTCTGCAATGTGGGCTTCAGCTACCAATAAGCCCCTGGGTCCCTGGAGGAGGCCGGTGAAACTTTGTGCACCCAGGGCGGCTTAAGTGGTATAAAGCACGCTCAGGAATACCGCTGTGCAGGTTGTGTTTTTTCTGGCCTGCAACTTGGATTTCAGCTATCAGTAATCACCTGGGTGCCTGGAGGTGACCAGTGAAACTTTGTGCACCTGGGGCTGCTTTAGCTCTATAAAGTGCGCTCACAACTGTTGGAGTGTGTTTTTCAAAAACAATATTAACGTGAAAAGCTTGCAATATATTGTGCGATGAAGCTGCATAGAAATTGTGTTAACATAGAAAATAATGCACACGTTTGGAATGTGCCCTACGGGGAGTGGCTACCAATGTATACGAAGACTAATGAAAGTTATTAATGATGAACTAATTATGTACTAATGTTTTGAATTTGTATAAGCATATCATAATTAGAGTCATGTATAAGGAGTTTGCTTATTAAATCATTAGGCCTTAGCTTAGTGAGGGTCTGGGCCTAGCTGCCTGGTCTCATATTAAACTGTATTTTTCTAATGTGCAATGTGCTGTTTTCCTTGAAGGACACAAAGCTGTATTTTTCCAGAAGTTAGATGTGTGTAGCCGAAGTAAATTCTTTCTCATGGGACTCGACTTGCTCAAGGAGACATTCTTGCTGAATGCAACAGTGTAATTTGTAACAGGTGCAAGGCTGCCTGGAGTAGAGGAAAACAATGGAACCACTGACTGGAGCGTAAAGTGTAATTTTTCTTACCTGACATTCTAACTGATGAAGACGTCAATAACATAAACCAATCTGTGACATGAGAACTGTGGTTTGTGGAAAATTCTGGTGAAGTGCGTGGAGAATTATTGGACAGAGATAACGATGCACCAATTATTACCCAATGAGAAATTAAAGACAGATTAGACAGTTTTGATTTAACCGCACTACCCAAGGAGAAAGGGGTTCATTCTTTTGAGACTTTGCCGTTTATTCGTCCTGATACTTTAAACCATCCTCTATCCATTCTTTGCCTGATACTTAACTTCTCCTCACTATGAGGGAAGATCCTATTCCTTAGCTGTGCTATATTGAGACTTTGCCCCGTCCTATCTCTGCTGATGATGAATCGACTGATGTCCTGAGGACGAAGAATGACGCTGTTTGCAGATCTGTTGGACTGGTAACTGTCTGATGCAGAAATTGTGATTGCCTGTTTGCCTTTTCTTTCTAGGTACCAACTGGTTTTTTGTTAAGGGCCATAGTTAGATGTTTCTAAATTTGTGTTTGTTAAAAAGTTTTGCATGAAGCCCAACATGCCAATGCTAATTCGAGGTTAGTTAAGGTGTTCACTAATATCTGACGCAAATAGACAAATGACTGAGTTCTTGCTTTGTTGAATCATGTACTAATGATACTCTGTTAAGTTGATACATATTAATGATGTGCTTAAATACTAAATGATTATGATGAGCTTATTGCTATTGAGACTAATAAACATGATATTAGATTGTAACAAATAGGGAAATAAATATCCTAACACTTAACTAAACTGGTGTGGTTATTCATGACTGAAAGGTCATGGCGTGTTCAACTGGGAAGTCCCCGAATGTGGTCCAAAGGTTCACCGACCTAGGTGTGTCTCCTTGTAAGTTTACTTATCAAGGCTCTGACGCGCTATCAGTTTTTGGTAGCAGAGAATGGTTTGGCCCTTTGGGGCCCCAGGGCAAGGGACTACGGTTGATAGAGTTGATGGTTCGAAAGGTTTGGTAGGAATTGATGAATTGATGGGCGTGGTTTGTGATCAAGCAAGGCGTATCGGAAAATTGTTTTTTGGGAAAATTGTTCTTTTTCGATGATGCAAATTGGAGAGATGATGTGCCCCTAAGTCCCAAATGACTTTCCCAGAATCTCAGAGCTTTCTGAAGGAAGTTTGAGTATGTTCTCGGCATTCTAGTGATAGTGTGAATGAAGTAGGTTTTGCGCTTGCACAGCTTATGCATATCACGGGTGAATTGTGAAGTATGTAAGGATTTTAGGCCAAATGATGATGTTTAAGTAGGGGTGTGCGTACTCCACAGTATGAGAGTAGGGAAGTCGGCGAACTTCATGTGAGTGTGGCGCTTTGTGCTAAAAAATTGTCCACGTGGTTGTTGATGTTGTACGGGCCCTGCGTGGTCTAAGACTCCGGAGTATATTTATAAGTATATGAGACACTTGGTTTATGTTGTAATTTGTGCAGTTTGATAGGTCGATGGTGAAATCGACAAGTTGGGTATGAGTCAAGGGGAGTGAATGAAAACTTCGATGGAGATTTGGTGAGTTCTAAAGTGCACTAGAACAATAATCCATTGACAAGTCGAGAGTAAAATTTGCGGGTCAAATTTTGCTTGCAAGTGCAGGATCTGAGAAGGAGAGAGTAGCAGCCGAGGCTAAGCGAAATCTCTGTAAAGTTCTGAAGCGATTGTGTTACCCTTTCCTGTAGTAAACCATCAAATTTGAGTTTGTTTTTGTTGGTGCTCGCAATACATTGCATTAGTTTTGTGTGAATTTGAGAGTAGGAGGACAAGCCGCAAGACTTTGTCAGCCGCAATGTGTGTGAGTGTGATGTCATTGGAGCCGCGCTGGGATAGGTCGGTTAGTGAGAAGGGTCGCGCACGGATTGGCAGCCGTCCATGAGAGGCAATTGGTTGAGAAGATAGGCGAAAAGAGTTCTGGGAATTAAAGTCACTTCCTGATTCGAGTGTGAATAAAATAAAAGACGCAAAATTAAAAATTTCAAGGCTTTAAAGAGCGGTTTGAGGGAAGACGTATATATTACCACGAGTGTAGGGGAAGTTACACCGCCAGAGGATACACCGTCTTATGCTGTAATGGAGGAAAGGGGTGTCGCACCATGTCTTTGGCTAAAGCAATGGTGCAGAGCGACAGAGAAAGAAGGGTGTTTGGCGTTTCCCGAGCACGGAACATTCAATTTGAGGGTTTTGGAAAATTTGCGGAGTGTGCTAAATGAACTAAAGCCACCTCCAATGCCAGCACAGTTTGAGGCATTAGCAATTTGGGAACTGATGGCAATACGACAACAGCAACAGAAATTTGAGAGGAGAATGAGGAAAGCAGAAAAGACACTAGCGGAGGCAAGGTGGGACAGTGCACAGAGAGTATGGAGGAGAGAAACAATAGATGGTGTCAGGCTGTTTCCAGCAATAGCTCAAGAAGGTGAAGACAAAGGGAGGAAAGCTACTTGTAAGTCTGACAAAAGTCCCTCCAAAGACAAAGAGGGTCGGAAGCCCTGGTCAGAGTTAGATGGCTCGGACGATGATGAGTTCCTTAATCAGTTGCTGAATGACCGACCACCACCATATGCGATAGATGACAATAGACATATTACTAGTACATGTCCTCCAGGTTCGACTCAAGACAAGGTGGCAACAAGCCTGATACAGGCTAGTCCTGTCTCAACACCAGTTCCAGTGCAGAGTAATTTTAGCGTGTCCACTGCTCAAGGTATGCAATCTCAGCTGCAACCACCACAGGTCCAGACACTTCACAGACTACAACAAATCTGATGGTGCCGACAGAGCCAGGATATTCGAGACCAAACCTGATTCAGACTGATCCAACTTCATCTTTACTGCCCCAGGTACA
Source organism: Pleurodeles waltl (assembly GCF_031143425.1). Classification (NCBI taxonomy): domain Eukaryota; kingdom Metazoa; phylum Chordata; class Amphibia; order Caudata; family Salamandridae; genus Pleurodeles; species Pleurodeles waltl. The sequence goes on along the minus strand of NC_090444.1, from coordinate 1,032,637,904 downwards.
GCAACAAACAATTCCGAATTATACTTTGGTAATGGGACCGCAGTCAGCCATGGCACCAATAATGAACCAGAACATGGGAGTTAATACCCCACAGGTTTTGGGAAACGGACAGACGCCAGCCACCACATCCTTGCCCATTACGGTTGGTCCACCAGTACCGTTGTATGCGCAGGCGAAGCCTAGTGTATGCGATCAAGGGATAATGACTCAAGAAATGACAAGAGGATGGTTCGTAAGAAGCTCTCAAGGAATGACTCCAGTGGAACCGACATTTGAAGGATCTAGGTCTCTGTTGACTTCAGTCCGATTGGGGCTCCTCCAGAGGCCATGAGAGAGACAGGTTTGAGACTGTTAACTCCGCAGATCTCGAGTGCAAATATACTGCAGACACCTTCAGCGCAGGCTGGGAATATCTCCTTACAAGGGTTAATAGCACAACAGCTGAACGACTGGTTAGACAAGCTTAATACTCCACAGACTACTCCTGCAGCAGCAGGGAGAACGGAAGGAGAAGAGTACCTGAATTTTGTGAGGTTGGGCATGGAGGCCAATGAACTCGTTGAAGGGAGCATGGGAGTGAACAGGTTAGAGTCATACAACGAAGCAGAATTGAGATACTTGTGTCCAAAGATAACTAAAGAAGTGAGCAGGGTGCACCAGACGTTGGCAAATTTGGCAGATAAATACGGAATAGATTTAGAAAATACCAAGCATCTGAAGAGGAGTTTCAGGTTAGACATTGAGCCTAAGGATTTTGAACATATGAAGTCTACTGGGATGAAGGCACACCTCAAGGAGATATTGCAGAGTGCACCAAGTTTGGGGAGCCTTAGAGAAGTGGGAAGGCAGATGGGCGAAGAAAAGACATAAGAGGAAAAGTGATTGTATAGAGCAGCCAGTGAAAGCCTTACCGGACACCGGTGCGGTAAAGATGTTACCAATGAGAGTGATTGCTGAGGGTTTTTTGTCCATGTGCCCTGGACTAGAGGTGATATTCTGTCCTTTACGAATGATTTTCCCATGCTGAAGGAGAAGCCAGTAGAGTGGTATCAGCAGACGGACAGGTTTGTGAAGCTTGCAAAATGTCTCTGGGAAGACCTAAATACTCTCTTTGAGATCATAGTTCCAGCTGATTTGTGGCTTGAGTGCAAGAGGAGTGTCGATTGGCCGACTGAGGAACCGGCAAGGGACAGGATCACAGGAGCACCGTCTCCTGAGGTGATGGAGTATTACTATAAGGTGATTGAGTTCCTGAAATCAAGAGTCTCGCCGAAGAATATTGATTGGCAAAAGATTGATCAGATGGCTCAGGAAGCCAAGGAGTCGATACATGCCTATTATGAGAGGTTGTTGAAGGCGTTCAAGCACTACAGTGGTACAGACATTGTTGAGGCGAAGGACATGAATCACCTTGTGTTTCGATTTGTTGAATGGTTGAGACCTGAGATTAGTCAAATGATTAAGAGTCACTTGATATGCTGGCAAGCAAAGCCGATTGATGAGGTGTTGCAGTATGCGAAGTACTGTAGTGACGAGATCGAGCTGAAGCAGAGAAAGTTGAAGGAGAAATCGATGGTGATGCAAATAAAGGCAGCACAGTCAGGAAGGTAGGAAGGTTGTCTACAGCAGATGGTGCAACAGCCGCAAGGAAACAGGATGTTTCAAGCGCAAATGAGAGGCAGAGGTTGTGAAGGTTTTGTGAATCAAAGTCCAGATTTGAACACTGTAGTTGTTCAAAATGATGTGCAGGGGATGAAGAAGATGTTACCTTGTCATGCTAGCTGGGTCGCTGGACATTAGAAGCGGGAATGCCCGATGATGGTGCAGGAGGGTGTTGTTCAACAAAGAAATTATGTCAGTTCATTTCAAAATGTGAAGGGACTGAGGCTGAGAGGTCCAAATCTGAACTTTCAGAATAATATGAATCAGATGCAGGGTTTTCAAACAATTCAGCAAGTGCAGATGCCACATATACAGCCGATGCAGGTACAACAAATGCAACAGCAGGTTCCAATGGTACCTAGACAGCAAATGCAAGTGCCTTTAGCACCAATGGAACAGCAACAGGTGATGCTTCCTCAACAGGTCACAGGTCAAAGGATGAGTCAAAATAACACAGTGCAACAGTTCCCATTGCGTGGTGAGAATGGAATAAACGATGAATGGTCGGATGAGAGTTCAGATAGTGAGGAGTGTAGGCTTACAGCATCCTTAGAGGTAGATCAGAAAGGGCCCTTTGTTCAGGGAAAGGTGATGGGTCACAAGGTTTCATTCTTGGTTGACACAGGAGCTACACGCTCTACAGTCAGAAGTGCAGAGGTTCCGAAGCTGCCTCTTTCGGGACGTACAGTTAAGGTAGTGGGAGTAGCAAACCAACTCCTGACCAACCCGATCACAGATCCGGTTCAGGTTGAGCTTGGCACTTTCCAGGGATTGCACAGATTTGTGGTTTGTGATTCAAGTCCTGTGTCCCCACTGGGAAGACATTTACTGTGCAAGACAAGGTGTTCAATCACCTGTTCAAATGAGGGAATTGAGGTTCAGACAAACAGTGATGATGAAGGAGAAGAAGAGCAAGTTTCAGAGCCTGAAACCGAGACTACAGATGAGGAGTACCCTCTGATTAACTTCTTCCTGATGTTCACAGTGGCTGATCTCCCCGCAGACTTGCAGGAAACCGTCCAGGAGAAAGTGTGGGATTTGACAGGGAAAGAAGTAGGACTGATAAAAGTAGTAGAACCAGTTTAAGTCAGTTTGAAGCCAAATGCTGTGTTCCCCAAGGTACCGCAGTATCATATGGCGCAGGATGTCCTTATAAAGGTTGCGCAATTAATTGCAGACTTTGTGAAACAATGAGTCTTGAAGGAAGTTATGAGCAGCCCATGTAATTCACCAATAATGGGACTGAGAAAGCCATGTGGGAAGGTTCGAATTGTATAAGATTTGAGAAAGATCAATGACAGTCGTGAAATGCTGCCTAGTGGTGCCAAATCCAGCTGTGATTATGTTTCAGATTCATTGTGATGCAGAATGGTTCACAGTAGTTGATTTGTCCCAAGCATTCTTTTCTGTGCCTCTTCATGAGGATAGCCAATTTCTCTTCAGTTTGAAATTCCTGGACAAGGTTTACAGTTAGTGTTGAATTCCTCAAGGGTTTTCGGAATCACCTTCCATATTCAATCAAATACTGAAAACGGATTTGGAGTAATTGGAATTCCCTTTTCAATCGACTCTAATGCTTTACATTGATGATTTGTTGATCGCTTCTAAAACAAGGGATGAGTGCAAGTATGGTTCGATTGCCTTACTGAATCACCTGAGAAAGAACGGACACAAGGTGTCACCAAAGAAATTGCAATTTTGCCAGAAAGAGGTGAAGTACTTGGGCCATCAAATTGAGAAAGGGTCGAGGAAATTATCCAGGGAAAGAGTGACTGCACTGTTACAGATGAATCCCCCAACTACACGAAGAGATGTTAGAATGTTCCTAGGAATGGTAGGTTACTGTCGTCAGTGGATCCCGAACTTCTCAGTCATCTCCAAGCCATTGGTGAGACTGACAGTCAAGGAAGGGGCAGATGTCATAGTGCTGAAAGAAAAGGAAATGAAAGCGTTTACTGAGTTAAGAGAGAGCATGTGCAGGGCTCCAGCTTTAGGCATGCCTGATTACACGAAGCCTTTTGTTCTGTTTTGTCATGACTGTGATGCTTGTTCTTTGTCTGTCCTGACACAGGTCCATGGAGGTGTTAACCGACCAGTAGCACATTTTTCAGCTACTTTGGACCCAGTTGCAGCAGCCTTACCGGGTTGTCTGCGTGCAGTAGCAGCAGTTGGTCAAAGCCTCACACAGTGTGAAGGTATACTGATGGGACATCCTATAACAGTCATGGTCCCTCACTCAGTTGAAATACTGTTGACCCGTACTGAAACACAGCATATGACAAATGCAAGATTGACTAAATATGAAACGATTATATTGGGGTCACCAAATGTAACGTTGAAAAGATGTACAGTGTTGAACCCGGCAACTTTGCTTCCAAATGAAAACACAGAGGTTGAAAATGTCAAAGATGTAGAACATGATTGTCTTGAGGTAACAGAAATGTGTACCAAACAAAGGCCTGATATTGAAGATACCCAATTGGAAGAAAATGACCAAATTATCTTTGTCAATGGCTCATGTTTGAGAGACTCAGTAGGAGTGCTGAGAGCCGGATATGCTGTATGCACGATTTCTGGCATCCTGGAAGCGTCTTGGCTTCAGGGAGTATATTCTGCCCAGTAGCTGAACTGGTTGCTCTTTCTAGAGCTTGCTATGCCGCTTTCCCGTTGAGAGTGACTATCTATACTGATAGCCGATAAGGATTCGTAATTGTCCATGATTTTGTCCAACTATGGTCACATAGGGGTTTCTTGACCTCTTCTGGTTCGCCAGTGAAAAATGGTGAGAGAATTAAGGCGTTGTTGCACATGATTCAGTTACCTCATGAAATTGCTGTTGTTAAATACAGTGCACACCTAAAGTCCAAAGACTTTGTTTCAATGGGGAATGGATATGCGGATCAAGTCACAGGGTTTTGTGCATTGAACTGTGTATCGTTTAAAGAGCAGTGGGAATTGTTACCTGAAACAAAAAATGAGACATGCACAGAATACGCCTTAAGGGTCATTGACATGTTAGAAGAGTTGAGATTGCTGCAGGGACGTGCCAGCAAAGATGAGAAGCGTTCTTGGGTAAGGATGCAGTGCGTACAAAGACCAGATGACCTGTGTGTCTCAGACGAAGGGAAAATGGTCCTGCTGAACAGTCTTTTGTCACAATTTGCAAGGTTTTACCATGGTCAAGCACATATTGGGAGGGATGCCATGATCAGGTTGTTCAAAATTGACTGGTTTAACCCAAAGTTCAGACAAGCTGCAGAAGCGATTTGCCATAGGTGTATCATCTGTCAACAGATGAATGCGGTGAAAGGGACAGTGGTGAATTTGAACCAGATTGAGAGAGCTGGAGGTCCATTTAGCAGAATGCAGTTGGATTTTATTGAGATGCCTGTGTGTGGATGCTTGAGGTATGTGTTGGTGATTGTGTGTATCTTTAGTCATTGGATTGAAGCGTACCCTACATGCAGGAATGACAGCCTCACAGTTGCGAAGCTGCTGCTTAGGGAATTGATACCACGTTTCGGGTTTCTGATCTCTTTAGAATCAGATAGGGGAAGTCACTTCAACAACGAGGTGGTTAAGCTATTGTGTGCAGCATTGAATATTGAACAGAAGTTGCATTGTAGTTATCGCCATGAAGCATCAGGACTAGTGGAGCAGATGAATGGTACCCTGAAGTTGAGAATGGCGATAATGTGTGCAGCCATAAATTTGAAATGGCCCGATGCATTACCTTTGGTGTTAATGTCAATGAGAAATACGCCTAACAAGAAAACAGGACTGTCCCCTCATGAGATTCTCATGGGCCGAGCTATGAGACTGGCCGCAGTGCCTGCGAATGCTCTTGTGAATATCAAGGATGATATGGTGTTGGACTACTGCAAGGGTCTGGCTGATGTGGTCCGCTCTTTTTCTCACCAGGTGAAAGCTACCACCCTGTCACCGATAAATTATCCTGGACACAACCTGAAAGCTGGTAACTGGGTTGTCATCAAGAAACACGTAAGGAAGACATGTTTGGAGCCATGTTGGAAGGGGCCATGCCAAGTGATACTAATGACTACTACTGCTGTGAAGTGTACGGGAATTCTGAACTGGATCCATGCCAGTCACACGAAAAAGGTGACGTGTCGAATTGATGAGGAAGTTGAGTTGTTGAAAGTACCAACAACAGAAAAGGAAGTCTCAGGGCTGGAGAGTGATCGAAGGGGAACTGAGACAGAAGGAGAGCCCGTTAAGGACGGATTGGTCACTCCAGTAAGAGACGAAGGAGAAGATACCCAGAGGGGTGACGGTGAGCCTATCTCAACTGAGGCAGCAGGAGAGCCTCTGTCAAAGAGAGGTTCTCTTAGAAGTAGACGATTATGGGAATGAGCTAGAGCACTTGACAGACCCAGAAGGCGAAGGAGTTGAGGCGGAAGAGAGTCAGAGTGTCCAAACTCCTCCTGAGCAGATTGTAGGTCCATCAAGAGAAAATACCATAGAGCCAGAGGAGGGCGAATGGTTGCCACAAGAAAGATCGAAAACCAGAGAGCTACTGAAAGGAGATAAGTGGCCTGTATTGCAAGTGAAAAGAGGAGAGGTGGTTGTTGAAGATGCAATTGAGGAAGAAGTTGATACAACAAGGAGAGAAGATATAAGTGAAGGAGAGTTGCAAGGTGATCGCAATTTGAAGAGAAAGAGAGTAGCGAACAGAAGGTATGCAGGCCCTCAATGGGCATATGCAACGACAGCTGAATGGCAACAAGAGTTCTTGGCGTTTTGCTTTTATTGAGGGATTCCAGGTCAATACTTTGGCACCTGAGTCTGACTGAAGGAGACTGAATTGGTATAAAGATCGAATTAAAGTTGAGAAAAAATATTGAGAAAAGAGACTAAGAATTTACCGGATGAGGCTTTGAAAACCTGAATTGACTTTTGAAAAACTGATTGTGACAAGCAGCTAACCTGAATTGACGAGGATCCTGGGAGTGCAAATGCAAGCTGTATATAATTGCTGAAGGAAGACTTTCGCTTGTTTGACTTTTGCAGCGAAAAAAAAAAAGAGAGAAGATTTTTTTTCTAACTATCCTCTGTTGTTGTTTGAATTAACCATCCTTCACTTTCTGATTCTTTACAGATCATGGCTAACACTAGTCAGGATAATAGAGGGAGTAGGCGTTGTAAATATTTGGGTGTTGGTTTAGGTGTTGTGTCTGTGACAATGTGGTTGTGGGTATGACACTAATGGATAAGAGTGGGAAAAACAATGCAACAATTCCTGAAACTACCACTGCACTAACAGCTTGGGAGAGGTTTGAGCAGGATTCAAGATATTTGCATGAGGGAACTAACGCAAAAGGGGAACTCTCCACTAATATTTTCTATCGCTTGCTGAGTGAGTATGTTGACACAATGGATACGAAAGATTGCTTTGTGTGTACGCAGATTCCTGTTTCAGTACAAGAGGGGGTTACCTATCACAGTCTGCCACAAACATATGGGATTAGTTGTAGTCTGTTACTAACAAGATTCTGTAACCAGGAAGAGATTCAATACTTTTACTCAAATTATGATCTTGTGTTTTCTTATGTGAATATAATAGAGGATTTGAGTGAGGTGGTTAGATACTATAGTATAAAGTTAGGTAAAGGTTTCTTTGAGTCGACTTTGACGATAAGCACATCTTATGCACACCGCAATCCCTTGACATGCTTGCTTACACCTGTAGAGAAAAGCTTTCTAGATCACACAGAAGACAGAAGAAGGGCATTAAAGGGCAAATTAGAAAAAGGATTGCAGCAGCGGGCTTTTGCTAGTAGTGAAGGTTATGGTGCAATTAGAGAACAAGGGAAGCTAGCTTTAGATGCATTACACGTAGGGAAGCTTTGGATATCTAGGCCAAAATCATATTATGACAATGTGTTTGTGGGAACGAGTGAATGTAAGCATGTGTTTTTGTTTGGGAGTAAATGGACTTTCATGTTAAATAGACAGGATCCTGCTATCCCAGGGATCTATTATATATGTGGACTTAATGCTTATTTCCGTCTTCCAAAGGGATGGTATGGGACATGTTATTTGGGGATAGTTTTCCCAAAGATATATCAACTTGACGATTTGAAAAGGTTTCCAAAATTGTTTGAATTACATCGTACTAGACAGAAGAGAGAAACTGCTGCTGGTGTGGTGGGATACATATTTGGGGGGATAATTCCCTTAGTGGGAGTTATCTTAAACTCCATAAAGATTCAAAAGTTGTCTACTATTGTGGATAACATGCTGACAAACTTTTCAGGGGCTATACTCCTGATGGATACTGAACTTGCTGCGGAGAGGCTATGACTCTTCAAAACATGCTTGCTTTAGACATTCTTTTAGCGAAAAATTGCAGATTTTGGAAGATTCTTAATGAGCGTCATTGTTGTGCCTATATACCAGATAATAGTAATGAGATTAGAAGTATGCTTACTAACTTGATAGTATGGATTTGAAGGAATTGAAAGAACCAGGTGTTTGGGAAAAGGTTGGCAAGGGATTCGCTTCAGTGGGAAATTGGCTTAGTAACATTTGGCATGGGATATTGTCTAAAATAATACAGGGGATGTTGATTGTTATAGCTTGCTTATTTGGATTGTGGGTGGCGTGGAAACTTAGTAAAAAAATAAAATTGAAAATGGCGAAAAATAATAAGAGGATGGAAGAAAAACAAAGGAAAAAATTGTACAGGGCAAAATCAAAGGGAATAAGGGAAGAAATTGAGACTAGAGAATTTTAATATGTAAGATTTCTGGGAGAAGGTTTATGTGATGACAAGAATCGTCAGAGGAGGGATTGTTGGAGTGTGTTTTTCAAAAGCAATATTAACGTGAAAAGCTTGCAATATATTGTGCGATGAAGCTGCATAGGAATTGTGTTAACATAGAAAATAATGCACGCGTTTGGAATGTGCCCTACGGGGGGTGGCTACCAATGTATACGAAGACTATTGAAAGTTACTAATGATGAACTAATTATGTACTAATGTTTTGAATTTGTATAAGCATATCATAATTAGAGTCATGTACTAGGAGTTTGCTTATTAAATCATTAGGCCTTAGCTTAGTGAGTGTCTGGGCCTAGCTGCCTGGTCTCATATTAAACTGTATTTTTCTAACGTGCAATGTGCTGTTTTCCTGAAGGACATAAAGCTGTATTTTTCCAGAAGTTAGTTGTGTGTAGCCGTAGTAAATTCTTTCTCATGGGACTCGACTTGCTCAAGGAGACATTCTTGCCGAATGCAACAGTGTAATTCGTAACAGGTGCAAGGCTGCCTTGAGTAGAGGAAAACAATGGAACCATTGACTGGAGCGTAAAGTGTAACCTTTCTTACCTGACATTCTAACTGATGAAGACGTCAATAACATGAAAAAATCGGCGACATGAGAACTGTGGTTTGTGGAAAATTCTGGTGAAGTGCATGGAGAATTATTGGACAGAGATAACAATGCACCAATTATTACCCAATGAGAAATTAAAGACAGATTAGACAGTTTTGATTTAACCCCACTACCCAAGGAGAAAGGGGTTCATTCTTTTGAGACTTTGCCGTTTATTCGTCCTGATACTTTAAACCATCCTGTATCCATTATTTGCCTGATACTTAACTTCTCCTCCCTATGAGGGAAGATGCTATTCCTTAGCTATGCTATATTGAGACTTCACCCCGTCCTATCTCTGCTGATGATGAATCGACTGATGTCCTGAGGACGAAGACTGTTTGCTGATCTGTTGGACTGGTAATTATCTGATGCAGAAATTGTAATTGTTTTTACCAACTGCTATTTTGATAAGGGCCATAGTTAGATGTTTCTAAATTTGTGTTTGTTAAAATGTTTTGCATGAAGCCCAACATGCCAATGCTAATACGAGGTTAGTTAAGGTGTTCACTAATATCTGACGCAAATAGACAAATTACTGAGTTCTTGCTTTGTTGAATCATGTACTAATGAGACTCTGTTAAGTTGATACATATTAATGATGTGCTTAAATACTAAATGATCTTAATCTATGCATTAATTAAGTTGTGTTCTCAAATAATAGTGGTTATGATGAGCTAATTGCTATTGAGACTAATAAACATGATATTAGATTGTAACAAATAGGGAAGTAAATATCCTAACACTTAACTAAACTGGTGTGGTTATTCATGACTGAAGGGTCATGGCATGTTCAACCTTTGATTCTTATTCAATGTTATTGATTAACTTGTTGATTAGTTACTGTGATTATTGATTGGGCTATTGATCCATTGATCTGTGATGCCAAAAGACATCTCGTCCTGGGAAGTCCCCAAACGTGGTCCAAAGGTTCACTGACCTAAGCATGTCTCCTTGTAAGTTTACTTATCAAGGCTCTGACGCGCTATCACGACTAGAGTTGCACAGGGTGTGTTTTTTCTTGCCTGCAACATGGACTTTAGCTACCAGTAAGCACCTGGGTCCCTGAAGGCTGCCCATGAAACTTTGTGTACCTGGAGCGGTTTTAGTGCTATAAAAGTGAGCTCAGGACTACTGCTACGTGGAGGGGTGTTTTTCTTGCCTTAGACTTCAACTACCAGTGAGCCCCTGGGTCCGTGGAGGCCACACATGAAACTTTGTACACCTGGGGCAGCTTTCGCACTACAAAGCATGCTCAGGACTATGGGATGGGATGCGCACGGGACACGTCCGGGCACTGCCTGGGCTAAGACTGGGCCAAGACAGGGCCAGTCTCTGCCCATTCGTGGCCAGACAAGGCTGGGCTGGGCCACCTCCCTTTTTCTTTTTGCCTTGTGTATTTCTGTGTTTTTAGTAAATGTTTTTCTTCTTTTACTAAATCACAAAGTGTGGGGAAAAAAATTGCAGGGTTCTGGTTCTATGATGGTAATGGCTGTGGCTGCCCCTACTTCAACCAGCACACCACCTATTACTAACTATCTGACAATAGTAATGGGGGCTTTGGACTCTAAAATCGAGTAATGACAATTAGTTAGCGTGGTTGAGCGCCATTTTCCATAAATGTGGGCTTGAGAGTCTAAAGGCGCCTCTTACAGAGCATAATACTATTTACCCAGTTACCCCGTATTTACATCTCCCCCCGATTCCACTTCTTACAAACATTTTTAGGGCTGCTGTTATGGCTCCTGTTTCCTGGAAGGAGGTCACTGGTGACCCGATTTAAGTAAAGGGGATAAGAATGACCGGTATGTTACTAGCTAATTTCCCTGATTGATGCAATGGCTAAGATTTTGGGCAGGGTGCTTTTAGCCCGTTTGGAGGCATGGGCCAGTGAAAATAACATACTCACCAGGACCTAGTGTTGTTCTAGACAAGGTTATGGAACTATTGCGCATTTTCTGAACATAGCACTCATGATCAGTAAATACACAAAAACCATGGACCACTCATTACACCTGGGCTTTATGGACTGGTCAAGCAGTTTTGATACGATTAACCAAGATGTGGGAGATGGACGTGAAGGAACCATTGGGGCTACTTCCACAAAGACTGCATGCTGACACCTGGGTGAAAATACATTGTGGACCCGGTGGTGACTGTACAGCCCCATTGTTTCAACTGAGGGAATTTGCGAGGGGTGTTTCTTAGCCCACCTTTCTGTTTTTCATCCACATTATTGGCCTGGAGGCCTTTTTGTTGAAGAAGAATTACCCTAGAATTGGGAATTATTTTATTTAGTTGCTTCTTTATGCGGATGATGCTGTTCTCTTAGCAAGGACAGCAAACAGCTGACAGAGGGTCCTCGATGCCTTTGTAGAGTATATGTCTCTATTGGGTTTGAAGGGGAATCCTAAACAATCATATATAATTGTATGTGGCCCTAAACAGTTCAAACTAGAACCTTTTATATCCAAGGAAACCCCTTGGCTAAAGTAACAGATTTTTGTTATTTATGGATTGTTTTCAGTAGTCAACTGAAGTGGGATCCACTTATAACCCTAAGAGTACAGCAAGTGAATAGAGCACTGGAAGCGCTTTTTTGCTTTGCAGCTAAAGTTGGACATAAGCATATCAGAGAAAGGATGACTTTGTATAAAGCAAAATTTGAGGCTATTGCTACCTATTGGGTGGGTGTGCAGGGACATTGATATTGTTTAAAACTCCAGATAGTTAAAAATGCTTTCCTTAGAAGACTGTTAATGGTTCCTAAAGTGACCGCATCCTGTAATTCAGAGCTGGGCTACGCCTATCTGGAAGATTCTATCGGTGTTGCCCCTTTGGTTATGGGTTAAAATATGGTGCAAACCTGAATTGGAACTTTCTAGACATTATTTCTGATTGCCTGTCTTTGTGTAACTACTTGAAAATTCCATGGATGAGTTATGTGAGACGTGTTCTGGGTAATATGGAGTCTTCTGATTATTTTGATGACCCCACTTCCATACCACTCTCTGTGAAGACTACTTTAAGGTAGAATACTTAGAAAAGATGTGGCACCCAATGCCCCGACAATTTGTGTCATCTAACATCACTAATCTCAGCTGCCCCAAGGGTTCAACCATATCTCCTGTCTTTTCTGAAGCCCCAGCACAGGTTTTACCTGGCGATGCTACAGCTGGGCATGGTGCACTTTTTAGTAGCCTTTCCCACCCAAGGATGCTGGGTTGAGAACTTACCCCCATGTCCTTGTGATAACATAACAGAGCAAACTACTGTTCATTTTATACTCTTTTGCCCCCTTTATTATGCTTTGATATCAGCCTTTTTGCTTCCTTTTTTAGATTGTACAGGCCTGATTAACATTAAGAAGGCCTTAGAGTGCTCTGTACATTGGATTCATTGGAACTGTGCCATGATATCCTTAATTTTATTTGGGGGCAATTTTGATAGCGGAACTGATATGGTAAATTGTCTCTATGATGACATTAGTATGAATGCCTTAGTGTATGTAAAAGGACCCTAACTATGGCAACAAATGTATGTATGTATCTTTATGTTGCTTTTTTTATTTTTCCATTTTAAGGTTTTAGGGCCGTACTGTAGAAGTTTATATTCTGTTCAATTACTTTTTAAAGGGTTTTAGAGTTGTGTTGCAGATGTTTATGTTTGGATTTTGTATGCTTTTATGATTTTTTTAAAATTTAATAAAGCTTTTATGACTGACTGACTGAGTTCTAAAATATCTTCCTGTTGTACTTCCAACAGGAGCAGCCTGTCTGGTAATTCCCTTGAGTTCTACTGCAGCCACCCAAAGTGTCCTAAAGAACAACTACAGCACTAACAGTCTTCCTTGTGACAAAAGGGCGGCACACCTGAAGCCATCTTAAATGAATCAAACTGGTAAAGCTGGTAAAACTTACAAAAATGGAATTTACAAAGGAACAAAATGAGTGGGTTCATTTTGTCAATAAAACTATGGTTAGTGCTGTAGAAAGAAAAATTAGCACATGCTTTAGGTGAGTTCTGAAACATGCACTTTCAACACCGGCAGCAGACTGCCAGTTAACTTGTGGTGATCAGCAGCTTACAGTATTCTAATGAACAACTAGAGTGCTAACATTATGAATGTATGCCAAAAGTGTGGCAAATCTGAATGTCATTTTGATGTAATCGAAGTGGAAAATGGAAAGCATTTTCTACCGGGGATACTAGCATTCCTACTAGTGGTGCAACAAGTGAAGTGGTACTGAGGTCAGAGAGTGCAGGATACCATTGAACCCTGATAATGACTGGGGTTTACTGTTCCCAACAGTAATCAAGGCGGACATGTTCCTTGCTTGCACTAAGACCTATGGCACCCTTGCTTCACTTCTAGGCTTTGTAGGCAAACTATGGACTGAAACTGGTGACTCCTGGGTTTGTCTGAACTGTGAAATTTCCACACATTATTGTTTATTTTTGATAGATGGACTTTAAAGAATACCAACCATGAAGGAGACCAGGGTTTTGCCTACCTACATTACAGACCAAAGTGTGACAGGCAATACTGATTTCTATTGGTGATAGTGGTTTGGGACACTTGCAGGAGGTAAATCATGTGTGGAAGTGAAATGAGGAGGCTCCTTGAATATTCCCATGAGGAGTTCACTCTGCTGTCTGTGAATAAACACACTTGTTCACTCAACAGTGTAGGTTTCAGGCATATATATTTATTGGCCCCATGTCATGAGTGGTCCCTTCAGCCACACTGACATTTTAGCCACCTGCACAAGGTATTCTGGGAGTGGTAGTTTTGATTTCTAACATGCTAAGAAGTGTTTTAAGTGGAGAAGGTCCTTTCTCTACTGAGTCCCCATTTCTGTCCTTGGCAGTGCTGTCACAGCAAATGAAATCTGTAAGCCAGAACAATATTGGAGGCTGTAAGTAACTAAAGTCATTGTGGAGGGTATCTGGGGAAGGAAGGAGTAGGACCAGTAAGAGGAGGATGATGAAAAGTATGAGAGGTGAATATGGACCATAAGGTGGGCCACCAGAAGGGCTAGAATGACCAGAGCCAGGAGAACCAGGAACAACAGGCCTAGGGAGACATAATACACACAAACCAGTGTTACCAGTGCTAGAGGGAACCAGGAACAAATAGATGATAAGGAGCAGGACAAGGATAAACAAGACTAGTGGTATCAGGCCCTGGGTGGGAAGGATTAGGAGGGACAGAGGATCTGGAACAGGGGGATTTCGACCCAGTGGACAACAACCAGAAGAAACAGAAGCACCAGGAGTAGAAGGTACAGAATGCCCTGGGGACCATAATGACGGAGAAGGCCTAAGAGCATTGGCCAGGACCAAACGAATGAGGATGGCCAGGGTAGCAGACCCATGTAAATAGACTAGAGAGGACCAGTTCCAGGGGACCAGTGAAAAGAACAAGCAGAGACATGAGGACTGATACGACAGAGATTACATGAAGGAGGACCAAGGGGCCACAAAAGACTGGACTGTTACTTGGAAGACCATAATCAGAAAGGTTCAGGGCTAGCAGGACCTGGAGATCCGAGATTAAAATGATTAGGAGGGTATAAAGGACCAGGAAGCCTAGGCCCAGTGGCACAAGGATCAGAAGGTCCAGAAAGGTCAGACTCAGGAGGAACCTAAACCAGTGTGACAAAGACTACATGGATCAGGGTGGCCCACATCATGGGAACTAGGAGGACCAGTAACAGTGGGTTGAGAAAGACCAGCTCCAGAAGAACCATTGTTAAGAGGACCATGAGAGAAGAGACCAGGGTGAGATTGACAAGAACAAGGTGGAATAGGCAAAACAAAAGGGCTAGGAGGACTACTGTAGGGCAGGAGGACTGGGGGAGTGGGAGGGCTATGGAAACCTTTGCCAGTACTAGAAGACCTGATACAAGAGGACCAACAAGTAACAGACTAACAGTAAAAAACAAGTACCAGAACTAACACCAGGACTACATGGACCAGGAGAACCAGAAGCAGAAGTACTAGGAGCAGGCAACCCAGGGGAATAGATTCACCAGGGTAGCAAGGCCAAGAAGACTTCTGGATGAGAATTAGGGTGAGGGGGTGGAAATAGGAAACCCTGGATACAAAGGAACAGGCAGATGTATTTGGGAATGATGACTAGACAGACCAATCAGTACAGGGTCACTAAGTTCTAAGGCTAGCATGAGAACTATGAAAGCAAGAAGCATGAAGACTAGGGCCAGGAAGATCAGGACCAGATTGAAGAGGACCACAAAAATCAGAACCTGAAAAACAATGGTCAGTAGTACCAGGAAGCCAGGATAAGCAGGCTCAAAACTAGGACGACCAAGGGAACCAGTACCATGGGCACTCAAGACCAGATCAAAGAGGACTAGGTGAACAAAATGGTTTGTGACCATGTCATGACTAAGAGTGCCATGAAGATTAGGACCTAGTTGACCAGGTTTTTGATTGCCAAGTGGGGGCAGAGCAAGAGGACTGGACAGTGGCAGCCAGGATGACCAGGACCAAAATGACCAGGCTCTAGAGGACCCAAACCAGGGGAACCGGGATCAAGAGGGTGAGAATCAATAGCGGCAGTACCAGTAGGATTATAAGGGCAAGGAAACAATCCAGGAGACCAAGACATAGGAATGCTTTCCTTAGAAGACTGTTAATGGTTCCTAAAGTGACCGCAGCCTGTAATTCAGAGCTGGGCTACGCCTATCTGGAAGATTCTATCGGTGTTGCCCCTTTGGTTGTTATGGGTTAAAATATGGTGCACACCTGAATTGGAACTTTCTAGACATTATTTCTGATTGCCTGTCTTTGTGTAACTACTTGAAAATTCCATGGATGAGTTATGTGAGACGTGTTCTGGGTAATATGGAGTCTTCTGATTATTTTGATGACCCCACTTCCATACCACTCTCTGTGAAGACTACTTTAAGGTAGAATACTTAGAAAAGATGTGGCACCCAATGCCCCGACAATTTGTGTCATCTAACATCACTAATCTCAGCTGCCCCAATGGTTCAACCATATCTCCTGTCTTTTCTGAAGCCCCAGCACAGGTTTTACCTGGCGATGCTACAGCTGGGCATGGTGCACTTTTTAGTAGCCTTTCCCACCCAAGGATGCTGGGTTGAGAACTTACCCCCATGTCCTTGTGATAACATAACAGAGCAAACTACTGTTCATTTTATACTCTTTTGCCCCCTTTATTATGCTTTGATATCAGCCTTTTTGCTTCCTTTTTTAGATTGTACAGGCCTGATTAACATTAAGAAGGCCTTAGAGTGCTCTGTACATTGGATTCATTGGAACTGTGCCATGATATCCTTAATTTTATTTGGGGGCAATTTTGATAGCGGAACTGATATGGTAAATTGTCTCTATGATGACATTAGTATGAATGCCTTAGTGTATGTAAAAGGACCCTAACTATGGCAACAAATGTATGTATGTATATTTATGTTGCTTTTTTTATTTTTCCATTTTAAGGTTTTAGGGCCGTACTGTAGAAGTTTATATTCTGTTCAATTACTTTTTAAAGGGTTTTAGAGTTGTGTTGCAGATGTTTATGTTTGGATTTTGTATGCTTTTATGATTTTTTTAAAATTTAATAAAGCTTTTATGACTGACTGACTGAGTTCTAAAATATCTTCCTGTTGTACTTCCAACAGGAGCAGCCTGTCTGGTAATTCCCTTGAGTTCTACTGCAGCCACCCAAAGTGTCCTAAAGAACAACTACAGCACTAACAGTCTTCCTTGTGACAAAAGGGCGGCACACCTGAAGCCATCTTAAATGAATCAAACTGGTAAAGCTGGTAAAACTTACAAAAATGGAATTTACAAAGGAACAAAATGAGTGGGTTCATTTTGTCAATAAAACTATGGTTAGTGCTGTAGAAAGAAAAATTAGCACATGCTTTAGGTGAGTTCTGAAACATGCACTTTCAACACCGGCAGCAGACTGCCAGTTAACTTGTGGTGATCAGCAGCTTACAGTATTCTAATGAACAACTAGAGTGCTAACATTATGAATGTATGCCAAAAGTGTGGCAAATCTGAATGTCATTTTGATGTAATCGAAGTGGAAAATGGAAAGCATTTTCTACCGGGGATACTAGCATTCCTACTAGTGGTGCAACAAGTGAAGTGGTACTGAGGTCAGAGAGTGCAGGATACCATTGAACCCTGATAATGACTGGGGTTTACTGTTCCCAACAGTAATCAAGGCGGACATGTTCCTTGCTTGCACTAAGACCCATGGCACCCTTGCTTCACTTCTAGGCTTTGTAGGCAAACTATGGACTGAAACTGGTGACTCCTGGGTTTGTCTGAACTGTGAAATTTCCACACATTATTGTTTATTTTTGATAGATGGACTTTAAAGAATACCAACCATGAAGGAGACCAGGGTTTTGCCTACCTACATTACAGACCAAAGTGTGACAGGCAATACTGATTTCTATTGGTGATAGTGGTTTGGGACACTTGCAGGAGGTAAATCATGTGTGGAAGTGAAATGAGGAGGCTCCTTGAATATTCCCATGAGGAGTTCACTCTGCTGTCTGTGAATAAACACACTTGTTCACTCAACAGTGTAGGTTTCAGGCATATATATTTATTGGCCCCATGTCATGAGTGGTCCCTTCAGCCACACTGACATTTTAGCCACCTGCACAAGGTATTCTGGGAGTGGTAGTTTTGATTTCTAACATGCTAAGAAGTGTTTTAAGTGGAGAAGGTCCTTTCTCTACTGAGTCCCCATTTCTGTCCTTGGCAGTGCTGTCACAGCAAATGAAATCTGTAAGCCAGAACAATATTGGAGGCTGTAAGTAACTAAAGTCATTGTGGAGGGTATCTGGGGAAGGAAGGAGTAGGACCAGTAAGAGGAGGATGATGAAAAGTATGAGAGGTGAATATGGACCATAAGGTGGGCCACCAGAAGGGCTAGAATGACCAGAGCCAGGAGAACCAGGAACAACAGGCCTAGGGAGACATAATACACACAAACCAGTGTTACCAGTGCTAGAGGGAACCAGGAACAAATAGATGATAAGGAGCAGGACAAGGATAAACAGGACTAGTGGTATCAGGCCCTGGGTGGGAAGGATTAGGAGGGACAGAGGATCTGGAACAGGGGGATTTCGACCCAGTGGACAACAACCAGAAGAAACAGAAGCACCAGGAGTAGAAGGTACAGAATGCCCTGGGGACCATAATGACGGAGAAGGCCTAAGAGCATTGGCCAGGACCAAACGAATGAGGATGGCCAGGGTAGCAGACCCATGTAAATAGACTAGAGAGGACCAGTTCCAGGGGACCAGTGAAAAGAACAAGCAGAGACATGAGGACTGATACGACAGAGATTACATGAAGGAGGACCAAGGGGCCACAAAAGACTGGACTGTTACTTGGAAGACCATAATCAGAAAGGTTCAGGGCTAGCAGGACCTGGAGATCCGAGATTAAAATGATTAGGAGGGTATAAAGGACCAGGAAGCCTAGGCCCAGTGGCACAAGGATCAGAAGGTCCAGAAAGGTCAGACTCAGGAGGAACCTAAACCAGTGTGACAAAGACTACATGGATCAGGGTGGCCCACATCATGGGAACTAGGAGGACCAGTAACAGTGGGTTGAGAAAGACCAGCTCCAGAAGAACCATTGTTAAGAGGACCATGAGAGAAGAGACCAGGGTGAGATTGACAAGAACAAGGTGGAATAGGCAAAACAAAAGGGCTAGGAGGACTACTGTAGGGCAGGAGGACTGGGGGAGTGGGAGGGCTATGGAAACCTTTGCCAGTACTAGAAGACCTGATACAAGAGGACCAACAAGTAACAGACTAACAGTAAAAAACAAGTACCAGAACTAACACCAGGACTACATGGACCAGGAGAACCAGAAGCAGAAGTACTAGGAGCAGGCAACCCAGGGGAATAGATTCACCAGGGTAGCAAGGCCAAGAAGACTTCTGGATGAGAATTAGGGTGAGGGGGTGGAAATAGGAAACCCTGGATACAAAGGAACAGGCAGATGTATTTGGGAATGATGACTAGACAGACCAATCAGTACAGGGTCACTAAGTTCTAAGGCTAGCATGAGAACTATGAAAGCAAGAAGCATGAAGACTAGGGCCAGGAAGATCAGGACCAGATTGAAGAGGACCACAACAATCAGAACCTGAAAAACAATGGTCAGTAGTACCAGGAAGCCAGGATAAGCAGGCTCAAAACTAGGACGACCAAGGGAACCAGTACCATGGGCACTCAAGACCAGATCAAAGAGGACTAGGTGAACAAAATGGTTTGTGACCATGTCATGACTAAGAGTGCCATGAAGATTAGGACCTAGTTGACCAGGTTTTTGATTGCCAAGTGGGGGCAGAGCAAGAGGACTGGACAGTGGCAGCCAGGATGACCAGGACCAAAATGACCAGGCTCTAGAGGACCCAAACCAGGGGAACCGGGATCAAGAGGGTGAGAATCAATAGCGGCAGTACCAGTAGGATTATAAGGGCAAGGAAACAATCCAGGAGACCAAGACATAGGAATGCTTTCCTTAGAAGACTGTTAATGGTTCCTAAAGTGACCGCAGCCTGTAATTCAGAGCTGGGCTACGCCTATCTGGAAGATTCTATCGGTGTTGCCCCTTTGGTTGTTATGGGTTAAAATATGGTGCACACCTGAATTGGAACTTTCTAGACATTATTTCTGATTGCCTGTCTTTGTGTAACTACTTGAAAATTCCATGGATGAGTTATGTGAGACGTGTTCTGGGTAATATGGAGTCTTCTGATTATTTTGATGACCCCACTTCCATACCACTCTCTGTGAAGACTACTTTAAGGTAGAATACTTAGAAAAGATGTGGCACCCAATGCCCCGACAATTTGTGTCATCTAACATCACTAATCTCAGCTGCCCCAATGGTTCAACCATATCTCCTGTCTTTTCTGAAGCCCCAGCACAGGTTTTACCTGGCGATGCTACAGCTGGGCATGGTGCACTTTTTAGTAGCCTTTCCCACCCAAGGATGCTGGGTTGAGAACTTACCCCCATGTCCTTGTGATAACATAACAGAGCAAACTACTGTTCATTTTATACTCTTTTGCCCCCTTTATTATGCTTTGATATCAGCCTTTTTGCTTCCTTTTTTAGATTGTACAGGCCTGATTAACATTAAGAAGGCCTTAGAGTGCTCTGTACATTGGATTCATTGGAACTGTGCCATGATATCCTTAATTTTATTTGGGGGCAATTTTGATAGCGGAACTGATATGGTAAATTGTCTCTATGATGACATTAGTATGAATGCCTTAGTGTATGTAAAAGGACCCTAACTATGGCAACAAATGTATGTATGTATATTTATGTTGCTTTTTTTATTTTTCCATTTTAAGGTTTTAGGGCCGTACTGTAGAAGTTTATATTCTGTTCAATTACTTTTTAAAGGGTTTTAGAGTTGTGTTGCAGATGTTTATGTTTGGATTTTGTATGCTTTTATGATTTTTTTAAAATTTAATAAAGCTTTTATGACTGACTGACTGAGTTCTAAAATATCTTCCTGTTGTACTTCCAACAGGAGCAGCCTGTCTGGTAATTCCCTTGAGTTCTACTGCAGCCACCCAAAGTGTCCTAAAGAACAACTACAGCACTAACAGTCTTCCTTGTGACAAAAGGGCGGCACACCTGAAGCCATCTTAAATGAATCAAACTGGTAAAGCTGGTAAAACTTACAAAAATGGAATTTACAAAGGAACAAAATGAGTGGGTTCATTTTGTCAATAAAACTATGGTTAGTGCTGTAGAAAGAAAAATTAGCACATGCTTTAGGTGAGTTCTGAAACATGCACTTTCAACACCGGCAGCAGACTGCCAGTTAACTTGTGGTGATCAGCAGCTTACAGTATTCTAATGAACAACTAGAGTGCTAACATTATGAATGTATGCCAAAAGTGTGGCAAATCTGAATGTCATTTTGATGTAATCGAAGTGGAAAATGGAAAGCATTTTCTACCGGGGATACTAGCATTCCTACTAGTGGTGCAACAAGTGAAGTGGTACTGAGGTCAGAGAGTGCAGGATACCATTGAACCCTGATAATGACTGGGGTTTACTGTTCCCAACAGTAATCAAGGCGGACATGTTCCTTGCTTGCACTAAGACCCATGGCACCCTTGCTTCACTTCTAGGCTTTGTAGGCAAACTATGGACTGAAACTGGTGACTCCTGGGTTTGTCTGAACTGTGAAATTTCCACACATTATTGTTTATTTTTGATAGATGGACTTTAAAGAATACCAACCATGAAGGAGACCAGGGTTTTGCCTACCTACATTACAGACCAAAGTGTGACAGGCAATACTGATTTCTATTGGTGATAGTGGTTTGGGACACTTGCAGGAGGTAAATCATGTGTGGAAGTGAAATGAGGAGGCTCCTTGAATATTCCCATGAGGAGTTCACTCTGCTGTCTGTGAATAAACACACTTGTTCACTCAACAGTGTAGGTTTCAGGCATATATATTTATTGGCCCCATGTCATGAGTGGTCCCTTCAGCCACACTGACATTTTAGCCACCTGCACAAGGTATTCTGGGAGTGGTAGTTTTGATTTCTAACATGCTAAGAAGTGTTTTAAGTGGAGAAGGTCCTTTCTCTACTGAGTCCCCATTTCTGTCCTTGGCAGTGCTGTCACAGCAAATGAAATCTGTAAGCCAGAACAATATTGGAGGCTGTAAGTAACTAAAGTCATTGTGGAGGGTATCTGGGGAAGGAAGGAGTAGGACCAGTAAGAGGAGGATGATGAAAAGTATGAGAGGTGAATATGGACCATAAGGTGGGCCACCAGAAGGGCTAGAATGACCAGAGCCAGGAGAACCAGGAACAACAGGCCTAGGGAGACATAATACACACAAACCAGTGTTACCAGTGCTAGAGGGAACCAGGAACAAATAGATGATAAGGAGCAGGACAAGGATAAACAGGACTAGTGGTATCAGGCCCTGGGTGGGAAGGATTAGGAGGGACAGAGGATCTGGAACAGGGGGATTTCGACCCAGTGGACAACAACCAGAAGAAACAGAAGCACCAGGAGTAGAAGGTACAGAATGCCCTGGGGACCATAATGACGGAGAAGGCCTAAGAGCAGTGGCCAGGACCAAACGAATGAGGATGGCCAGGGTAGCAGACCCATGTAAATAGACTAGAGAGGACCAGTTCCAGGGGACCAGTGAAAAGAACAAGCAGAGACATGAGGACTGATACGACAGAGATTACATGAAGGAGGACCAAGGGGCCACAAAAGACTGGACTGTTACTTGGAAGACCATAATCAGAAAGGTTCAGGGCTAGCAGGACCTGGAGATCCGAGATTAAAATGATTAGGAGGGTATAAAGGACCAGGAAGCCTAGGCCCAGTGGCACAAGGATCAGAAGGTCCAGAAAGGTCAGACTCAGGAGGAACCTAAACCAGTGTGACAAAGACTACATGGATCAGGGTGGCCCACATCATGGGAACTAGGAGGACCAGTAACAGTGGGTTGAGAAAGACCAGCTCCAGAAGAACCATTGTTAAGAGGACCATGAGAGAAGAGACCAGGGTGAGATTGACAAGAACAAGGTGGAATAGGCAAAACAAAAGGGCTAGGAGGACTACTGTAGGGCAGGAGGACTGGGGGAGTGGGAGGGCTATGGAAACCTTTGCCAGTACTAGAAGACCTGATACAAGAGGACCAACAAGTAACAGACTAACAGTAAAAAACAAGTACCAGAACTAACACCAGGACTACATGGACCAGGAGAACCAGAAGCAGAAGTACTAGGAGCAGGCAACCCAGGGGAATAGATTCACCAGGGTAGCAAGGCCAAGAAGACTTCTGGATGAGAATTAGGGTGAGGGGGTGGAAATAGGAAACCCTGGATACAAAGGAACAGGCAGATGTATTTGGGAATGATGACTAGACAGACCAATCAGTACAGGGTCACTAAGTTCTAAGGCTAGCATGAGAACTATGAAAGCAAGAAGCATGAAGACTAGGGCCAGGAAGATCAGGACCAGATTGAAGAGGACCACAACAATCAGAACCTGAAAAACAATGGTCAGTAGTACCAGGAAGCCAGGATAAGCAGGCTCAAAACTAGGACGACCAAGGGAACCAGTACCATGGGCACTCAAGACCAGATCAAAGAGGACTAGGTGAACAAAATGGTTTGTGACCATGTCATGACTAAGAGTG
This sequence comes from Pleurodeles waltl, assembly GCF_031143425.1. Classification (NCBI taxonomy): domain Eukaryota; kingdom Metazoa; phylum Chordata; class Amphibia; order Caudata; family Salamandridae; genus Pleurodeles; species Pleurodeles waltl. The sequence continues at coordinate 1,032,614,615 of NC_090444.1, read as the reverse complement.
CCATGAAGATTAGGACCTAGTTGACCAGGTTTTTGATTGCCAAGTGGGGGCAGAGCAAGAGGACTGGACAGTGGCAGCCAGGATGACCAGGACCAAAATGACCAGGCTCTAGAGGACCCAAACCAGGGGAACCGGGATCAAGAGGGTGAGAATCAATAGCGGCAGTACCAGTAGGATTATAAGGGCAAGGAAACAATCCAGGAGACCAAGACATCCCAAATCAGAAGGACAAAGACGAAGAGGCCCGGGCCACAAGAGGCCAGATGGGCAAGGAACTGAAGTACCATGGGTAGGAGAATCAGGGTGAGAAAAACCAGGACAAGGTGATGAGGGCCAAGAGCACCAGAAGGGAACAGAGACACATGGCCAACATCGCGGGAACTAAGAAGGGCCAGGATGGCAAAAAGGCAAAGTTTATGTTAACAAGCGCAATAGGACAAGAAGGACCCAGACCAAGGACACCAAGGTTAGGATGGTTGTTAAATCAGGTCCATGAGGACTAAGCCCATATTCAACCAAACTATAAGGACAAGGAGGATCAGGACCAATGGGAACATAACCTTGAGAGGGACAAGGACTTTTAAAAACAAGAATAGCACACCCATGGCTAGGAGTGCCAGGGAAATTAGACCTGGGACACAGGCAAGAAGTGTCAGAAAGAGCCAGAAGGAACAGTTATAACAGGACCAGGAAACAAAAGACTAGGGGACCAGGAAGATCAGGGCAAAGAGAATCAGGACTTGACTGGGATGACCACACGCCCGGAGGCCCACACCATAGTGTTAGAAACAAGATGGCCTGGAAGATGAGAAATGGGATGGCCAGTACCAAGACAACCACAGCAATGAAGTTCATGATCAGCTGGTGTAGGAGCATGAGGAGAAAGAGCAAGAGCAGGAGGATCAGGACCAGATCCTGGAAGACTTGGAAGAGTAGGGGAATGGGAAATATGGCCAATATGACCAGGAATCAGAATAAACAAGGATTATGAGGGGCCAGTACCAAGGATACCAGTAGGCCCAGAGCCAGGAAGACCAGGGCCAGAGCAAGGAGAATTAGAATGATGAGTACGAAGAGGACTAGGAATCTGCCTAGGAGTGCCAGGTGGACCATGACCAGGGCCTAGAGTACCATTTGGAGCAGAAAGAGTTGGACTTGGGGGTAGCAAGAACAGGGTGAGGAAGATCAGGAGGACCAGACAGCCAGAGTCAGGAAAGCTGAGAGGACTGAATGCTCAGGAACACAGGTTCAAAAGGATGAGGCTCAGAACAACTCAGACAAAGAGAATCAGGACCAAGCGTGCCAGAAGGGCCAGGAGGACAAGGCAAAGGGCGAGGAGGACAAGAATAATCCAAATCAGGAAGACAAGAGCTAAGAGGGGAAATCCTAATAGAGCCAGGACATAAGAGGCCATATAGATCAAGGGGACTCAAAGGAACTGATGTACTAGGAATCAGGGGCCAGATGTAGGAACATTCCGAATTGCGACCCGCAAATTGCGAGTCAGAGCAACTCGCAATTTGCTAATCGCAATTCGGAATGTTGGATTGTGTCCCTGACACCATCTGCGACTCGCAAGGGGGTTGCAAAGGCCCACCCCATGAATATTCATGAGGTGGGTCACAATTTGCGACCCCCTTGCGAGAGTCGGCCCTCACAGGGATGGTGTGACTGCTTTTTAATAAAGCTGTTTTTTTTTGTAATGCAGCCTGTTTTCCGTAAAGGAAAACAAGATGCATTACAAAAATGAAAAATGAAACGTTTTCTTTTTATTTTTTCAGAGCAGGCAGTGGTCCATAGGACCACTGCCTGCTCTGAATTTTTTTTGCAGTGCCATTCACAACGGGGAAGGGGTCACATAGGGACCCCTTCCCTTTTGCGAATGGGCTACTACCCATTACAAAAGGGTGCAAACTGCGATTGATTTGCGACAGCGTTCGCGGTCACAAAGCAATCCTGCATTGCACTGCAACTCACAATTAGGAAGGGAACACCCCTTCCTAATTGCGACTCGCAAACCCGTTTTGTGATTCAGTAACCAGGTTACCGAATCGCAAAACGGGGTTTGTGAATTGCAAAGTGCTTTTTGCACATCGCAAACAGTGAAATTCGCTGTTTGCGATGTGCAAAGAGCTTTCTACATCGGGCCCCAGATGAGCAGAATCAAAAGGAACAGGTCATCTGTATGAGCATGAAGAAGATCAGGAAAGAAAAGGAATAGCTAGGAGAAAGGGGCCTGAAAGGATCAGGATCTCCAGGAGGACCAGAACCAAGAGGATTAGGCATGCAAAGACACACACCAGGAGGACTAGAAACAAAAGGATCAAGTGAAGTGGGCACAAAACCAGGAAGAGAGCACAAACTGTGAAGACCAGGAAGAGTAAACCTATTGCTGGTCAAACCAGTTTGAGAAAAAGGGAAGACTGGGAAAACAGAACCTGAAAAATCATAAGGAGGTGGTCAAGTAACCAGATTTAGCACAAAAAGAGCTAAGAGGAGTAGAGCAAGGCCCAGTGGGGCCTCAACCAAGAAGGAAAGGAAGCTCAAGTCACAGGACTCCAGGAGTATCAGGACTGGAATACCAGGACAAACTGGACCTGGATGAAGAGGAAAGAGAGGACCAGGACAAGGAAGACCAGGATGACAGGAGTCATGATGACCAAGCCGAGTGGCTAAGGAGGGCTAGGACAAAGTGGACAAGTTAGTCTTGGCTGACAATGAGCAAGGGAACCATGGGCAAGAGTATCATGGCATATTGGAGGCAGACCCAGAGAACTAGTCAGGTAAGTGGCAGATGGACTAGGGCCAATGTTCCCTGTAAGGTGCGCGCGCGGGCGCACGCTACCCCGTTCTTCCCCACCACACAGGCCCCTTTGTCAAGCACGCACGTTTTTGCAACATCATGTCACTGCCTGCATCATGCAGGAGAGAGGACGTCAGCGCTGTGTTTAAAATACAGAAACAGCGCGAAAACAGGGTCACTCTTCGCAGCCGAGCAGGACGAAAAACAACACTGCAGCCACCCGAGGACAGATCACTGCACAAAGGGAGCCATGGATTAAACAGGTACATGTATTTACATACAACATCTTGCCTTGAGGATGTCTTAAGTTCAGAGCCTGTAATCACCAGGACCTATTAACTGCCATCTCGTCGACTTACCAATCTTTTGTGAGTGGTGTATCTCAAGCCGGTGTGTCGCGTGACCCCTGACCTGCTCATAGGCAAAGAATAAATCTTTTTTTATTCTGCTTGGGATCTCTCCATTACAAACATGTAATACTTGGGAGTCTAATATTGTCAGCCGCAAATCAATAACCTGCAGGGTGGAAAGCTCAGAGAGTGCCTCTACAAAACAGGATGTGCACTCGTGACTGGTTCCAGGCTGCATCTTGTGGATTTGTAAATAATTGTGTTCAATCCATCTGTACTTTTGACAGCTCCCCGAGCTCGAGGCTATCATAGATGTGCAATCTGACAATCATATCCCTATGTGAAGGTCTCCAAGCCCACATAATATCCTCCTGTTTCCATGACTTCAGTAAATGCATATCATTCTTCCCTCCTGTTTGCTGCAGTGGAAAATGCAGTGATCATCTCTGCCGACTCTGGCATGAATAATTCATTAAATATCTTACTTTAAGAGCAAAGGAAGTCCTCAATCAAAATAAAGCCAGATTATTGCATTGACCTAGCCCTCGGACATGAGGGTTTACCACACGTAATGCGTGAGGAAACCTTCCGTGGGTCAATGTATAGGCCCTTGCATCTACTGACTGGTTCAGAATCCCTTGCAGTGCTAGATGTCGAAACCTTCCATGAGGTGACACTGAAATGCAACATACATTTTAAACGAGTATAGATGATAAATGACATTTTGGGTGGTAGAGCAGGAAGAAGCGGGAAATTTAGCTCAGACTACTTTACAATTTAGCTACAGGTATCTCTGAACACATTTTGCTTCTAATGCATATTGAAGTTATTTTACATGGTTTTGGGATAGTGATGCATATGCTCTTAACATACCAATGCCTGCTGCAGCCTATGGCCAGCGTCACTCGAATGACATGATTTTGTGGCTATGTTGTTTTCTGAATAAATATCGCCTTTCTTCATGTCCAGCCACAACAGGTCAATACTGCTCAACCCACACAAGATATTGGTGGTATTGCTAAATCAGGACCTGTTTAATCACATTAATACTTTGGAGGAATGAGGACAGACTAATCTCAAGCCTTTAATTTCCCCCAACTCATTGTGGCCCTCAAAATACACAATTGCTTTTCTGTACTAGGTGCCGCCCACGATAACACTCCAAACTCAGCTACCCCTTCAAACACTCGGTGACATTTTCACTGCCTTTGACACACTACAGAGATTTGCTTTTTGGGGTATAATCACGCAATACAAATGTCACATAGATATACATAGGTTCCCAAATTATAAATTAGTTTTTAGCTTGCTACTTCGGACTATTCCCACTATGTCATGTTCAATTGTCGTAATTGATTTTAACTATTTAGAAATTGTTTGGTGGGTGTGAGGTTGGATGGCAATAAAAAATAAAGACAGTGTGAAAAATACAATAAGATATTTAAACTTGATAGAAAGCTAAGCAATTGTAGACTCCTTTCATTCATGCCTTTTCCATCAGAGAAAGAGAAGTTGGGAAATAATTTGACTGTAAGGCAGGGTGCTGAAAATCATGAATTCAGTTAAAACGCTGCGAAGCTTGAATTATAGGCGCTCTTGGAGTTGCACATCTTCCTAGCTGCAAACTCCCCACTTACCCAGCTCCTCAAAATGAGGTCAAGAGGTCAAAGGTTCACTTTTTTATTGGATTTCCCATCAAAAACACACAAAGTAGCACAGCAAAGATGATGCCGTGGCAGGGTCAGCACCGGAACAGAACGGACTGACATGGACGTTGGGGCTGGACTGGATGTAAAGACTGGTGTCAGCACAGGGTCGGTGAAGGGTCATTCTGGGACAGATGACACCACTGGAGGACCCTGTGGCTCAATGGGGCACAAGGCACTCCAGAGGAAGCTGGTAGCATCTTCTAAATCTGAGGCATGACCTCCATCTGCTTCGTGGTCAACAATGGCTCAGGGAATTCCTGACACCCTAGAACCAATTTTGAAATGGTGTCGTAGAGGCTCACATTGGAGTGCTGGTTACCTGGCTTCTCTCTGGACTTCAACAGGCAAGAAGGAGGCAAATACAGCTTGGCCTTCTTGCATTTGTAATGCCTTTCGGATTTTGATTTACCTGAGGATTTTAAGCAGCACCAAAGCTTAGCACTGGACCACACTCAAAATCTGTTGTGGAGGTGGCCCTTGATCTCTTTCTATGTCCAGTGATAAATAAATTCAATTCCATCTCTCTAATCGCTTTCAGGGTCATCATGTGACACTTTGTACATGACTGGTTTGTGCTTGGGGCCAAGCACCTTAGATACAAGTAGAGGGGGTCCATAACTGAAAAGCTTAAATAATGTAATTTTTGGAGGAGATATTTTCTATGGCACACTGTCTGAGAACTAGTTGGGGGCAGAGCACTGATTCTGCATGGAAAGTAACTGAGATCAGCACCCAGTGGTGGTGCCTATATGCAGCTCTGCTCCGTCACTTCCAGGACAGTGTGAGGGCACCGCAGAGGCAGTGACACTCAGAAGCTATTGCTTGAAAATCTCCGGTCCAATCTGAGACATCCATATAAGCAAAATTTGAAGAATCAAACATAATTGAACCTCAAAATACTTAGAAAGAAGCAGAAGAATAAGCCCCTGCCCTCAAAAATAAGTGCCGGTGGTCAGCTCCAGAAACAACAGGCACAAATTAAGCACTGCTTTCTAACTGTGAAGGCATATAACACTCAGATAGGTACACTTTTTGGCCCTCTTATTGGTATTTATCCATATTTATTTTGTGTTTTGAGAATTAATGGAGTCATAAAATAGTATACTTCCATATATATTTAAGTGATACACATGCCCTCATACTTTGACACCTGTCACACTTAGCAAACTAAGCTTTAATATATAGCAAAAACTACACCCACATGTCAAGGGCAATGCAAGGGCAAAATAAATACTCTATAGAAATGCCTTTGTATCATCATGTCTGTAACTCCACCCAGTAGCCACGCCCCCTTCCTCAATTTAATTAGTACCACTGCGTCATGCAATTGTTCTGTGGAGGATGGACTGCAGAAGTAGAGTAATGTGAATTTAACCTTTCCTGCACTGGTTTCATGGGGGACAATTTGTTCAGAATGAAACCAGATTTGTGTTTTCAACCTTCTACCGCCCACGCACATTGAATCGGGAACCAATGTATAGCGAAATAGCTTTAATTACTGCAGTGTTTTATATCACATTGTTGTGTGTCTCATCAATACAAAAAATAGAAGGTGGTGTGTTATTGAAGGCATGTAACTGAAGGCAGTGTCACTCACATCATAGCTTTATGGATGTAGAATGTGAATGCTCATGGTTCCACCAGATTCTTCTGCCTTAGTGATGAGAGCTCCCAGGGGGCTGGGTAGCTCTCCCCACTTTCAGCTGGAGGTTGGGGGGGCACATGTTAGACCTGACAGCCTTAGGGTGGTCATCCCACAACTTTTTGCCTGCCTCCATCCACTTATCTGACACTGATTTTGCTGGTTTTAGGACTCTGCGCACAGTACCACTGCTAACCAGTGCTAAAGTTCATATGCTCTCTCCCTTAACCATGGTATCTTTGATTCATTCCCAATTGGCATATTTTATTTACCTATAAGTCCCTAGTGAAGTGCATTACATGTGCCCAGGGCCTGTAAATTCAAAAAGTAAAAGGCAGGACTCTGTTTGCGCTGAATTAGTGTGATTCTTTTTACACTAATTTGTCGCAAACTGAACTCCACAGCACACCTTATTAAATCCTCTAACTTTGCAGTCAGAGCAGAAAAGTAACCATTAATCTCCAGGATAAAATAAGCAGCAAATTGTAAGAAGACATAAACTGGCAATGGACTTCTATCGTTGAACCCTCAGCAAATGTGACAAGACAACAAGAAAATTTAAAAGTACCTTCATTGCTCATTCACTGTCTGAATGAACAGAACACTTTTTTTTGTCAGTGCCAGAATGAGCCATTAGGCCTAAAAATGTCTCACCCTTATAAATCCGATTAGTCATTGCGAGTGGCCGAGCAGATAATTTGAGGCCTGTAAAGGCTGCATCATCGAAGGTCTAACGCGTGACGTAGGTTTCCAAACGGATGATAATATGGAATCCTAGTTCATCTAAACTGAAAGCCCAGGTAACTACTTAATTGCTCTGGAATTGTCATGCATGATGTTTTTGTAACTCCTATAACCTATGCTAAATATCTTCTTTCCAATTACAGACAGTCAACATTTGGATTTGAACGGCCAGGCGTGAGTACCAAGGAAGACCAGGTTATTCTGTAGACGTTCCTGGTGGGATTAAGGGTCTCTACATAATTCACGTTCATGATCCACACCTTTGCTTCTATTACAGGTTTGTTGGACTGAGCAAGTTATAGATTTGAATGGACTGACATGTGTAGAAGCATAAGGACCAGGTAATTATTTGGTAGGTACCCAATCTGGGTCACCTGGCACATTAGAATATGACAACATGCTGTAACCAACTGCTAACCATCTTTTCTTTTGCTGCAGGCATCTCATACAGTACTGGTCATAGATGAGGACAGGCAGACCGGAGTAGCAGCAGAAAGAACAGGTTATTATTTGCTAGCTTTTCCTTACGGTGCAACTGAGACATTGAAATGTTCAGGTGCTTTAATAATTGTTTTCTCTTGTACAGGCATCTTAGACCCTGCTACACAAATTTGAATGAGCACACATGAGTAGAAGCAGAAAGACAAGGTAATAATGTAGCAGATTTTCATTGTGGTGCGCCTAGTACAGTGGAATAAGACAACCTACTTTAACCACCTTACTCACCTTTTCTTCTGTTGCAGGCATCTCCAACAGCACTACTCATATATTACAAAAAGGCGCATTTGAGTAGAAGCAGAAAGACAAGGTAATTATTTGGTAGATTTCACTTGTGATGTACCTAGTACATTATAAAATGACAACATTCTTCAACCCTTTTTTTTGTTCTTTTGCAGGCTTCTTAGACAGTGCTAACATTGGTTAGAAAAGGCAGACGTGACTACAAGCAGAAAGACCAGGCAATTATTTAGTAGTTTTTCCTTGTAGTACATCTGAAACACTGGAACACAAGCATGTGCTGTAACCATTTTTTTTTCTTCTATTACAGACATCTTAGACAATGTTACATCTACAGACAGGTGTGAGATCAAACAGAAAGGCCCAGGTAATTACTTGCTATATTTTCCAAGATATAGCTCAGTCTTGTCTGGTATATTGCATTCAATAGCATAAAAAACAACTTTAAATAATGTTCCTCACTTTAAATAATGTCGATCTTTTTTTTGCAGGCTTTGCGGCACAGTAGGCTCAGACTGATTGCCACCAAAATGTTCAAGCGCAAAGCTGTGACTTCTGCAGAGAGCAGTGATTCACCACAAAGGAAGAAATACTGCCTTGTGTTCAAAGAAGAATGGCTGAAAGAAATTGTGGAGACTGAAACACAGAAGTCCCGGAGCAAGGTTCGCGTACAACTGGGAGAGCTATTTCTATGCAATCCAGAAGTAGGCCTGATTTGCAAAGTATGTGCAGAAGCAAAGATCGCAGGGGACTTTTCTACTGGGAAGAAATGGAGTGATGGCTGGAAGCTGGACTACTTGAAACACCATCTATGTAGCAAAGTTCATGAATCTGCTTTGGTGACACTGAGAAATAAAAGTGCAGCTGCCAGATTGGGTTTTGGAGTGTGTACCATGCTAACGGAAACCATCAGTGACAGAGCAAACAGACTAGAAGTGGTTGAATGGCAACAATCCCTGCCTGAGGAGATAAAGATTCTCATCAACAATATGTTGCTAGCAGTCAAAATGAACATGTCAATGTTATCTGTTCAAGACATCCATAACCATGTCATATTGTATGTGAAGATACCAGACAGCTGGAGGAGCAATAACTATGCCTTTGAGTTTTTGGAGGCCACCAACAGCGTAATGCGCTCTGACTTCATATCAGAACTTTGCAGTGCTCAGTATCACACATTGATAATTGATGAGAGCACAGATATTTCAGTTACAAAAATGCTCATCCTCTACTTCAAGTTCCGATCTGTAGCATCAATAGAGCATTAAATAGTGTTTGGGGGAATTGTAACTTTGAGTGCATGCAATACGAAGGCCATCACTATAGCTGTAAAAGACTTCTACACTGCCAATAAACTGGATCTTATGAAAATGGTCATGTTCACATCAGATGGTGCATCAGTCATGCTGGGGAAGAACAATGGTGTTGCTACCCACCTCAAACAATCCATTCCCCATCTAGTTGAGCAGCACTGTGTTGCGCACAGAGAAGATTTGGTAGTTGATGATGCCTGGAAAAAAGTGCTGATGATCAGGGAAATGGAACCAATACTGAGGACTGTCTACACTGTGTTCTCCCGCTCACCTTTGAGGAATTCCAAGCTGGATGAAATTGCTTTGGTCACTGAATGTGAAGCAGTCTCCTTTCAGCCACTCAGTGAGGTGCGGTGGCTTTCAAGGCATTTTGCTGTTGGTACACTCCACAATTATGAGGTTGCTCTCAAATACTTTGATCATGAAAGACTATCTGATTCAAACTACCACATTTCCTTTGCAGCACTAAATGACATTCTGGGTGAACTTGCATCTTTGTGCAAGTTGTTTCAGAAAAGCTCTTTGACCACCGTTGAAGCTGTACAGTATGCAAGAGCAAAAATTACCCAAATAAAGGAACAGTACTTGGGTGATACTGTCTTTTGGAGCACCACAGTAAGAGATCTGATGGCTTTGTGCAGAGAGGACCGAGAGTATGTTAGTGAGCCGATGTTATCTTTCATCAAACTTCTATGTGAGCACTTGGAAAGAAGGTTCCCAGAAGATGAATTGAAGGAATGAAGAAGTTTTGATTTCCATACAGTAACAACGCAATCACAGTTTGATTTTGGGACTGAGAATGTACAAAGACTTGTTGAAAAGTATAAGAAAGTCTTGGTCCTGGGTGATTTTGACACCCCTGATGATGTTGTTTGGTAGTACAGAGATTATAAATGTGGTGGCAGCGCATATAAAAACCGGATTGTTTAGGACTTTTCAAGACATGGTGAATTTCGCTTTGCGGAATGCTGCATAGTATATTGTTGTATCTCAGCTTGTTGATGCCTGTGCAACTTTCCATGCTTCAAGTGCAGACTGCGAATGAGGATTCAGCCTCATGAACTCAATCAAGTCCAAATTAAGAAACAGACTAGAGGAGAGTCACCAAGATATGCTGATGAGGACAAAGGCTTACCTCTCAAATGGGATTAGTTGACTTAGACCGAGTTTCTCAGCACTGGAAGAATGGCAAGGTCTGGCGAGAAAAACAAACATGTCACACATCTAATGTTGGCACCTGATTTGTCTGAACTCTGGTGCGGCTCCTCCTACAATCCATGTGTGGGTGGGGTAGGAACATTTCTCATCCTGTATCTTGGCAGGGGCATCATGGCATTTATCAGCAATGTGTTCATCAAATTGTAAATGTTAACTAATTGTACAACTGCCTGTATTTGATGTGCAGGGCCCTCTGCAGCACTCTGAGAGTATCCAGTAAAGTTTCATAATGGCTCAACTTCCTGATTTCTGTTTTCTCTAACTGGGGTGTAGGTGGCACTTAACAGGTCATGCCCTTGGGGTGTGCAACCAGGTCAAAAAACTGCCTTAATGCCCTATTGCATGGAGCAATGTGCATACAAATATCCCTTTTTTGCTTTAGTGGGATGGAGAGGCTAATGCCAAAGATCTTTGTAGTTATGCGCTGGCGTGAATGGTCAATTTTTTGGCGCGCGTATCCTTGGCTGCAGCGCACAGAGACCTCACACTGCCGCACACAGTGGAAAGAAATTAGAGGGAACATTGACTAGGGCCATTAAGACCAAGAACAAGATTGTGGTTGATTAGGTAGTCTAGAAGGATCAGAATAAGCAGGACCAGGAACAGGCCTAGGAGGACTAGAGAGGTCAGAACCAAGGGAATTAGGACCTGAAGCTCCAAGGCAAGCAAGGAGACTGGAAACTGGAGCATTAGGACTGGCTGGTGAGATCAGGGGAACCAGGACAGCCAGGGCATATGGGTCAATGGGACCAGAGCAGAACAAAAATGACTAGGCACAACCCAAGAAGACACAATAAGGAAAACCCTGACCACTGGTGCAGTACAAGGCAGACCGCAAGGGCAAGGACCAAGACAAGGAGCATCAGAGTGACCCAAACCACGAAGATTAGCAGTGCCAACCCTAGGAGAACCAGGAAAACAAGGATAGGCGGATAGGGACCCAGCAGAATAGCAGGATTAGAGTGAGAATTAGACGTAGCATAATCAGGAGGACCAGGAAAGGTTAATACAAGGATGAGCCAAGAGAAGGCCCAGGAGGAGGATCATGAAGGACTACAACTAGGAGCACCAGATTAAGGAAACCAGTACCAGGGTGACAAGAACTAGTTAGGGCCAGGATGAGACTCAAGAGGAACAAAACAGCCAAGAAAAGGAGTACTTTGAACAGGACTAAGAGACGAACCAATTCCTAAAGGCACAGAAGGACCTGGAAGAAAAGGAAGAAGACATGGAACAGGAGGACACCTACATGAGTCTAGGCCATCCCTTTTGTAAATGGTTTTTATCACATGCTTCCTATGCTGCCAACCCCTATAAACTCCCATGTCTTCAGCCCATATATAGAGCTAGTACGTTTTCGGTGAACAATTACAGCAGGCAAAGTGAATAAAAAGCTGAAACTGTTACACTCTGATCCCTGAGTGAGATGCTATTCGATGCTGGCACACTAGCCTGAGGGTGGATCTGAGGGCATAGGGACTGGAAATTGGCAAAGGAGCTTAAAGTCACATGGATGAAAATTAGTGTTGTCTGAAGGATGGCAGAAAAGGTTTGAGAAACTCAGGTGGCTGATGTCAGAAAAAAATAGTTAATGCCTAAAATTGGGGCCAAAAGGCTATGACAATCAGCAATGGGGAGCTCAGGATCATAAGAAGGTTCAGCTCAGCAGAACAGGGAGCAATGGAGGCCCTTAGGGGCAATCTGTGTGACCCTCCAGATCTTTGTGCTGACATTCCATGTGTGTGTGTGTATGTAACTAGTGCAGAGTAGTAAGACTCCTTGTATGATGAAAGTCTACGTTCATGAGCAAGTGAGATGCAGTTTGCATGAAAAAGATAGAGAGCAGATACAGCTTAACTATACAGTAGGACTATATTAACTGCATTCCTCTGGATGGAGGGTGGAGACCTAGAACTGAAGTGAGGGAGAATGGAGAAAAAGATAGCCAAAGAAGTTTTGTGCAGTCCTTTTTAAAAAATGGTTGCTGATTAGTCCTTCCTGAGAGATGACATAGGGTAGATGGTAGGAGTAAGGCGTAGGTTATAGGTTTCTCCTGTTAAAGGAGCCACATTTTCTCAGCAGGGATACCCTTTTGCCTCTGCACAATGATTGCTCATGAAGGCTGATGACAGCCAGGTGCTGAGATCTTGTGGTTCATTGTGTCCTAAGTTTGGATTCTTCTTTTTGGAACCAGCCCTATTGCTACGGCTGTGAGAGCCATCACCTAGCTCAAAGGCTGTTTCTGACCTGCAGCCATAAAATCATGTTTGAAAGAGAATCACCCTAAATCACTTCTGAAACCTCAATAGTGGATCCACATCCCCTGTCTAGAAAATTAGTATTAAGATGGAACTGTGAAATGATTGATCCGTAAGCCACCAGAATGGAGGTAACAAAATGTCTCTGTTTAGTCAGTATCTTATTTCGGCAAATATTTGTAATTAAGTCAATGAATAAAAATCTCAGTGAGTTTCTTTTCTTCTGTGTCCTTGATGCCTGTATCTCTATCATCTATCTCTGATTTACTAGGAAAATTCATTCGTATTCCAAAAGCATTCAGTTCTTTTAATTATAGTCTCATTCATTTGCTGGTGGCTCCTCTGCAGAATACTTCCAATGACAGGACAGAGTAGTGGATGTTGAAGGAAGGACTTATAAGGTCTATGTTGTAATAGACTGAAAAAGAAATATTGAGCCCGTCACCCTGGAGAAAACTCCCAGCATGTGGGACCATGTGGACCATTCGTTTTTTTTGTTTTTCAACAGCAAACTCCTGCTTTAGGAGTTTGTTTTTGAAAAACAAAATGTTTTCTGGCTGGCCATCATGTTTGGCGGTACTGCCCTTCAAATAATTCATAAATGAACAGTAACAGACATGACAGCAGTTCCTGTCAATGTAGAAAGCTGTCCATAGGGCCAGTGAACAACTCTAAATTTGGTGGGTAGAGGGCTCTCAGGATGGTCAAGCAATTTTCCTCTATCATCTTGACAGAGTTAACTCTGTCATCAAAAGTCTACATCAGGCCCATAGTTTTTCTCTCTTCTGACATAAGATTGGAATGAAAACTTTTAATTATGCTGTATTGGTCAAAAGACAACTGTAAGGGCACTCATGAATATAGAATTCGAAGTTAGTGATGTATCGGATCTTCAGTGTGGAAAGGCAATCACACCATCAATAGTTCAGAATAAATTTATTTCTTGAAGCACATAGTTCATCGTAATAATTGAAAATCATCCTTGTATTTCATATACATCTAGCCACCACAGCCAACACGTGTTTCGTCCTATGAGAGATCCCTCTCACGGACTTCATCAGGGTTTAAATCAGGTACGTATATATGTAAACAATGCTCTTATCCAAGACTTGTACAATCTCGTTAGGTGATAAAAATATTTCTCAGACCAAATCAACTAATAAAGAAATTCTTTGACGTTATCTATATTTAAATGTATCAATACCTATTAGGGAAAACAAACCGTGGTCAGATAATCTCACGGCGTGCTTAGTATCCGAGAACCATTACCGAGAATCCTATGCTGTATTGGTCACTTTATGAGGGGCACTATGCAATTGTTTCTATTTTGATAAAATAACCCCAACATTAGATGGTTCTATGTCACTGGGATTCAAAAGTTCAAGCTCTGTTTTTTGCTTTTACAAATCATTGTTTTCAAGTGTTTTAGTCTGAGTTGTTTAATTCCACTGAATCAGAATTAATAATTCCAGAATTAACCAATTTCCTGCAGTAAAAGAGTTATTCAGATAACAGGGACCCTTTAGGTAATCGTATAAATGGCCTTGGTACATTCCTCTGGCTTTGCGAGTTAGAGCGAGAAAATAGTTTTAGAGAGAATTGCAAAAAGGAGAGTTCATGAAAGGGGTTTCCTCCCTCCTCTTTGCAAAATGGAAAGGAATGTATTGATAGTTTATGACTGCAATTGCTGTCTCAAAACATTGATGAGCTAATGACCCCAGAGTTGGGGTGGTAATTCATTTGCAAATGGAAAGAGTTCCCTAGAACCCCTTTACCTTTGGGAATCAAGTTGACATCCTAACAGGGAAGAGGTTTTCCAAACTTATTTTTTCAACCATCACTGGTTTCTTTAAGGAACACTATTGCTTTGGAAAAAAACGTTTTCTATTTTCGAATGCAGTCATAGAGATGATGGAGTGCTGTCCCTTACAGGCCACTCTCTGTGTGATTACAGCCTGAGTGTCACAAACTGGCACCTTCCTAGTGAATATTAATTAGGCAGGTCATTCTGCAACCCCTTGCAATTTAACATTTTGTGAGCCGACCGAAGAGCACATATGCAGACTTGCAGAATACTGTTCCATCGACAAAGCGTATGTGTGGTATTTGCAACCACATTTTGCAAATAAATAATACAGTCGGGCCCTAACTTTCATAAGGTGATGGATGCCAATTGATTTCACTCTTTCTTTGCAGGTTTACCTGGTGTAAGTAAATAGAGATGTTTTCTGCTATTTACACAGCCATCAGTCAAAATGTGCAGAGACTCTACTATTTAGCCAGCAACAGGGTAAATAGTGACCTTTTTGGCTATTTGCACAGCTGCCGGCTAAACAGCACAAAGGCCCTCATTTCGACCTCGGCGGTCTTTTTCAAAGACCGCAGAGGTACCGTCGTGCTGAAGACCGCCAGTGCAGGCGGTTTTCCGCGCGGCGTATTATGACTGCTGGCAGCCCTCTGTCCTTTTTCGGACGGAGAGCCGCCAGCAGCCATATTGGCGGTCGGCGGGGAAGTGGAGGCTGCTCCACCTCCACCGCCCCGTCATCAGAACACCGCCCACGAATCACGTTCCATGATTCAGTGTGGCGTTGTTCTGGTGATGGGGAGCTGGTGGCGGAGCAGCCCCCTTGGATCCCGTTCCCTCCCAGAGGATCAACGGACAAGGTAAGTTGATCATCCGTTAGGGAAGGGGGGTGGGGGGTGTTGTGTGTTGTGTGCGTGCATGGGGGTGTGCGTGTGAGTGTGTAGAGGAGGTGTGTGAGTGCGTGTATGCATGCTGGGGTGTTGTGTGTATGGGAAATGTGTGCGGGTCGGTCTGTGTGCATATCTGTTTGTATGTGTGCGGGTATGTGTTGTTGTAGGGTATGTGTGTGTGTAGGGGTGTGTGTCTGTGCATGTTGGGGATGGGGAGGGGTTGTGTATCTGTGCATGTTGGGGGTAGGGGTGGGGAGGGGGGTCCTGCCACCTTTGGGGGGGTGGAAGGGGGGTGGAGGGTGTGCATGTTGGGGATGGGGAGGGGTTGTGTATCTGTGCATGTTGGGGGTAGGGGTGGGGAGGGGGGTCCTGCCACCTTTGGGGGGGTGGAAGGGGGGTGGAGGGTGTGAGGGGAGGACTCGGGTGGGGGAGACCCCTATCAGTGCCAGGGAAGAAATTCCCTGGCATTGATAGTGCCTACCGCCATGGATTTCGTGGCGGTTCCAAACCACCCGAAATCCATGGCGGTATGCAGGGTCCTGATACCGCCGGCGGTCTGGTGACGGCCGCTGGGCTGGAGACCAAAGTCTCCAGCCCAGCGGTTGTCACCGACCTGGCAGCCGGAGTGGAGAAGTGGCGGATGACCATGGCGGTAACTGCCATGGTCATAATTCAATTTTTTCCGCCGGCCTGTTGGCGGTTTTACCGCCACTTCTCCCCCGTCCGCCAGGGTCATAATGGGGGCCAGAATCTCTAGCATTTAGCTAGTGTCGACCAAACAGTGCAGAATCTCTACTATTTAGCTAGAGGCTAGGTAAACAGTGACGTTTTCTGCTATTTCAAGGGTTACTGGCCGAGCAGTGCAGAATTTCTGCCATTTAGCCAGCAACTCTGTAAATAGTGAAGTTTTTTTTCCATGTGCACCACCGTCAGCTGAACATTGCAGAATCTCTGCCATTTAGCCAGGTAAATAGTGAAGTGTTTTCTGCCATTTACACCACAGCCAGCCAAACAGTACAGAATCTCTATTATTTGGCCAGGTGCCCGGTAAATTGTTTTGTTTTTCTGATAGTTTCAAGGTCCCAGGCCGAATAGTAAACAATTTCTACTATTTAGCCCATGACTGAGTAAATATCAGAGAAAATTCACTTAGCACGGTTCAAACTTTCTTGAATGATACTGCTCTGAGGTGCCTCTCCAAACTGTTTACCTCATGCCTCTCAAGCACATACCTAGGAGCAGCATCCCAATATTAGATTACTCTACTGTTATTGAGATGGCCATGAGATGGACTTGAGAAAATTCTGAATACTGGAGATCCCCATTTTCCTGCAAACTTCTGGTCTGCATTGCCTAGGATGCTCCTATATGCATTACAATTCAACCTTCTCTCTCACAACCCTCACCCCCAGCACACACACCCTTGTTTAATTGGCACTTTACAACAACTAAATAAAAACACCACTGGGGCAAGTGTACAGTTAGGGGCATATTCAACAAAAGGGGCGCTGCACACAGTGAAAAGCCACTTTTCTTGCGCCCCTTAGTGCCCCCCTAATGGCACCATCTGTGCGCTGTATTTAAAATGTGCCACACCATGGCTGTAGTTAGAGGACTAGCATCAGAATTTTTTACCCTTGTCCGGCGCTATGCAGGATTAGCATAAAACATTCTGGAGCTAATCCTGCAAAGCACCCAGAGGCCCATTGTAACCAATGGAAGCCTCCTTTAATCACCTGCTGTGAGCAGGCATTAAATGGTGCAAGGCAATCTCTGAGATTTCCTTGCACCATTTCTTTGGCCCCCCCTAATAGGGGAATGCCCCCCTTGCATGCATTGGTGCAGACATAATGTAGCACAAAGGGTTACAGAGTGGTGCAATGCATGCATTGCGCCACTTTGTAATTATTTTGTGGCATTTTTGGCCTTCTAATGCCACATTAGCGTAAAAAATTATGCTAATGTGGCATTCGAATGAGGCTAGGGCCTCATAAATATGCCCCTAAATGTTTTGAAACTACTGGCTGGATCTCTGTTTATGGTAGCTTATTTTGTCTTACTTTGGGACAGATTCAGTGCTGTCTTTACTAAACAAGAACTGGATTACTGTGACCACAAGGTGATGGTAGGGTTATTTATCTCCTATATGATGGATGAGTGACACTTTTAGGAACCGATCCTACTCAGCAGTCATAGAAATCTCTCTCCTGTTGCTGACATATTATCTACAGAACCAGGAATCATGGTATAGGCATTGCTATTTCTTGTAGCAAGGGAGACCTGCCAAGCTGCCGTCGATATAATACTGATTAGAAGTTAGTAGTTTCTCTTTGAAGCACAGTTCGAAATGTGCCATGCTATGTTCTAGTAAAACTGGGCCTTGACCAATGGTGTTTAATGGTATTTTCTTAAAAATTACTTTATGGTCAGATAGACAGCTTTTTTTGTGACACTCTCCCACTGCCTCTGTAGACTGTGTATACTATTTTGTTTGAAGACTGACAGTTTTACTTTTTCGGTATAACTTTGTCTGCAAAATATGATGCATTGCGTATTTGCAGTTTTGAGCCCACATTAGTTGCTAAGCAGTGAAGTGCCATGATCATGGAGATGGTGTAGAGAAGCCTGATATCTCTGCAATTGCCTGATGGAGGCCATGTCTGGTGACATCTTGCACAAATTCAACAAAGACAGCTTTGTACGTCTGAATTTCTTTCTTTTTCCTTCAGAAGACTGACTCTGATTTGTAATTCCAGGCTCATAAAAATTTGCAAGAAAAATATGGAGAAAGAATGTACAAAATGTACGTCTTTATTTTTGTAGGTTTCTAAACCAATTTGGGGACTTGAGTAGTGACGGAACGTGACAGAACGTGGACCCTAATTTAGAGGAGCGTTGGAACAGCGGATTTTTCATTGGTGCTTTTGCTATCACAATGGCCATGTTTACAGTGAGGGCGACAGCAAATGTCCAGCGGGTGAAAACACCTCTTTGGCCGGGTTAACGCTAATAACAAGCATTGGCACAGCCAAAAGATTTCAACTAAGTGAGATCTATTGGCTTTGTCAATATTTATTGACATGTTATGCAGCGACGAGGGTTGCTGTGCAACATGTGTAAAAACAAACAAAAAGAAAAACTATTAATTAAAGAAAGCAACAGATGTTTAAAGTGAAGTGCCCCGAAGGGTGTTTCAGATTGCGCAAACTGGACCAGAAGATATTGGAGCTCTTTACATGGGCACCAGTTACATTACGTAAGGTCAAATTAATTTCAGGTTTATTTTGAAGAAAAGGAGAGATTTGGGGCCCCATGTACGAAATTCAGGTTTTGCAACTCGCAATTTGCAAGTCGCAAAACCTGACATACAACAGTGTCCATGACAAGTTTGCGATTCCCAATGGGGTCGCAAATGACCTACCTCATGAATACTCATGAGGTAGGCCGAAATTTGCGACCCCATTGGGAATTGCCACCCTTATAGGGATGGTGGCTTGCTGGAGGCAGCAGACCACCATGTCTGTGACTGCTTTTAAATAAAGCATTTTTTAAATTTTTTTAAATGCAGCCCGTTTTCCTTAAAGGAAAACGAGATGCATTTCAAATACAAAAAATGAAAAGTTTTATTTTTATTTTTCCTGAACAGGCAGTGGTCCGTATGACCACTGCCTGCTCTGAAAAAATATTTTCGCTGCCATTCACAAATGGTTTGAAATTGGTGCTAACTGTGATTGTTTTGCGACTGCATTCGCGGTCACAAAACAATCAGACATGGGACTGCGACTCACAATTAGGAAGGGAACACCTATCTAAATAGATTACTGAATCGCAAAAATTGGTCTGTGCATCCCACTTAGCATTTTTCAAGTCGCAAACGGCCTGATTCGCCGTTTGCCACTTGAAAAATGCTTCGTACATCTGGCCCTAAGTGATTTGTCCAAAATCACAAGATGTTGAGCCGACGCCAAGACTCAAACCCGGTTCTCCAGCTTCAAAGTCGGCAGCAGTAGAGAACAGCTAAAATAAATTATTGTTCCAAGTGCAAAGGGCATTCTGTTGTTTGTTCTGTGTATCGGGAAGGAGAAACAGAAAAAAAATGATTAATATCTTTATTTTTATAGTCATATGATCTCGTGGTTTCTCCTCTGTGCTTTTGACATATTTGTTTGTAAATATTTCTGCAGTGCAGCCTGCCTGCAGTGACCAAATGACACCAGCCAGTGCTCAAGGCTCACTGATGATGGGCCTGGCTGAACCATACTAAGCATGGCATGGTTCTGGGGGTTGCAAGGAAGCAGCACAGCAGGGCAGTATCTGCCTGAGTTTTCAGAAAGGCTTTGTGGCGAGAAGGTGATGCTGCAAAGAAAATAAAACCCTGTGTTCACTGACTGCACTGAAAGGTCTCCCGGCTGCTCCTCCCATTCTATGTGTCACCCTAAGTAACTTGAGTACATGCCACAGAACCTGTAGTGGGTCTGCTATTATTTATTGTAGGAATCCTTTAAATAAAATTGTTAAAGGTTTTTGTTTCAGTGTGAGGCTGGTAACACCTGCCACTTACACAGCAGGCACCTAGCTGTTGTGTCAGAGGTGGCAGAGGCAAAGCTCATTGGGGCTGGAAAAGCACAATGGTACACTTATTTGTGAACTCTCTAGAGCACTTTTTGCTCAGCTGCCCTGAAGCCGGTCTGTCAGTTTTATGGTCTGGACATGTGCTCCTACCAGGCTGCCTTCTGCCTAAAGGATACTTCTGTAAATGCATGCATATGGAGTGCTAGTTGTAATTGAAAAACAGTACCTGCAAAATGACGAGTAGATAGTGGAAGGGCACTGGTCAGTAGGCATTGGCAGTGATCGGAAGCTGTAATTCATCCAGACTCCACAAAATGGCATGAACTGCAAAGCACAGCAGGAAGTCAAAGCAGATGAAGTGCTGTCCAATCTGAAGTCAGTAAATTAGAACAACATTGCAATAAGCTAATGGTAAGTTCAGGTAAATAAGGGGCGGGTTCTATGCCCCTTTTAAGTTTTATTTTTTATTGACAAAAGGCATCACAAGCACAGCACACAAGCACGCGCCGTGCTGGGGAAACCTAAAAATAGCGAAAGTTAATGCCCCTATTTACAGTGGTAGATCGTCTACCCTGTCCTCACAGTCACCTGAGAGAAAGACTGTCATGGAAATTGTGAGCGACAAGCAGCACTTTTTCTTAATTAGTTTTGCAATTATGAAAAAAGTATAGAGTAGGGCTGCATAAAGATCTTGCTTTTCGGACAATGCTACTGATGGACAGTGCACAGCTTGTATTGCATAGTTTGTACCTTTGCACGTTGAAATTTTCAATTTTGAATTTGCTGTATAATATTGTTCACAACAGTATCAATTGATTACCTACACTTATACAGAAACCTCGACCGCATGACTAGCTACCACGAAAATGATTACGTTTCTATTATGTGAACATCTAATCTAGTTTTTTCATTTTAAATAAATGCTGTTTTAATGAGGCATGACTGGCAGCTCTTCAACGATGTGCAATAATTTTACGTAGAGATGTACTACTTTATTTATTTATTTGTGGGGCGAGAAGGCGTTGCAGCAAAGAAAATAAAACCTTGTGTTCACTGACTGCCTTAAAAGGTCTCCCGGCTACTCCTTGGATTCCATGTGTCACCCTGTCGCAGAACCTGTAGGTGGTGTGCTGTTTTTTTATTGTAGGAATCCTTTAAATAAATGGTTAAAGGGCTTTGTTTCAGTGCGAGGCTGGTGACGCCTGCCACTTACACAACAGGATAATATTGGATAATCATGGGAGGAAAGAGGGAAGGGTAGTAGAGACTTTCTTATTGACCTGGATGGCATCCTTTCCACATACGTATAATTACAATTTAACAACTGTACATTTTAGTTTTTGGTTAGGTTTTGGATTTCAATTATATAATTTATATTGAGGCTCTCTTTAAATGTTCATATGCTTCAATAAACAAGCATTTGTGAAACCAATTGGTCTAGTTTGAAAAGGCTGTGCTGACGATGCTACTGTCTTTAATAGTTTCAAAGGCTTTTAAAGTGTGCAGCATTGGCAAAGCCAAAAGTGGAAGCTGGCCTCTACCAAAGAGCACTCTCTATTGGTAGATACATAATTTTGGCGGAGAAATCTGTAGAGTCCAATTCCACAATTAAACTTGGTGAATCCAGATCTAAGCTTTAAGAGAGTTCAACAATGGCCTACATCATTCATTCCTCACTGCAGTGACATCACAGCTCTACTAAAATGATGTGAAACATCAGTACACAGCAAAACATCTGCAGCCTCTGCAGAGAATCCTAAATTTGGCAGATTGTGCTACCCTGCAGTGGAGAAATAAGACATTTTGCTGCATGCATAGATGAAAGATTAACTACCCAAAAATTGAGGTTTGTTTAATAGAGCCCTGCTCACTCTATTCTCTACTAGCCCTTCACCCAAAAATATTGTGGCACAAGTAAAAGATAACTCCTAGACAGATGAAGCATAGAGGAGAACTATATGTGAGTAGCCAGAGTTGAAATGTATTAGTTTGCATATAATGGATGAATGCTTCCAGTTTGCATCAGCATTTGCACCAATCGATCAGTGCAAAAACAACACATATATGTCATGTGACCAGTGAAAAAGTGAACTTTGGAATGGCTGATCCGACCAGTAATAATATTTTACATGTGGTTTGGTGCAACCTGTATTGCAAAATTTTAATCTACTGCCCATATTTATAATTTTTTCACACAGTGCAACACAGCAAACCACCTTGCTGTGCTGCACTTCATGAAAGGGGAAGGGCAGGAATGCACTGTATTTAACATTATACGGTGCGTTCCTATCCTTTGCAAGTGCTGGCACACTTTTGGCTGCCTAGTGTCAACGCAGACCCCTTTGCATCCTAGTGCAAGGGTGCCTGTGTTGTAGGTAGGACTTTTTTGTGCAGGAAGGGGACCTCCAGTCACGAAACAGTTGTCTGAGGCATTTTCCTCTTTCTACATTTGCTGCAGGTTGCAGTATACATAGAAAGAGCAAAAACAAGGACAAATAAAGATATTTCTCCTTCTTATACTTCACCTGGGGAAGTGTAGCATTTTGATGCATTCCCAGGTCTACCACTAATGGTAAATCTTGGAATGCGGCAAAATCCGTGTGTGGGTTTGTGGCAAAATACCCAGGTTCCACCCAGGGAATGCCTCCTAGTGCAGAGTAATGCAAGGTAGTGATTTGCCCTTCTATACCCCACATTTGTCAAGGATTGCAAGGCCATGCAAGGGGGCCATATGTGGCTTGATAAATCTCACTTAGGTTTTGTGTCACCCTTGTGCCCCCCTTGGGTGGTGCCAGAGCGATGCAAAACCTTGATAAATCTAGCCCTTGACCTACAATTTCATATATGTGATATTTAGGGGGTCATTCTGACTCCCGCCGGCCGCGGTATCCGCAGGGCCGGCGGGAGCGGCCAGAATACCGCTGCGCGGTCACAAGACCGCCACGGGTATTCTGGGTTTCCCGCTGGGCTGGCGGGCGACTGCCAGAAGGCCGCCCGCCAGCCCAGCGGGAAACACCCTTCCACAAGAATGCCGGCTCCGAATGGAGCCGGCG
Source organism: Pleurodeles waltl (assembly GCF_031143425.1). Lineage (NCBI taxonomy): Eukaryota > Metazoa > Chordata > Amphibia > Caudata > Salamandridae > Pleurodeles > Pleurodeles waltl. Next base: position 1,032,591,521 of record NC_090444.1, on the reverse strand, counting down.
GAGTGGAAGGGGTGCGACGGGTGCAGTTGCACCCGTTGCGATTTTCAGTGTCTGCATGGCAGACACTGAAAATCATGGTGGGCCCTGTTACGGGGGCCCCTGCAGTGCCCATGCCACTGGCATAGGCACTGCAGGGGCCACCAGGGGCCCCACGACACCCCATACCGCCATCCTGTTCCTGGCAGCCAAAACCGCCAGGAACAGGATGGCGGTATGGGGGTCGGAATCCCCATGGCGGCGCAGGATTCCCCAGGGCAGCGGAAAACCGGCGGTACACCGCCGGTTTTCCGTTTCTGACCGCGGCTGTACCGCCGCGGTCAGAATGCCCTTGGGAGCACCGCCAGCCTGTTGGCGGTGCACCCGCGGTCCCTGGCCCTGGCGGTCCATGACCGCCAGGGTCAGAATGACCGCCTTAGTCTTTTAAGAAGTATAGTCTGGGTTCACAAAGGATATTTTCTCAGGTGCAAGTCATATTTATGCATGAAAGAGGCAAGGGTGGTTGAGGTGTCAAATTACAATGATATGACTAAATGCACAATTTTGAGCGACCAATTGTGATCCTCAGAATTATTTCCGGAAACTGTGTATAGACACTCTGAGGGCTGCCTGAATATCAGTGATTAGTGGTGGGGTGAAAAAAGATGCTCATCTTGAAAGAAACGGAAAGAAAACGGTTTGCCATATCTTGGCATGTAGCACCTGTAGTGAAGTAGAGCTTGTGAATTTGACCTTCTTTGGCTCAAGGTTTACAGTAGTATGTCGTCAGTCTAAGTATTTATGATTCTCTGACACTGTCTAAATCTGAAATAATGGAAATATAACACATAGCTTTTATAAGACTCATAAACAAACAAACAAATAAAAGAACAGTGCATGGTGCAGTACTCTATTATTATTATTATTAATCTATGTACTTATAGCCTATCTGCACCATAGAGTTGACAACGGAAGTGAACTTTCGACTGCACCCCATAGTGTATGTGCTCCCCTGAATGCATAGAGGTTGAGTGAAACACCATGGAGGTGTTCTAGGGTACATTGAAAAAACTGAGTCTAAATAACATTTTTTGATCAGTAATTTGACAGTCATGTATTCCCAGGAGTGAGGCAAACTCATTCAACTCACATAAGAATAGTTTTGCGACTCAGTTGAATGAATGGATGATTGAAGCATTTATAAAGCGTGACATTGACTTTTAAAGGTATCCAGGGACAAGACCATACAAGTAAAGGAAGGCAACGCAAACATGAAATATGGATAGGAAGCAGACAGATATTTTTTCAGGAGTAATGGAAAATATTGAAGTTTGGTGGAAATGGAGGGTGTTGGCAGATAATTCTAGACTGTGGAGGCAGACACACCTCTTTGGCCCCTCCCCACACACAGATACCCGGTATGGTGAATTGTGAACAAAAGCAAGCTGAAGATGAGGTAAAGGAGCATATCTGAAGTGAAACTGAAGATAAATCAGACCGATTGAATGGATGTCCAAAAGTCAAATGAATAATCATTCAAAATGATTGCTTTGTTCTCTGGGGACCATGCTATCCAGTCACCTGGTTGGAATATGGGTCTTAGTAGAGCCTTAATAATCCTTGCAGCTGTGGTATTAATAGTTTGTAAGTATGAATGTCTTACGCCGTGAAATTCATGACTAAGTCACACCTAAGTCTGGAGAAAGAAATTTGAACACAGAACATGATTTGGGAATCAAGCATGGATATCTACGTCTAATTCAAGTCAAAGGCAGGAATAAGAAATACCTACTCATAGGAAAAAGCTTTATGATTCAGGAAAAATATGCTTCAGTTAGCTATGTCATTATTGCAGACCACAGCTACATGGGTGGCTGAAGTATTAAATGACGGGAAGCACTGTGTATTATCTTGCCATGAACTACCCTGGCTGAGACTAAATGAAAATATTATCCTTTAGTTTCTGATTGGTGTCATATTAGCTTTTTCTAGGTTAGTACAAGCACAGGTTTTTCTCATATGCTAATATATGAATGTGTGGATATTTTATAGTACAAATGAAGAATGTTGAATGTAGAACTGATCAATGTTAGAAGGTCTGCTTCCAGACTTAAATGCATGTGAGATTGTTCATGCAGGACTCAGGAATATCCTGAGGGGTTTGAGGGTCTTTTGAAATATGTAAAAAATAGAGTAGATCTTGCAACACCAGTCTCTCTTGCTAATCAGTGGCTTCCACATATGTATGCAGTATGACTACAAGTAAATCATTCCCAGTTAGAGGAGGAGAGTGTGTTGGGTAGATACCTATGCTTTCAGAGTCATGTAGACTGCCATTCAATTTAAGAAAGCAGGTGTACATAAAATAGTTATACATGAGTAGATTACCAAAATGCTTAGCCACGGCATTAACACGTTTAAGGGCTTGGGAATCAGGCATTTATTACACAAGTGAATGTTGTGACTTTTTGTATGTAAAACTGTACATTTACACTTGGAGAGGTCTTTTCTAAACCATGGCCCTCATTACAACCCTGGCGGTCAAAGACCGCCAGGGCTGTTCTGATGATTGCACCGCCAACAGGCTGGCGGTGCAATCCTACTAATTCCGACCGCGGCGGAAGCGCCGCAGTCGCACCACTGGGACCGGCAGTTTACTGCCACGTTGGTCCCAGCGGTTGTAATCCCCCAGGGCAGCGCTGCTTGCAAGATCAGATCGACTTGATATTAAACTGTATTTAATTACATGTAGAAGTTATGAGGTTGCTAGAATAATGTAATGCCATGTTTTTTATATGTTCATTTTGGTGGTTTGTGTCTTGTTAAAGTTGGGGAGGAATGTAATATACCACCTCCTCAGTTACGCAGGGGTGGTCCTGCCAGTTCACCCGCCTATTGCGGTTAGTTGGTTTAACCCAGCGCAGTACGTGCTAGTGTGAACAAAAGCGTGCAAGGGAAGCTGCATCACAGTTTTGCACCTGCACTGAGCAAGCACTGTGAGTCTGTGAAGTTATTCAGCCGTGACCATGTGTCTAATGGTTGCCAATTTATGTACAATAAAAGAGGCCTCAGTTGGTTATGAAAATAAGCCAGTAATGAAGGCTATAGGTTTGTTCGGGAAAAGTTGTGTCAGATGTCATGGGTCTGACCTGTTGGTTATGAAACATTGTGACTAAGGTACTAGTATGCTGTACAAAAGGCAGTAGATTGGTATTTTGTTACATATAATCTCAAAGAATAACTTAATAACCAACAGCTTTGGTGCTAGTTCATGCTTGAATAAACCCTCATGATAGAAGATTTGCACTGTCTTAATCCTTGTTAGACTTTCCTAAGAGAAGTTGTATATGGTGTTACGAGTAGTAAAGTTAAACATACTTGTGTTATACATATTTGTAATTTTGCAGACTGTTTGCCTAAAGGCAGCCTTTTGAGAAAGCTTACGCTTGATTTATTATGGCTGGTTTGATGATGGTGACATGCCAACAGTAAAAGTTATAAACCTGATTAGTTCATGTTTGAAGATCATGGCAGATGCCATAGGACTGATCTGTGTAATATGAAAAGATCTGACAAAACAGTAGGCCTGGCATATCTATTGTAAAAGGCATATGTTAAAACCAATAGGCCTGGAAGGGTAGATGATGTTTATAAAGGTTGTAAAAATGTACATTGTTACCTGGGATCTAAGTGGTTACATATTAGGGCCTGCATTTGTTGGTTATCTCTTGTGACAAACTCTTGGAGTAAACTTGAACTTTGTGTATTTCTAATATGCCTTTAAAGGGGGTTTGTATATAGTTTTGTCAGCTGATTTTTCACATATGTTAACATTATGACTGACGATTGGTGGTTGCTTTTTGGTAAAGTTTGAACTCAACACTATAGGCCTGGGTTTTTATGACGACAATCCAGTAAAAAAGAATACATGCCTGATTCTAAGCTGTCCTCTTTTAGGTTTAAACCTATACTATTTGTCTAAATCCCACTGAAAGGGAAACAGCCATCATAATTGTAGACATAACAAATGCTGATAAACACTTGCACAACCACAAGCTAAAATGCCATGCAAAAACAGAAAATGAAGGAGCATGAGCCATTTTTGTATTTGTTTCTGAAGGATCCAACACAATGTAACTTTGTTTTACACGGTAACTGCAAAAAATACTGGCCTAAAATTATTGTGTTTGAGATGTGTGGATTTCTAATATGCCTTTAAGGGGTGTTTGTAGATAGTTTTGTCAGCTGATTATTCACATGTTTTATTTTTATGACTGTATATTGATGGTTGCTTTGTGGTAAAGTTTGAACTCAGCACTATAGGCCTGAGTTTTTATGATGACAATCCGGTGTAAAATAACATATGCCTGATTCTAGGCTGTCCTCTTTTAGGTTTAAACCTGTACTAATTGACTAAACCCTACTGAAAGGGAAACAGCCATCATAAGTGTAAACATATAAACACTAATAAACACCTGCACAACTACAAACTAAGATACAATGCAAAAAGAGAAAATGAGCGCAAATTAGTTATTTTTATGTGTTTCTGAAGGTGCCAATGCAATGTAACTTTGTTTTACACGGTAGCTGCAGAAAATACTGGCCTAGGAGATTTCACTAAAATATTGTTTCTTCTTTCCTTCATTTTCTCCAGTTTTGCTTGCGTGGATTAAAGATGCAGGGTTTGGAAGAATGTTTTAGGTATGATCTAATTATTTCATACAATGTCAGAGAATCTGGCAATATTAAATCATTTGCATTTTTGACCATTTGGCAGTTTTAAGTCTTTGACTGATTGACAAAACAGCTGGCTCATAAGAACGTTTGGCAATAAGTACTATCACATTTGCCCACAGACAGGTAATAGGTAAAACCTTTTGAAGCATCAGACACTTTTTCTAGCAAGTCAGTATTGATAGCAGGTCACCTGCCAAACACCGCAGGCTTTAAACATTCAATGCAAGGTGTAGTGACAGGTACATGTTTGAAGAGTAATGTCACCATGCACGAGATAGTGGTAAAAACATGACACACAACTTTCCACATACCAACAAAATTCATAGCTGCAAATTGTCCCATTGTTATGCCAAGCCTGTTAATCCTGGCCTTTAAACCACTGAAGGAAAAAGTTACAAATTAACCAGCAAAAGTTTAAGTCACAGAATACAATGTGATGTCTGTTAAAAGGTCAGGACTGACTTAAAGGGGGGCATTTGCCATGGGAAGATTTGGCAGCAATGAATGTCCACAAATCAGCATCACCACCTTTATGTAGTCTGCTAAAGAGTGCAGAGAAGCAGTAGCACACATGCTTAAAACATTCAATTTCAGAGTACCTTAGAATGCAGGGCTACAAGTTATTCTGATATAGTTAAACATGTTAACAGTTTCCTCAGGTGCTATGCTGACCACCCCTACAATTTACTGGAATTTGCTCATTAAAACATTTATACAGAGCACTCTTACTTTTTAGCCCATTAATAATCCTTTAATAGGCTTGTACATCAGACAGCATCCTGACACAGTGAGTGTGAGATGTAATCAGATGTGAGAGTTGGTAATGAAATGTGAGTATGAATGAGAGTGCAATACTTATAATACATATATTTATAGATATATATATGAGACATATGCTTAGAAAGAAGCCCATTAGACACTCTGTCAATGGGAAGACACTATGGGCCACATGAACGTAGCTTTTTTCGTGTTGCAAATGGGCACATTTGCAGAATCTGGCCGTTTGTGACACGAAAAAAGCATTTTGCTATGTACAGACCCTATTTTGCGATTCAGTAATCTATTTATCGAATTGAAAAATAGGTTTGCGAGTAGCAATTAGGAAGGGGCATTCCCTTCCTAATTGTGAGTTGCAGTGCGATTTAGGATTGTTTTTTGACCGTGAATGCCGTCACAAAACAATCGCAGTTAGCACCAATTTATTAATGGTGCTAACCCATTTGCAAATGGGAAGAGGTCCCCATGCGACCCTTCCCCTTTGTGAATGGTAGCGAAAATATTTTTTCAGAGCAGGCAGTGGTCCCATGGGCCACTGCTTGCTCTGAAAAAATGAAAAGAAAACTTTTCATTTTTGTTTTTGAAATGCATCCCATTTACCTTTAAGGAAAATGGGATGCATTCAAAAAAACAGCTTTTTTAAAAGCAGTCACAGACATGGTGGTCTGCTGTCCCAAGCAGGCCACCATCCCTGCGAGTGCAGCCATTCCAATGGGGTCACAAATTGAGACCTGCCTCATGAATATTAATGAGGTAGGTCATTTGCGACCCCATTGGGAATGGCTAACAGTGTTAAGTACACTGTTGTACATATGGTTTTGCAACTCACACTTTGCGACTCGCAGTTGATTTTCAAATTGCGAGTTGCAAAACTCTGGGTCGTACATCTGGCCCTCTATACCCTGCAATTTCCTTTACTTTAAATTAGAATGTGCTTTGTAATAATCACTACAAATAAGAACATGTCTTGTAAACACTCATGAACCACAGTTTTTGTCAGTTTTGGGGCATCTGAATATGGTTTGGAAAACACTGAGGAAACACAACTGAAATTCACAAAAAATGTACACTTAAAGCAGGACAGCCTAGTTATTACTAAATGCTTCACGTATTCCTTTTTGTAAGTTATGTGCTTCAATGGCATGGCTATGATGAGCGCATACTTTCATGTTGGTTTGCAAAGCAAGAATTTAGCTCCTCCTCATCTACATTAATATCAATGGTTTTGCTCAGTAAGGGTTTTGAATGGTTATTTCTAGAAGAATGCCTCGATTTGATTGCACTTGAATGCTAAGAATTGTGGTTATTCTAAGTTTGGTGAATTGGGTAAGCCACCACAAATGTTGACCTTCTCTAGAAAACTTGCAGTTTGCCTACTTTATTTAGAGTTGGATGTACCCTCATGGTTCTGCTGGCATACATCTAATGCCCTCTGAAATTTGGGCTGTCGATGTAAGTACATTAAAAGAAAAGCCTGGTGGTCCAGTACAGAAAAAAAGAAAAATGGCCACAAACGCATTGAGAAAAACTCCAATTGTGTCAAGGTCATTAGTATTCTGTTTTACAAACACAAACTTCTGCTTTGGGAGTTTTTTTTTGTAAAACAATAATGTTTTCAGCGCGACCGAATGAAACATGGCAGCTGCTTAGCAAACTTACATTACCTTTGGTGGAGCCACTGTGGTGATGGCTTCTTTGAAGGCACAGAAGATCTCCTTGAAACAGAAAGAGGTCTCTAAATATGGTGCACAGTTGTCACTAGGACAGTGGAGGTAATGTCCTTCCACCCTGGCAGATGGCTGGGCACCTAACAAACTCGGAATGTGGGCCAAAGTCATTTAGGTGTTGGTGGAGTGGAAGTACAACCAAAATTGTGGATGCCTCAGCTCATTTAGAGGTGTAGGGATGCACCAGGTTTCTGTCAGCATAACCTTAGTCAGGTCCGCCATCAGAAAGCCTTGACTCGCTGACTCGTGAGCCACAGAAGCACTGAGACACAATGGTAGCTGTCCTCCCTACCTATGGCAGGGCCACTGTGACTGATTTTCCCTTCCCAGGAAGAAAAACACACAATGGCTTAGATGCTCAGGCCATTGTTACTTTGCTTTTCAGAAACCTACATTTTTGGGCTGGTTCTGAAAAGCAACATCAAGTTCTTAACTTAGCGGCTCACCCAGCGTTCTGCTGTGATGAAAGTGCACCCACCAATGAGGAGGACCCATTTTCATCACAGAAATCACTGTCAGGCAGCTGATGATACCTAAGTGTTTTTCTGTGGGTATATGGTAGGGCATGCACCTTCTGCACAAACTGGTGTGCCCCCTTCACACTCTACATGGTCTCCAATACCCCGGTTTATTCAGAGAAGCGTTGTTACATCTATTATCAGCTTTATTGGAATTCTTAGTTCTGTGGCAATCACTGCACCCCCACAATTTCCCCCAGTAATATTCATCAGATCAAACCATCCTAAATTTACTAGGGGGAAATGCCCAGTAAATACAAGATCATGCAGTTTTTAGTACATGTAGTATGCTATGTCCCAATTTCACAACCAACCTCGGAATAGGTACTGTTTATCACAAAAAATCCGTGTTACGATTTTCAAATAGGTGACATATATAAGCGTCTTTTAAAAGTGGTCTGTTAAGAAGTTTGCAGGATAAGGCCAGATTTTTGATTGAGGGCATAATAATTGCCTGCTTAAACAACTACTATTGGTACGCTCCGACAATTAGCTATAATTTCGTAAGTTCATGGAGAATGTCGGGTGTTTGTTTGTTTCATTTACTGTGGCTCCCCAATCAGTATGATGGTCCTCAGGCATTGGAATTCTGATTGTTTGATTAACTGTCTGCAAGCAAGCACTGCCATGTCACTTGCTTTGTTAAATACCTGCATGCAAGCACTTAAGCTGCTTATGTGCTGTCACTGCTGGTGATTGCACACTATTCTTGAAATGTACTTCATGTGTTTTGTGCTAATATCTTTATATAATAATAATGTGATACTGAGAATAAATGTACTTATAATCTATTTTTTTCCCTTAAATATTTTATTTCATGATTTCATAACAATCATGACTTACTTTCCTTACTTACAGATTGAGGTTCTTGATAGATTTAAGTTCATGATTTATTTTCCCTCAATAAAAACGTAGGTTCTTCACATATTTACATACACGTTATATTTCCTCCTAAAGGATTTATGTAAACAATATACTTATAATCATCATTTATTAGACGTCTGTAAAAAATTACATTGAAAGGTTATTTTCCTTCCTTCAATTTTTTTACATTCTCTCTCACATGTTTTTAGGGTCTAGAAAGCACAGGATGGCAGACAAACGAGAGCAGATATGGGCTGAAGATCATCTTTCTGAATAAAAATCAGAAATTACATCCAAGAATGAGCATAACGTAATGATGACATTAGATTAATAAATCTTAAGACTGGAGAAGTAGTTGCAATTCTATTTTTGTTGGGAGTCATGTTATTTCCGTGGAAATACTTTGCTGCACATCCTGCAAGCAAAAATATTACCTTCATGTCTATGACGTTAGAAATTGATGGGAGGTGGGACTTGAATTAAGTACTATGGACATGTATTTTCAAATTTGTAATTGGGAGTTCGTAGCTTCGCCTCAGGAACAGATTTCTGGTTAATCCCACCACTTGAGGAACAGCAGCATTTTTGTTAGCAGCAGGCATCACACAAGTCCAAATTGCCACTTATTGTTTCCACTGCTGATCTAGTTTGAGGCAATATGAGTGTCAACTTATCGAGTAGGGCCAAAGTCAGGGTTTCATCCTTGATCCAGATGTTTAGACGCTCTGGTGTTGTGCTACTAGCTAGCAGAAGACTGTATTGGTGGATTATTCATTTTAGGTCCATATATTCTACCCACAGTACACAATTTGTTGTTGTCAATTTTAGTACGTGATTGCAGTGTCCAAGTATGTCTAATGGTTCCTGAGATATAATTATACATGAACATTTCCAGATGAAGACAATCTCTTGTGCTTCCTTTATGGTGTAATACAGCCACAAACACACAGCAACTTGTCTTGCATCAGGAAGAATTATCTTGTGAAAATGCACACAAAGATGAGTGTTCATCCAGAGCCTGGGACTGTAGGCTTGACGATTCCTGTCCAATCATATGAATGGCTAAATGTTTGCAGGATTGTGTAATAGATGGAGAATGTGGGCATAGTATGTAAGGCAATCCTTAACATTAGGGAATGGGTGGATAGGCGTTGGCTTATTCAGTTGCACAGATTCAGCACATGAAAATAAAAAGTAGGTCCGAATGGATATTAAAAAAAATGTGCTCAACATTTTTTAAAACGCTAATTCTTCCTCGTAAGAAATGTATAGAAATCTAAATAAGTGAAAACAATCCCCAGCACATTTTACTCTGCACATAGAAATATAAGAACCTTCTAAATTAAAAAATATACATGCAAAAGCACACATTATTTAAAAAAATATCTTAAAAATTGGCAGAAATACTAGGTGATGCAACTGTTACGTCTGTTGATAGAATTCATCGAAAGCAACCTTGTTTTTGCTGAGGTGATGGTTTGGTCATCCAGTTCTGCAATGTAGAACAGGAAGGTGGTGCTCTTGGCATGCAGGAAAGTTTCCCCGTCTACTTTGCTCTGGATAGTGGATCGGTTTGCTGTTCTCACTGCCAGGGCAGCTCTGAAGCGTGTCTGCTGACAGTAGGCTGCTTTACACGTGGTCCTGGAAGTTGGGCTGAGAGTTCAAAGGAAGGAGTGTGGTGTTAAGGAGGATGGAAAATGCCAGATAAATGAAGGATGTCTGGCACTCCAGTTCTGTTCTTACACCAGCCATACAGGGACTATACCATTTTTGTGTGACTGTGGTTTTGGTTAGAGTTATATTAATTCCTTACTAAGATGGTCATCTTGACACTTTGTGTTGCCAGAGCTTACTCATCCAAAATGGTGTTTGATCATTGACCTGGGAAGTAATTTCCTGTTCTACTCCTACATAAGGGAGTTTGGATCTGAGAAGGGTTAGTGTTGATGCTTTGTTTTCCAAGCTTTGTAAAACTCTCCATCTTCAGTAAAAAAAAGATTATCTACACTGCCAGATAAGTGTAAATATATAGTTACAATATTGGATTTGATAGCTAAAAAGTTCTAAAAGCCATTTAAGGTAATGGTTGAGTAGCTAATGCAACATATTTGAAATTATTAAGAAGTTTTCAAGTATCATACATTTTTTTAAATAATGTTGGATTTCTTTAAAAAATATATTTGTTAGCTTACCAACTTGTTGGTAATAGATAAGGTGTTTTACAATATCCCCCCACATTTGTAAAACGTGTTATTATTTGCACAGTCTTTTGAATTTTGAAAAACGTTTTGTTGGCATTTGACACATTCTAAAACACGTTTACAAAATTTGCAGTATTGAGTTAAAACGTGAAGAAGTTTGTAGGTTGTTTTTCTAAAATTGAAATTAGTTACCAAAAAGGCTTATTGTGGTTCAAAGTTGAAAAATGTATGCTAAATGCTTTAAAATATGTTTAAGTGTTTAAAATGTTATATTTGTTTAAAAGCCTCAAGTGTAAAGTAAAGTGTTCCAAATTTCTGGTAATAGTTACAATGGTAACTGTCAAATCTAAATGTCATAATTATCGCACAGAATTGTTAAGATTTCTGTTTTAATCAAATTATATAAAAGTTTTTCTAAAACTGATTTTATTTATTAATTAATTCATTAATTAATGTATTTATTTATTTATTTATTTATTTATTTATTTATTTATGTATTTACGCCATTTATAAAGCATGCAATTATATGAAATGCAACCTAGTACTAGAGCTGCAGGAACCACATCAGTGATAGCAGTTAGAGAGTGAAGAGTCATGTTTAAAGTACTCTGCAAAAATGTCATATAATTAAAGGCGGACCTTAAATAAAAAGGAGGGAGATTTTCACAACCTAGAATTTAAAGGTTAGTTGTTCCTGATGTGTCTTGATGTGCCTTGAATTTCCTTTTTTATCTGAGCGTTTGTCTCAACTTTGACCTCTGAGGCTGAGAACACCTATACTAACCAACTTCCACGTTTCAAGCTGAAGAACTGTGAAGGGTGTTCCTTTCCATTCCTCTGACGTCCACTGTGGAACAAAATATCACTTCAATGGTATTGTATTGAAGATCTTCTTTTCTTCAGGAAGACTTACTTCATCTGTTAATCACTCTGAAGAGACTAATGATTTCCCTTTTCTCTTTTTTAGAGGTGCCAATCTTTCTGCTTGAGTCACTTTGTGCCAAGAGGACACCTTCTGATAAACGATGTGCTTTACAAATTTAAAACATCAATCCTTCAGTCACCCAAATGAGCATAATATGACTATGTTTAGTAACAAATGTGTATACTTCTTGATGTAACGAGCTGGGAATTTTCTTTTGTCAAAATAATCTACTACCTTTAAAGTGCCAGTTAGGATTGGCAGTTCCCAATGGCTCTCTGGAAGTGTGCTTTTCTATTAAGGTGTATGGCAACAGTTCCCCTTCCAACATGTAAGAGATCATGGCTTTCCGCAACATATTCTGTTATGCATTTAGCGATACCTCATGCTTTGTTGTGACTCTATAATACTATCTTGCCTCACCAGAGAATTGGTGCTGCATTTGCTCCATGTAGTGGTAGCTCCCTACACAGAGAACACCTTACACCCACTTGTCTGATGTTTCTCTGTTTTGTATCTATTATCCCATTGCCATTGCCTTTATGATGACTGTACATATGGATTTATTGCAATGTCATTCTAGCAAATCAAATCCCTAGCGAAGTATTGCAAATATGGACTATGGCATCCATACGACATCCAATACCATCAAACTGTATAATATCCTAGCACTGTGCTTTTACAAAATGATGAACGTTCACAGGCATATGAGTGACTGGAGTAAGTATCAATGGTGGCAGAATCAAAGATGACAGTGTCTTATTCGTTTTACTTTGCATTGAGCTCTCGAAGTGAATATTCAGTGGTTTTGCAGCGATGCTCCATTTGTAGTTTGTTTTTTTGTTGTATCTTTTTTTATGTGCCATAACTGCACCCTTTCGGGTCATCATTGTGCCTGTTTTCTGAGCTCTAGATTGAGACGTCTATATTGTTCTTACCCTGAGAAGCATATTCTCTATTTACCCCTATCTCCTTTTTAGGATATTGGGGAACACATTGATGTTGAACACACATTTTCCTCTCAGGGCTGAATTTGTGCGTAGTATTTACAGTTGGTGAGCATGAACACTCATGTTTGGGGACTGGAACTTATAATCAGACTTTGATGTGGAGCAAGAGAGGAAAAAAGCAAAGAAAGAGAAAAAGTATGAAGATAATTAACAGAAATTAAGGGTGCTGGAAGAGAGAGGCAGGGAATGGATTCACAACTAGGAAGCCTTGGTATTCGGCAACCCTGGCATTCAGTAGGGTGGGCAAGGGCTCATAAAAAGTACTTTGGGACAATGCATTTTTTATTTTAAATTATGGACTACTCCTCTCTTACCATGCACTAATCTTATCGAGCTTCAACTAGCTTCCACCACAGAAACAATAGATGTTTTTGGAACTTTACATAGTTCTATAACAATAGTCCTGTTTCCCTTAAATTGTCCACTGGAGAACCTTCACAGCCTTGTGGAGAAGAACAGGTGATGACCTATGTTTCCAGAAGGGCTCTAAAGGCGTTTCTGTCACCAGACTGTTTTTTTTAATAATATGAGAGGTGGGTCTCTCAATTCTGACCACCATTCATCTGAGGGACTGAGGGTATCCGTGGCACTCTTCTGCCAGGCATTGCGTGTAGAGTACGGTGAGCACCTATAACCAGCAGACCACTGTACGTGTTATGGACTGAAAAGAATTATTTGTCAATAACCATCTCCGATGTCAGAGCTCCCCTTGATTGGCCCCAAGTCACATACTAACAACCTCTGCGCACCTAACAACAGGTGCAGCAAATAGGGATTAGGGGACAGCCAACCCTGGGAGGTGTGCCCCCTGGACAGTTTGAGTATGTGGTGCCATCAGGAGACTGCAGCACGCCATTGGTTAATTTTGGGGTAGGGGGTTGGGTTATATGGGTTATCCAGGAACAATAGGATTTGAGGTCACCTTTTTTTGTAGAAGGCAACATGCTGGCTGGTTTCCAGGGCTCTGCAGTTTTAAGGCCCACCTTGGGGCATATGTTTTGATGGGTTGCAAAGATGGGGTTTGAAGTAACGTGAGTTGTCACTAATGGGCAGGTGCTTTTGGAGGCAGTTTTCTGGGATGTTTAATGTTTCAAATGTTTTTCATTGCCTTTTGGGGTCGGTGGGGCATCTTTGGGGGTGTAATTTCCCCTTCTGAAGGAAGGAAGTTGAACATTTACGGTGTAAAGAAGTAAATTAAGCTCAGGATGAATGGAATAAGTTAATGACTGACATTTAAGCTGGAGGAGGTTTTGGATGGTCCTTGGGGATGTTGGGGCGTGAGGTTGTAGCTGATTAATGATGTCCAGTGAAGAATTCTATAGTACATAGTCTATAGTACATGCAGCAAATTGTTGATGGTTAATTGTGATTAAGGCTCCCAGTTTTCCGTTTTTACTGATTTTTTACAGATAAATACAGAAAGAAAACAATGTCTTTCCTTTATGTATTTATTTTTAAAAGCGGCAAAAATACTGAAAATTGTACTTCTTGTGAGGGACTCTTCATGCTGTCTTTCATGAATTCCAAGCAAAAGCCGTGCAGACAGACAGCATGGGGAGTTAAAAACATAATGAGAATTCCTTAAATATAGGCATATGTTACCATACATTTGGAGTATTACGCTAATATGTACCTGTGGCTGTGGAGTGTTGTTATATGTGGCTGCGTAATTTGCCAAAACGCAACAGGCTTTCACATATGAGTGCACAGCTAAGAATGAAAGAAATATGGAAATATACCATTTTATAGCTCCATTTATTTTCAAAATGAATATGGGTAAATACCAATTTAATGGACAAAAAAATAAATATGTATAAATACAGACTGATTTGAAATTTGAAGAAATACCATAAAACTGGGAGCCCTAATTGTGATGTATTCCTGCTACATTAAAGCTGCCTATTTACACTATAACATTGTCATAGTGGTCTGCGCTGCGGGGTCTCGCCCAGTAAGCTTTACAGCAGTATTTTTGATTTACCAGTGCCACACCTGGCCTGGAATAGCACACCTTTTTATGACAGTCAGCAGGTGGTCAGGGTGGGGAGTGACACTTAACTGAGCTTATAGCCTGCACGCCCACAATAACTAAACGCAAATAAGGAAACTACATTAGTGATGGAAAGAATGTGTTGTGCGGATGATGTAATAATTGATTTATTTCCCGTCCAACTTCTAGATAAAATGAATCATGCAACACAAACAAGGTGCAGATTTTTTTCGGAAAATCCCTTTAATAGGTCATCAATCTAACGAGGTGTAGTGGAAATAGCAAAATTACAAGGAACTGTACAATAGATCTCTGCGAAAACTGATACAAGGCAGAACGATGTGTTAATGCTATGTATGTTAGCCGTATCGTAAGCTATGGTGAGTGTGTGAGTACATGTGTGCATAAGTGTTTGGCGCGCTCGAGCATACGTTTTTATGTGTGGAGCTCAGACTTAACCACATGCACACAGCACTAAACACAGACCTCCCACATATATTGTGAATGGCACAGAAATAACCCAGCACACAAACACATAAAACCTACACCCAAGCACTGTAATTGTGTGCACACATCTTAACATGTCCACATACTATCCAGTTTCCACACATCAACCTTCTAGAGGCTTGGACAGTCGTTTGGACTCAACACATACAAAAAATCCTTAAAAACAGATCGAAATATATACCTCAAGCTTAGACAGAAAACCATCTGGAGCCGTAGATTCACAATTCACATGGTTACAGTTCTAGAGGCGCAAGCGAAGAAACGTGAGAAATATCACCCACAAAGCACAAACTGGCACTTCCTTTCTTTCAGGAAAGTGGCTCACATATGTCTTTACCTTTTCACTGTGGCAAAAGTAGAAATGCATTGGTGTGCCTTGTGGTTCTGGCCTCTGTTTGCACACTACAATGACACCTCTTAAAATTCCTTTTCTGATGGTGTAGGCCTGGTTTAATGTTCCAAAGAGTGTAATACAGTATGGTATGTGTTTTTAAAACATTTCGGACGAGGCACCCCTGTGAGTATACTACATCACATAGAGAATACAGGAGCTATTTATGTTCATTTTTGCCTCCATGGTGGTACTAGAAATATTGGAGGCATGCAATGATAGCAGACATGATTGTACTAATGCTGCTCTTGCATTCATGTTAATACCACGCAAGTACAGAATTACCAATCATTCAGTGACATATTGTGTCAACCTAGTGACCACATGGCACTCTGAAATCCCCACACCCTTAGAATGCAATAGACGGCCGCATGAGAGAACATATATCTATCACACGTCCCTACGGGAATATGGAATCATAGTATTCAAGTACACCAAACTTGATCTTGTAGAGGCGATGAGAGGTGATGGATGTGTTGTAAGGTTGATGCCACCAACATGAGCACAGTACATGCTGCCTCAGACACAAAGGTAGGCACTTGTTCATCCATGGCGCGGAAGGGGAATGGGAGCGAGAGAAGAGAGTTGGTCTGGAATGATGCAACAGCGGCAAAACCCATCATAGAGACTCTTCGGGATGGTACTTCTAGTATTGTGAGAAGACAGTTGTGTGGCAGTAAAGTACGCTATTTGTTAGTTTGTTTCCAACTTGTGTTTTGGAGACTCTTCGCCCTTAAAGTCGATTAAGGGTGGTACATCCTCCCTGAGACAGCAGACGGGGGCTCAGAAGCCTTTGTTTTTTCCCATTTTAAGAGGCGGGAGAGGTTTCCTAGGCCACAATGGGCTCTAAAGTCTGACTCATCCCAACGATTCTGTCTATTCAGTTGCTCCTCCAGCACTCTGCAGATTGAAAGCCCTGTCCACTCTCCAAGCATCAGCCCTTTCTCACACTGTGAAAAAGTTTTCTAGGTAGGCAGGTCTATCTGGTATCCCACTTGAGCTTCTGCTCTCTCAGGTAGATTGAGGGAAACTAATGTGCGGTGCAAAATGGAGAAAGTGCTTTACTTACTCTCTTTGTGTACCTTAGTTCCTGCCCAACCCTTACAGATTCCACTTACCTTGTGTGATTCGACCCTCCTGTTCCTGCACACAATACCCTCTAAAGCAGTAGTACAAACTGCATTAATTCAAAACTTTTATCATTCACCATAAACAATAATTACAACCATCAATAGCAAAGCCATTGACAGCATTTAAATAACTTATATCATTAAGACCTAAGATCATTAAGTCTTCGACATCAAAATAAATCTAAATCCATGTAGATCATGACTCAATCCCAACAACCTTCCAACACCTTATATTTAAAATGACTCTCTTGTACTTTTTGATTTTAATGTTTTATTCTGAATGGTTGCTGAGTAGCCAGGCATGCACAATGATGGAATGGAAAATAATTCGTGCTAAGATCTTAATTGCCTAGCAAAGCCTCGATGACCAGGCATGGTTTAAATACAAGTGCATTCAAGATGGGGTCCAAGATTTCATTTTCTCAAAAGAATTCAATTTGTACGTGACCTGCAGTAAGAAATCGATTTCTGGCCTTGCTGGAATTTGACCTCCTGTAAGAACCTGCCAGAAGTGCCTGAACTGCTACAGGTAAGTGCCGGATGCCCCATTGTGTGGTAAAATGTAGGTGGCATGGACAGTGAAAGGCTAGGTGTGATGATGCAAACAGAGAACAAGATACCCACATATAGTCCAATTTGAACACCACTCTTCCTTTAGACCTGACAGAATGTAAATAAGTACAATCACTTGCTTGATCAGCTTGTGGTAGACCTCGTTTAGAACTGAGGCCAGGATTCAAGAAGCCACCAAAGAGAAGTTGTACTCTGCTGCTCCTTTGCAGAAAAAGGTTGAAGTTTGTAAGTAGTGCCAAATCAATCTGAAGAGACATACCAGATGGTTAGTCAACCTGCACTACTGGGACTTTCCTGCCTCATGGGGTAGTCTGACCCCTGTCCCTCCTACAATGAAAGAAGGTACAGTCTGTCATAGGAATGACCTCAGTGGTCACGTTGGAAACAGAAACATATGCATACTTTGGCGAATGTAAGGCTGTTTCTTAATGGTCTCTTGAAGGAAGCAGCGTACATACATTAATACATCTGTCAGCATACACATATTGTGACACATCTTATTGAAAGTGATGCACATGGGGTTGCCTGTCCTATATTAAGAAGACTCTAGATGAGGCTTTTGTACCCAAGCAATTAATCAGTACTTCACAAACAAATGTGATTCAGTCAAATCATACCCAAGAAGACAGCAGCAGACACTTCATTCCTATTCTGGGTTCCATCAATGAGGACACAAATGTTCTTCAACACCATTTGAATAGAGATGTGCTGCAAGGGTAAATGTTGAGGATCCCCCACTTTATCACTAAAGTCATAGTTAAAGTATTATTAGACCAATGAATTGATCAAATCAGTCAAAGCATTTCACTCTGCCCTCCTCAGTTAGGCTTCAAGTAGAGATGTGGAACTGGGATGTTGTTCGGGAGCTGAATGATGCATCAGTGATGCCAGCCTTCCGGTACTTTTTCCATCTCTCACACTGTATTAGACACAGTATATTACAAAATACTACTTTTCCCATTAGCCACTGTCATGGGGATTGCTTGTAGGGTGAGTGAAGCATTTGTAATTGCTCAGTGAATCATCATCCTCCTTTCCCTCTTGTTTTCAGTATTTCTCGGAGATCAATCTTGCTGGCGTTATTCCACCACCTACACATGAAACTCCTAAAGGGCTTAAATATGCATGGAATGTGGTCTTCTGATCCATTTCGAAAATCTTTTCTAACATTTGTGACATGAGATCTCTCTTATCTAAATATTGTCTTTTTTTGTGTATACAGATGTGCACTATTTCCTCAGAAACTGCTTTTTTTTGCATCTTCTGTAAGGCATGCATTTTAAGGTGCAGCAGATATTCTAAAGTAGAGCAAGTAGAAGCTGAGAGGCCAGAGGCAAAGGGTGTAGCTCAGCAGCAAAGAAATTACAAACAATAATTTGGTTATAGAAAGACAGATGACGCATACCCAGATTCCACAGACAAAGAGAGTAATGAAAACCTGAAGTATAATTTATTTAGATGTTTTTGGTTTGCCAAATCCCATCTTATGATAATAAAGTCATTCATCTGCAACAATCACTTAGAAAAGAAAATCTAAGTAAGAGTCTTTACGCATTGTAGCACTTACAGGAACAGTAGGCAAGGAATACAATGGCATAGTGCCACCTGTACATATATCAATGCATACAAGTCAAATACCTTAAATTTCCAGTTATGAAGAGAATTTTTCAATCATTGTTCTACAATTTTGTGATTATAAATGTCCAAACTTGGGACGGCTTGCAGTACCATTCTGTGGTACTGCAATACTTATTTCAATATTCCTGAGAATAATGTTTATGATGGCCACAAGGACAGAGAAAGGAAAAAAATGAAACAGTCAAGAGTGTCTTTGTCATCTCATACATTCTTGCAGCTATTATGTGCCTGCCTGTGCATAGACATATTCCTCATCTTCTGTGACTTCAAAAACAAGTATGGTATCATTCCAGCATAAATGTGTGTGTGATGTTACCTGATATGAAGGTGTTGAATGTTTAATATGGCTTATAATGATCACTGATCGCTTATGGATAACATACCTTTGATAGTAGCTGAGAAAGATAGACGCGTTACAATACTTTATTTAAATGGACACATAATTATCATGCACGTTCATTAGACACAATCAACCATGATCTCTGCATTTAATACTGTTTGACGTAGCCCTCCTATTTTGCTGAATTCATGTTTGCTAACATTAGGGCTCTGTGCACTTTACCATGGTTAACCAGTGATAAAGTGCTTGTGTCGCTCCCTAAAACATGGTACAATTAGCTCACACATATTTGGCATTTTTAATTTACTCATTAGTCCCTGGTAAAGGGGTACACCATATACTCTGGCCCTGTTAATTAAATGCTACTAGTGGACCTGCTAACTTTTGAACTTGTCAACATTCCATATTTGGTGTCTGACAAATTGTAGTTAAAAATCCTCTCTAATGGTAAAATCATATTTTAAAGTACAGTTTTGAAAATGGCACTTTTAGAAAGTTGCCATTTCTTTGCTTTAACCTTTTCATGCCTGCACCCTGCTCCTTGCTGCTAGTTAGCAGCTGGGCCTTGTTTATTCCTCCCAGACAGCCACACAATAGAGGGATTAAATGTGCCTGGATGAACCATCACTTTCAGTATGGGACGGGATGTGGAGCTGGGCACATCCCCACTTGCAACTGAACTGGCTGTGCTGCGCCTTCACACAAATTACTTTTCACTCCTGCATTGTTCAGGCAGCCTGCCTGGTGGCAGTGCAGGGGAGACAGGAAACTTGAAGCACTTCAAAGGGAATTATCTAGAAACTTCTCATACTTTAAAGAAGGCACCAGGTATAAACACAGGACCCTCGGGCCCACTCTTCAGTTCACTTTCTGGTCCTGTGGAAGGATGCTCAGAGTATTGCCTGCTGCTATGGCCTTCTGTGTACTACACAAGTCTTCTTTGCCTCACCTGGAAGGACTACATTTCTGTCTGTAGCCTGCCTTGAACCCTCAGAGGCCTGGCCTGCTGCTTGAGCCCTGTTCCACTGCTTGAACCCAGGACTACCAGAGAGACTCCAAGAGCGAGATTGGCTTTCCTCCTGATCAAAACTGCAGGGACAAAAAGGGCTCCAACCTTCTGGAACCCACGCCTGGACCAGGCTTCAATGTGTCCCAAGACCCCAAGTGCTGCCATTCCAGTCCTGGACCTATGGTGGACATGCTAAAGGTGCCCAGAAAGCCAAAATCCCAAACTTGGGCTTTACATTTTTTTTTTTGCCTAAAAATTAGCCTGAGATTGGGTGTGACCAAGATGGCAGACAGATAACATATGTCTCCCCGACTCTCCATCTCCGACACCAAATGGACCCAGCTACCTGCCCTGCAGTCTGCGCTATGTGAGCCAACGGTGCACACACCAACATCAGAGATTGCGAAGCACCAGGAGAGGTCTATTGATGGAAGAAGTGTAGTTTTATTCTTACCTAGGTAGAATCTTTTCAAGCAATTGCCTAAATATAGATCATATAACCCACTGTAAAAGTAAGGTGTTCTCCCAGGCCTCTGCTATCCACAGATTGTATAAGTGTAGTGGGTAAAGGCACTTTCCACATGTCCTATCGGTTTACAAGACAAAAATCCACCCACACTGAGTTATGACTGTGAAGTGATGGACATGCAGCATTGCTTTTTTTTTAGAAAGTTGAGGGGCTCCTACGGCACCAAATTTGTAATTTGAATTCTTTGGCTTCCTCATCTGTTCTTCGGCTTGAAGTTGGGTTACTCTCTACAGTTGTGCTCGCTATGGCAGCTGCCCTAAGGTGGGAGAACAGTTTGATTGATAGTAAAGCGGGTTCTATTCAAGCTGCATTAAAGCTTTACATTTTCCATAGTATGAAAGGAAGAAGTTCACTATGTTTGACTCATACAAAAGCTTTGGAGATGTTTGAGATTGTCTCGAGTGGGGATTTACCATTACCAAAACCTTTTTCCTAAAAAATGTGATAAACAAATCACTGCACATAGTGAGTAGAAAAAGGGATGTTTCACTTTGCCTACAGTATGCAAGGAATGAGGTTATAATAGAAAGTAGCTTCTGTAAAAAAAACATATCCTATCTCCTATGGAATCTCCCACATGGTGTACAGAGAATTAAAGTGTTGTTATGGTTAAACTTGTTACCTGTACGGGTTATCACTGGAACATGGAAAGGTATCCTGAACGATGAGAGGCTCTGAGATCTTTCCCTTAACTTAAATCAGGTAATTTCCGTATGCTCATATCTTCGTTCTGCAGGTCGTCACATTTTTTAGACCGATCTCTTTGGAACATAATATAACTTCAGTAGTTGAGGCTTGTCAGTGTTTATTAGCCCCCCTCCCCCAATGAAATGGCTTGCGTAAAAAAATTAAAACATTTTTAATGTTTTTAAATGTGTTTTAAATTTCTGAGTTATATGTTCAGTAGGTCTTTGTACCTTACCTGATTCAAAGACTCGCAAACTTTAATATGCATTTGCGTATTCTACTAGCACTTAATATGCTATGAGTTAAGTTGGATGTTTGATACATATTTTGGTATTATAGCATTTCATTATTTGAGTGGACAGAACTGCATATTTTCTCCTCGCAGTCACTTGTCCCTATAGCAATTTACCCATGTATTCACATTGTTTTTAGGTCTTTTGCTCTTTAATATAGAGTGTACTGTATTTCGAGTTGTTCTTGCACATTTTAACAATTTTTGTCTTAATTAGACTGTTTTGCACATTTGCACTATTTAGGCCTTTGCACTTTATAACAGAGTACTGTATTTTGTATCAATATTGAGTACTTGCACATTGTAAGGTTTAGCATTTTTATGATGGAGTATCCCACTATACTTGTTATTCATCCAGATTTAGGCTCTTTGATGGATATCTATATTGAGTTTGTTTTGTACGCTAATATTGGATGGGTGAAACAGTACATCTCACTATTGCAGTTGCATATATGTTTGTAATTGTACACTCCTGGGAACGCTTTTATAATGTTGTAATGATTATATTTTAAGGGTGTATTTTTGTGTTCTTCATGTGGCTCTCTGTTGATTTCCAAATCATAAATTATACATAAATTTAATTGAATATTTTTACATGTAGGGCATTTAGAGATTCTCTATTTCAAATTATTTATTGGTAGACTATCTCATAAAAAGTAACTTCCTCTCAGTGAACATTGTTGAAGGTCAATTTTCAGACTCACTGTAGGACAGTTGGGTAGGAAACAGAGAATATGAATGAAATTAGATTAGAAGGAGATTCGTTTTCTATGGATGTTTCCAGAAATGTCAGTTCTCACCTTTATTTTGTGCTAAAAGTTTTGAGTGAATTCTTCCAAACTTAATGCACAAGGAAATCTAGCTTGTCTGTAATATACAGCAGCAACAAATAAAGTAACAAGCACAACCATTTTCAATCACAATCTGCTGCATTTCCATTTTTCACTAACCAGAAAGAGAACATATTCCTTTTTCTCATTTTTCCCCACATTTTTCTCGAAAAAATTTAATGATTTCTATTCTGAAAAAAGTTGCATTAAAATGTTTACATTTTTTCCCATCCCAACTGTAGAGACCTCCCTGAAACATCGTGATGGTAGGCAGTAGCTAATGGTTTTAGTTATGGCTAGGATGAAACAAGAGGGCTTCTCCGTAGGAACACCCTTCCCCACCCATTCAACTTGGAACAGTCTGTCTAAAATTCAGGAAAGACTTTTTTCTGTATTCCCTTCTTGACTATTGTGGAGCTGAAAATTTTATTAAAAATCCAATTTACAGAATAATGGTCTCTCAGTATTTGATGGTATAAATAAATGTTCTCGGACACTCCCTGTTCCCACCTAATTGAGGTACTCTGAAACACTCCAGTTAAGATTCAGCGCTATCTAAAAACTATAAAAGAAATTACATTGAAAGTAAATAACAATAGGGTATATAACAAACTAGATTGGTCCCGAAATGCATCATATTTATTTCAATTATAGT
Source organism: Pleurodeles waltl (assembly GCF_031143425.1). Lineage (NCBI taxonomy): Eukaryota > Metazoa > Chordata > Amphibia > Caudata > Salamandridae > Pleurodeles > Pleurodeles waltl. The sequence continues at coordinate 1,032,568,218 of NC_090444.1, read as the reverse complement.
CATGTTATCATTTATTTTCTTGATTTTATTCACATTTGATGAAAATATGTATTGTGGGCAGAATACTCCGCCAATTTCAAAACATTGACAATTACTACAATTTACAGTGGCTAGGTACCTGCATTAAACACTGGATGAAGTCATTATTTTGCCAACGTCACATTTTGATATCTTAATTCAAACCTGCAGCAACTTAACTCTCAGGTTGTCACTTTAACACTTTTTATTGGATGGTCCACTCGAATGTTGCAAAAGAAATACCTCTGTAAAACTGATAGACAGAGAGCTGCCTCATTTAGATATTCTAGACTTTTTCCTGAATTGGCCAGTTGTAGAAAACTTCTGAGACTACTATTAGGTGGGCACATTTGTATTACGTGCTAGTAGGTCAGTGTTGGAAAGTCGATTATTATTAAGGGCAGGTAAGTACCTACACTTAGTAACAGGCCACAATCCCACACTAGGTCCAGTCAAGGTCTCAATAAATTAATCCTTGCTCAACCCTTGGTAGTTTGGCCCACAAGCAGTTAGACTTAACTTAGGAGACAGGTGTGTAAAGCATTTACTATTAACAAAACAGTGAATAAGTAAAACTCAACACACTATAAATCTGACACCAATTTATAAAAATAGGAAATATGTTTATCTTTAAAATGACACCAAAGCTACAAAAATCCAATGTAGGGAACCGTAGATATGGCTTTTTAACGATTAAATGTAAAACAGTGCTTTGTGGTGCCTACAAAAAAAAAATGCCAACCGCGGACATCTGCAAGTTGAGGCTGACCGCAATGGAGCCCTGCTTGGATACACTGAGTGGGAGGGCTTGGTCAAAATTATACTGTCGCACTTAGAAATTATTCTGGAGGTTTTCTCCCTCGATGTCATGCAGTCCTCTCTAGCAAGCCGATTGCGATGCAATGCTGTTGGACTGCCTTTCCGCAAGACCCTGTTCAAATTCTGGAAGTCAGGAGCACCGGAGATTCTAGTGAGATAAACCTGGAATTGAGGCCAGGTCATGGGTGAATGTAGCCAGCTTGACTCATGACATCAGGTCAGTCCACTTAAGGAGTTTTTTTACGAAGTTGCTCCAAACGTCTCCAAACTTCTGGATCTTCTTCCAGAAGTCCTTTTTGGGTGCTTGAAGTGCAGACAGCCTTGATCCAAGGTTCTAGAAGCTCTGAGTTGCTCCTTGGAAGTTGGGACAACAGTTCCCAAAATGCACCTGGTCAGAATCCTCAAATGGCGACTGGACACTGGTCAGCTGGTGGTTCTTGCAGGACTTGATGCAGGGGACTCTGGGCAGCTCCTTTGTATCTGTAGCTTACAGGGAGTCCACTCCTGGAGTTGCAGAAACAAGGCACAATCCTTCTTGTGGTTAAACCTAAAGTGTGCAGCTGGTGCAGTCCTGGGTGGTGTAGTCCTTGAGGTGCAGACCAGGGGTTCAGCGGGGAAGTCATTCTTCTCCAGTATCTTCTTCCGTCAGGGATCTGAATTGCTGGACAGCTCTGCCATATTTATCCTTGCTCCTGTGTTGGCAAACAGGGGGACAGCCCTGACCAGTGAGATGCAGGGGGGCACCTTCGGGGTGATCACTTCCTGTGAAGTGTGGCAAAACTAAATCACATAAAGCAACATTCTTTAAAAACTCAACATGGAGAAAATGTCTCCATGGAGGTTACATCTAGCTGAGCGCAACCACAGGTGTAACTAAGCTTCATTAACACACCCCTTCCAGCCCCTCTCCTAATCTATCTATTGGGGTTCCTATCTGGCTGGGGGAGCAGGAAATGGACAAGGTCCAGTTTCTGTATCAGGTGGCTTTCCCTCCTTTGAAAACCAGTGTGGCCACTCTATCCCCAGCTGGCTCTGCCATCTGCTACAGCAGTTCACCTCCCACTAGATGTTTCCTTTGTTTCAGCCAAGGTCACTACACAACTCATTAAGGGTGCCTGGCTCAGGCTGCCAGAGACTAACCACGCAGGAAAGGGCACTACAGGGCTGATTTTAGTAACTTTCAGAAAGAGTTCTAAAACTCTTTCTCGGTGCTAGTAATACGAAATCCAACCTTGGCAAGTTGTTGTACGTATCCCAACTTATAATTTGACACCAAACTTGACAGATTTACCTCTTTTCTAGTGGAAATGAGACTTTATTAATTTTAAATAAAGCCTCCCAATGTTAGTCTATTGAGCAAATGTACTACAATGGGGAAAACAAATGTGGCGGTTTTATCCTGACCAGCACTTATAAAAACTTATTTTATAAAGTCCCTGCTTTTATTTAAACTGCACCAAACCCTTGGGGCACCTAGGGCAGACCTCTGGGAGTGACCTATATAAAACAATAAGGTAGTTTGGGACTTTGGAAGTGCTTTTGATTCCAAATTCGAATTTGGGGATCACTTTAATTTAAAAGCAGCCAGTAAGGCAGGCCTGCTTTTATAATGACACCAGAGACCACAGCAGGGCATTCATGGGTGCCCTAATTACACTGCGGTCCCTAACCCTGCATGCCCAACCATATTATAGGGACATATAGGTAAGCTTTCAGAGCCAATTATAATTATGTCTAATATTTATTTACCATTTACCATTTTAAACAGAGCACTGGCCCTGGGACTGTTTAGCAGTGGCCAGGGCGCTATCAGAGTCAGAAAACACCAATATCAGCTAGAAATGGGGGCAAAAAGTGGGGGAGCTTGTGCAATCATCCCAGTTTTCTCACAGTCAGTTACAATTTTAGGGCTTTTCTTGCATGATTGCCCTGAGCTACATGCGGGTCTTAGAAGGAGATTGTGCCACCAAAAATGGTAGTGGATTGTTCTTTGTTAATTAGGTGGCTTATCTAAAGACCTTTCCAGCATCATCAGGACTGTGAGGACTCCACGACCGATGGCAGTGGCTTCATCTCTCATGTTAGTAATAAGTGGGTAACGCAGAGGATGGAGGTAGGCCAAGAGTGTTTGCTTGGGGCTGGTATTTTGTTTGTATGCTCAGTGGCTGCTTCATGTGTTACTAATGTTCTTTGTGTCATGATTGTATTACACTTAGCCAGGGTACCTCCTTGGGTATTAGTTTCCATTACAGTGAAGCCCATTCTTGAGCCTTCCTAAATCTGCTGGTGGTGCAATGGTAGACTTGGCTGGATTGGTGATCTGTGAGCACCTGAAGACCACCATCATAGATCTAGTATCCAGATAAAGAAAGTGTGCAGAATATGAGGCTTCTAACCTGAGTGCAAACTGAAATCATGTTTCAAAACTGTCATATGTGGTAGCATTAATTCTTATAGAAAGGTTGTGAGTTTAAGGGTCGGAAACAGGGCAGGATTCACAAATCAGATTTTGCTTTTCGCTCACACAAGAGTGTATTTTACGACAAAATCCAATTATGTTCTGTACATGAACCTCTTTGTCAAATCTGATCTCTCCATGTTTATTCTAGATCATGGGATCTCCCTTTGGTTGGGAAATGGAAAAGAGCCCCTGGGTCTTTACTCAAGCATCAATGTTCAGCGAGAAGCAACAGTGCACTTTATATTGTTCTGCTCATTGTACAGAAATGCAAGAAGACAAGGGTTGCCCTCCTCTTTTATGGAATATAATATTCTTCAAGCTTATAGGAGGCTGTGGTTCAATAAACATTCTGGCCGTATTACAACTTTGGCGGAGGGGGTTAATCCATCCCAAATGTGACGGATATCCCACCCGCCGTATTATGAGTCTATTGTATTCTATGGTACTCGGAATACGGTGGGCGGGATATCCGTCACATTTGGGACGGATTAACACCCTCCGCCAAAGTTGTGATCAGGCCCTCTGAGTCTTTAAACATTTTTAAAGAAGGTAAATTTATATTCTGTAAATCAACAACCCCTCCCCTTATACAGTTTATTGCTCCAAGTGGGGAAGGGAGGTTAGACCGTCTGTTGATTGATTATTTGGGTAAAGGAGAATAGGCCTTGGACATAAAGTGTACGTGTTTTACTACTATTCATGTTATAAACTGTAAATTTTTCTGTATTGTGTTGATTGTATGTTGGATATTTGTATTACATGTTTGATGACTTTAGTTGCGTTCCAAAACAAACTAAAGAATGATTATGATAATGGAAAGGTTGAAGTTGTTGGCATTGCTCTGTTCCCGGGGCATGTCTGCCCTCTTCATTGGCACCAGAGCTACCTTGAGTTGCAGTTACACTTGAAACAAAAGCCATAAAGTAGAATTTCTTCTCTCCTGGCAATGGTACTGCTTTTCTCCTGTCTGAGGTTAGCAGTGTTACTTCAAAGTAGGGGTGAGAGAAACATACTTCAGTGCAACATATTAACGTGGAATTATACAAACATTTCATGAGATTATGCAGATCTATATTGGATGAGGAATTCTGTATTAGGAGCTAGTTTATTAGCTCAAAAATGCCCCTCATGTAGTGGCATAACAAAACTTGAGGCGGCCCCCCTGCAAAGTACCTAAAGAGGGCCCCAACCCCCCTGGACACAGTTAGAAGCCTGCGGTCGGTGCACAGTGTACTCCCCCTGCGCTCTAGGGCCCCCCCACACCGCAGGGGCTGTGGGGACCTTTCTTTCACCACTGCCTCATGTCCATACTGGCCATAAGGATGAATTTTGCACTAAGAAATAGCGCTAAATGCAACAGACATGAGTAGCTAGTACAAGCATCCTCTCATGATCACTAAATGTGCTCTTGCTGTAGTATTGTTTCACACAAATTACCCTTAATTACATGAGCAGGTGTAATTGCACTATTATTGGTTATTCCATATCAATAAGTAATGTGGAATTACCAAGATTACTCAGGCATAAATGAAATTCTGCCCCGGCCTAGTTCAAAGGGCCCTAAAGTTGAGAACAGCAGTGGACATCATCTTGCCTCACCTTTCGCTAACCAACAATCTTAAAACTTACTTTTTTAAAGTTCAGAACAGGTTGGTTGGTCTGTTACTGGATATGAGATTTTTGGTGATATTTCTGCTTTGAATCAGCAGGTAACACTGAATATAAAGTAACAAGGAAGGCATTCAGAATTACTTCAGAATTGTTTACGTAGCTATTTCACACTTAAGGGCTTATTTACAGGTCACTTGTGCCACTGTTGTGTCATTTTTCTTTACGCAGCAGTGACGCAAAGCAGTCCCCCACAGTGCGCCAAATTTACAAACTGGTGCAATGGAACCATCGTGCCAGTTTGTAAAGCCTTGGGCCAGATCATACCTCCACCAGGTATAGTGTATGCAAGGTAGGCGTTTCCCTGTTAGAAGCCATGCAGAACTGGCACAGTGAAATCTCCAAGATTTCACTGCGCTGTTCTGCGCCTTCACAGAGCCACTTTTTGGCTCAGAGCAGGCTTTAAAGTGACGAAAGGCTTTTTTGAATGGGGGCTTCCTGGCAATGCTGGAGTAGCGTAATTTCTCAGAATTTCTGACACATCTCTAGACACTGTGCACCATGGAGCTCTGTATAGTAAATACAGAGCTACCATGGCATTGTTAGGGGGCCGCAGGGCAGTGCAAGAAATCTGATACATCGTTAACGATACATCAGATTCTTATAAATAAGCCACAAGTTTCGATTACCCTCTGTTGATGTAGTAAGTGAGTAGGTGTTCAGAAATAAGTGACAACTCCCTGCTCTTTAAAGTTATTCTAACCTTTTTCAAACTACCTCCGCCTAAATGCACCAGACTGACCTCAATGAATGTCGATTGCCTCCAGACATTTGCAACAAAGGTAATAAAACATTGAGCACACCTAAATATTTACAAACGATGCATCATAAAATTTCAAGCAATGCCTTCGTCATTGGAATCAATCCAGTCACTGTGGACAGGTTCGCCGGGAACAAACACATTCTGACTGACACAATATGAAAATATAGAGGCATCAGACAGCCACAACCGGATCAGGTCACTCAGTTAACTACACTGCAAAACTGCAAACACAGACAAATGAATCAAAACACAAAATGTACGAAGAACACTATTAAAGAAGTGGTAAAAGAGCCCTGTTAAATTTAATGAGGCCCAGCCGAAGAGATTATGGGTTTAAAAGGCCATTTGCATACTCTTTGTTCCACGCTTGGCTGCCTCACTTGGTCTGTGGCAGCAGAACACAAGTCCTTTGTGCCCTAACAGGTGCCAAGGTATTGCTTTTATTTATGGCTGTCTCTGAAGCACCTTAAACTAAAGAACACAGTTTACTATGGCATTGGTTATAGTTGTAAAAATTAATTGCCAGTAAACTGGAGAAACTGCAGCAGAACAAAATACTAAGCATCAGAAATGTTACCTGAAATCGCTGTATCATATCATAATTGTGAGCACAGTGAGAGAGCATAACTTGGCTGTGCCATTATGTCTCTTAAAACATTAATTAAAGGGGTGATTTTTTTGTGTAACGTGGTAATGTTTTCCATTTAAATGTGGTGCACTGAATTGCATTCTAGTAAAGTGCACAGATGAATATAATGTTTTATGTATGCTACATTTAATCATCCTTTGAAAGGATGTTTGTGTCATAGTATTTTAGAAATATAATTCTTTATAATAATTTTGTATTTGATGTGAAAAACATACAGAATTCATTTAAACTGAAAGTGCATTTGTATTCATTTACCTTGGCCAGACTGAAGGCCTGCATTTTTGCCTTCAATGTGGAGATTGGTCTTTTCCATGTTTTTCTAAAGTTGCAGGTGTTGAGGTTAATAAGGAGCCTATTGTGTGTGAGAGATAAGAGAGCCTGAGAGAGGTGCTACAAAGATGGAAGGAGTATCCTGAATTGCCACTTATCACTTTGAAATTCCTGAGCGCAACGGTGTACCAAGGCCACATTGAAGAGACTTAAAGAAGATACTGTTTTAATTAAATGTTTGATTTATAATTTTGTTTTTCAGTGGAAGTGTTTGACAATGATGTCATTTTGGAAGGATTGAGATTTAAGTGTGGATTGGTTGTTGAAAGTTTCAGACCCCCTTGTTCCTTTAGGCAGAGTGGACCTCTTTGAGATTTAGCAGCTTTATGCTGCACATACCTCTCTTGACGGAATCTTCTACAGAAGTTCTGTTATGCTGACCTCTCTAAAAAAAACCTCTAATATTTAGTTTTAGTTTAGTTTATTTATTTAGCATAATTATTTAAAACCAATGCATAATTAAAAGGAAGCCACCATTTGACTTTACAAACGTTACAAATGCAAATTCATAAAACCCTTACAAGGGTCAAAAAAATCGGTAAGTAAAACATTAAATACATGAGGTAAGTAATTATAGGAAAAGAAACAGAAAAATATCAAGCAATCGGAGAGATGACTCTCTAAACAATTCCCCTAAGTTACAGACATTGGAACACCAGCAGCTAAACGGCTGAAGTTGAATTCAAGGACCTCTAATATAGTAATAGTTAGGGATCTAGAATCAATGGTTAGGCAGAAGAATTTGATTTTGGATTATAAACATCAAACACTTTCCCTGATTTTCAACATTGCCACTCTTGAAATATTGGTATTGCACATGTTAATTAGATGTAATATTCTGCAACATTTTAACTCTCCTTTATTGGTTCTATATATCTATTCCATGGTTCTGAGACTCATTATGTAAGTTTGACTTTGGGACGTCTGTAATAAAGCACTTTTAAACATTAAATTGGTCCCCAAGATTAAGTGTGTGACCATTTTGTTGCACTGTAATGAATCTGAATTATTTGTTGTGAGCCTCCCCACCCGTCTGAACAGAGAAAGAAAAGATTAATCAAAGTCATGACTTGGAGACAGAGTCCAAACTGGATCAACAGTGTCCCATACATTTGAAAAACAGCTTTAAAAGGTGTTCATTGCAGAACTAAGGGGGTATTTAAAGAATAGAGGGTACCGGGATTCTGACGGACCGCCAGGTCAGAAGAGGATACAGCAGCACTCCTGCTCACAAGATTCACAGATCACCATCTGTCCTGTGGGTATCTCTAAAACCTTCAGTGCAGTGTCTGGTGTGATGGCTGCACTGAAGGCAGAGGGCTTTGATAAAAGGGTGGAATGTCATCGACCAAGCAAAGCCTTTTGTTTTTCCTAGAAACATTCCTAAAGCAGGACTTTCTTATTGAGAGCAAAAATTGCCCAAACATGCAGGGAATTTATAATGTGCATGTGGACACCATTAATTACTTTCCCTTCCTGGAAATGCCATGCCTCGCATAGCAGTCTGAAGCAGGGAAATCTACTGGCTGCTGCCCACTTTAAGTGAGAAGAGCAACAGCAACTGTTTGTGACCTGATGGCTCTGTGGTGGATGGGCTACCCGAACAAGGATTTTTGATGGCAAAGATGTGCAGTTCCCCCACTTCTAAATGGATGAGGGAGCCACAGTTTTGTGGTAAGGATATCTGCTACTTTTGGTGATACGTGGCAAATGCACTTCTAGCTTAACTATTGCATCTGCCCCTACAATTATAAAGTGGTGGAAGAAGTCATGCTACGTAGTAGTAAGACAATTACTTTTTCAAGGATATAAAATAAATTTCCCTTCTATTAATAGAGTCAATTAATGCCACACTTGAGGATGCTACAGTGGAATCAAACACCCCCAAAGTTTGAAACGCAAGAATTAGAGAGTGATGTTGACTCGCTAATTGTTGAACCACCAAACAGTTCTTAACTTTATTCCATTCTGTAACCGATTGACAAAGCAATCAATTAAACTAGTTCTAGCGTCTGTTCTAAAAGTTGGTGTAGAAAGAGGAGTAAGAACATCCTTCACAGAATGACCATTATGTACCCATAAGCCCTATCTGTAAAGAGCTTCTAGCATAGGGGTTGGTGGGGGAGGGACTAGAACATAGGTCACCCTTCACTTTGGCATACGATGAAAAGAGAATTGAAAATTCCAGTTAACAATTAAACTCATCAATCAATGAATTGCAAGATTTCTATCGAAATGTTCTGCTTGAGTGAATTTTCCCCTAGAAATCACCACATAGCATCATAAAATTATTATTCTCGATTTAACTTTTTTGGCCTTTAAGCACAGGAAACACAAAATTACAGTGAGAAATGTTAACTTTCTCTGTCATCAACTTTGACCTTTTCTTTAACACTGATGCTCACACATGTTCCGTGCTACTGATGTTAAAGCCCCCGATGATTACATGAAGTATCCCCAATGACAAATATCTAATGAATCACTAGTCTATATATGACAATGATGTGTTATAGTCGCTAAGGCACAAATCACTAATTGTTCAGTTGTATGTCACAAGGTTAATGAACAAAATAGCATGTATCAGAAATAATTATTTCCTCAAAGTAGGTATATATAGGTAACTACAGATTAGCTATTTTTAACTCAATATCTATGTAACATTAAATATATAACATCAAAGGTACATAGATATGCAGTAACATATGATGAGAGCTCACAGTAAGGGATAGATTGTCTTAATTGAGAGGTTTACATCTTTTACCCTCTTAAAGCTCACACATAAGTGTGTCTTGCAGCGTTTTGTTCTGGTTTTCTCATTAAAGTCTTGCAAATTGCTGAATGCATTGTGATTATACCTTAACAGCAAACTTACTTACACCTGGCTGGTATGTATGGCAGCATCAAAGAACCTCTACTTCTGTTTGATTGGTGCAAGTTTCTGTACAGTGCCCCAGCAGTTGTTCAGGGTCTTTATGTTTGTCTCCACAGTTCGCCTCTGGATGTTCTTTGTCCTGCCTCTCTTCGGTTTGCCTTCTGGGGTCCATTGGAGAACTTCTCTTGTGATGGAGTCCTGTTCTCTTCTGATAGTGTGTCCTATCTATCTCTATCTTTTTCTCATAACAGTGGTGTCTGTGCTCTCTTGCTTGCATCTGGTCAGCTGTGCCTGGTTGAAATGCACTCATCCACCACAATTGTGATCCATACAAGAGTGTGGACAGAACACACCTCTAGTAAAGTCTCAGCTTGTTGCTGGTACTGTAGGAGATGACATCCAAAAATTGTTCAGAACCCCAAAGGCATTTCTGGCCTCGGCCAGTCTGCTTTTGATGTCATCATATTTGATAGCATTGCCTAGGTAGGTGAACTCTTCAGTCATGGCTAGGTCTCTCCATCCACCTTGATTGGTGAAGGGTTTGGGATGTTGAGTCGCATGACTCAGATTTCTTCATGTTGATCGTTATGCCCACTTGCTCTGGATAGGTGTTCAGATGAGATGTCTTTTCCTGCATATGCTCGGGAATGTGAGGCAGCAAGGCAATGTCATCCACATAGTCAAGATCCTCCAGTGTAGACAGTAAGGTCTATCTGATGCCTCTGGCTTGGTCTTCTGGTGTGCTTCGCATCACCCAGTCAATGACTGAAGAGTGTTAGTTCTGACATCTTTGGTGTGTTTTCCTCTAAGCTTTTGACCTCTGACCTCCTGTTTTACTGACTCATTTTGTGCTCACTTTTAGGATTCTGGGCACTTTTTAACAGCTGACCAGTGCTAAAGGGCAGGAGCTTTGTACTCTCCACAATTGGCACATTTAATTTGCTTGTAAGCCCCTGAACAATTACATTGTATATGCCCAGAGCCTGTAAATTAAATGACACTTGTGGACATGCAGCACTGACTTTGCCACCCACTACAGTAGCCTTTCAAACGTGTCTCAGGCCTGCCACTGCTGAACCTGTGTGTGCAGTTTTAAACTGCCATTTCGATCTGGCAAGTGTACCCTCTGCCAACTAGAGACACAATTTCTAACAAAAGTAATGCTGACATCACACATCGATCTTGACTTTGAAGCTATACTCGTTACCTCCCAATTTACAGGTGAAATTATCACAGAAGCTCTTGATAAGGAGAACTATGTAATGTGGTGTGCCATAAACTCTCAGTAGATAACAGAGGCTGTCATGGTGGAAACTATGAAATGCTTTCTCTAAATAAATTAAATTGGTGTACATTTGTCTCTGCCACTTTATGAGCCACTCTATGATGTTGAATGGAGCAAAGATTTGATCAGCACAACCTCCACCCACTTGGACCCTGGCCTGTTATTTTCTTAACTGCTTGTTCACAGCCTCCTAAATATGCTGTGTGATGATTTATGCCAGAATTGTACTCAGGTTTAATAGAAGGGTGACTCCACAGCAGTTGTTACAGTTGGTTAATGCTCCCTTTGGAATCTTGATGCTGGTGCCTTGGTTCTAGTCATCCAGTACATTTGTACCTTCCCAAATCGATGCAAACAGTAATTGGGAAATCCTGACGGATTTTCAGGGTCTACCTTGAACATTTTTGCATGCAGGTTGTCTTCACCAGGAGATTTTTCATTTTTGAGCAATTGGATGGCAGTAAAGACCTCCTTTCTGTGGTGGTGCAGCGTTCACATCCAAATCTGTCTCTGCTTCTTGGATGTCAGTTTGATTGAAGCTGGAGAAGGTCCTCGGGCAGCTCCCCCCTCGCTGTCTGGTTGCCTCCCCTCCAGCCTCCAGATCCCTAATTTTAGCTCCTCAGCAGCCATGCTGAGAGAGCTACCACCGGGTGACCTTCACCGCCTTCTGGTTACTGCTTGTGGGGTTGTTTTCCTTGTTGCTCTGTTCCTCACCTGTTCTTTCTCCTTTGTTACTCATTGGGCTATGTTCCTCTTTTGTTATTGCTCTGTTCTTCTCTTGTTGGTTTTCCTTTGTTGCCCATTATGCCCACAGTGCTGTTGCTTCCCTCTGTTTGCTTTTTTCCTCTCCTGTTGTTTTTTCCTTTATTGCTCATTGTGCTGGGGTAGCAGTTTTTGTCTCCCTGTGCCCGCCTCCCTGTTTGCCGCTCTCCCCCACATCACCCCCGCTGGTTTCCTGCTCTTTTATTTCCCGCAGCCGCCAGTCTGCCCACCACCACCCATCACCCTTCCCACCCCAGGACCTACTTAATGGAGGCTGCAGCATGTCTATGCTGCCGGCGCACCAAAGGCGTGCCAAAAGTAAGCCCATCTATGCCTGTCTGCGCCTTGACTGTGCCCAGCGCCAGGGACCCTGGTTCTCCTACCATCTGCTGATGCTCAGCATCTGAACTGTGGGACCTAGCCCCCAGGAATCTAGACAACAACCGCTGCAGCGTGACTCCCCAGACCACGGGAGGACCATTCAACAGCCACCAATGCCGTATTACCTGCAACACCAAAACTACACCGCTCACCACTCATTGCAAAAAACAACTTCACTGCCTTCTTCTCAACATAAGATCCATCCCCAAACACACTGCGGACGTCTAGGACACCATAACCGCTCTCCAATCTGAATTCATGTTCATCACTAAAACCTGGCTCACCCCTGCATCAGCTCCAGACATCACCTGTGCAACCCCCCAAGGCTACAAACGTTTCCACAGAGACAGACATAAGCAACACAAAGGAGGCATCGCCATCATCAACAAGGACAGCCACCTATGCACCCCGTTGCGACTGGCATGTCCCCCATCATGGAACACCTTTATTTCCAAATCTGAACCAATGCCAAAACCACCATCAGAGGGACCCGCACGTACAAACCCCTGGGCCCCCACCCTCCCTTCTATAAGACGATTTCCGATTTTGGCACCTCCCTGACTACTGACTCCAGACACTATGGCCCTCATTATGACAACGGCGGTATTGACCGCCTACCCCCGTGGCGATGGCTGCCAAAACACTGTCGCTGCGGCAGCCTACCGTCTGCCATATTATGACCATAGCCGTAATTCCGCCAGAAGGATGGCTGAATTTCGGCTGCGGTCATGGCAGCGGACAGCGGTAAGGTGACCCATAATACAGACTGGCGGTGTTCTGTTGGGGGACGCTGCTGCTAGCAGCAGCGCCCCGCCCCGTCTCCTGCCAGAGGACCCCCTGCAATCAGGTAAGTCGGGTGCTCCAACAGGAGAGGGGGTGGTGGGTAGGGGTGTTGTGTGTGTAAGGGTGTATGTGTGTGTATGTGTGGGCATGCATCCGGGTGTGTGGAATGTGAGGGTGCATGCATGGTTGTGAGTGTGCGTGTATGTTGTGTTGTGTGAATGTGTGGGTGCTTGTATGTATGTATGTGTGGATGTGTGTGTGAATGGATGTATGCATGCGTGGGTGAATGTGGGTATGAGTGTGTGTATCCGTGTGTATGATGGTGTGTGAATGTGCTTGTCTGTCATGGGGGGGTCTGGAGTGGGAGGGGGAGGGTAGGGGAGAGTTCTGGAGAAGGGGGTGTGGAGGAGACCCCTATCAGTAACAGGGAAGGGATTCCCTGTCACTGATAATGCCTACCGCCATAGCGGTAAGGAAGCCACGAAAACCATGCTGGTAGGCGGGGTCATAATCCCACGGGTGGGACAGTGACGGCCACCTGGCTGGAGACTGAGGTCTCCAGCCCGGTGGCAGTTATCGCCCTGGCAGACTGAGTGGTACATTGGCGGTTTGGCGTAACCTAGGACTGAGAGAGATCAGTAGTGCCCTCACCCACCCTCAACACCTCCATCACAACAGCCACCATTCCCACACTAGGAAGCACGCAGAGGTAAAACCACTCCAAAAAAAAAATCCACCAACCCCAGCAAACTCAAGAACTACCACCAGATCTCACTGCTACCTTTCCCTGCCAAAGTCCTAGAAAGAGCCATCAACTGACAGCTCTCTATAAACACCTAGAAGAACATGATCTGCAGGACACCTCCTAAGCAGGTTTCCATGTAACCACAGCACCGAGACCACCTTGATCGCCACAATGGATTACATCAGAGCCCTCCTCGACCACTGACAGAAAGTAGCTCTAATCCTTCTTTACCTCTCAGTGGACCTTGACACCGTCTTCCACTGCATCCTCATCACCGGATTCCACCACCTCGCAATTTGGAGCAACGCCCTCAAATGGATCCATACCTTCCTCACAAAATGCACCCAGAGAGGCTGCCTACCTCTGTATACCTCACAACCACATATCATCATCTGTGGCGTTCCCCAGGGGTCCTCTCTCAGCCCCACCCTTTTTAGCACCTACATGACACCATTGGCAGTCATTGTACGCAGCCACAGACTCAATCTCATATGCCAATGACCCGCAACTCATCCTCTCACCCTCAGAGGACTACGCCACCCTTAGAGCCAATTTCAGCAATGGCCATGACCAACCCTGCAGAGTAGATGAGATTCAACTGCTTGAAACTGAACACAGACAAGACAGAAGTGATCAGTTTTGGAAACAACGCATCCCTCTGGGATGACACCTGGTGGCCCATCGCTCTCAGGCAAGCCCTGGCCCCAACAGACCATGCCAGCAACCTCAGCATCATCATCGACAGCAGACCCACCTTCAAATGTCAGATAAACACAGTTGCCGCTTCCCGCTTCCTCCTCCTCTGCATGCTACGAAATATTTTCCGATGGATCCCCATAGACGCCAGAAGAACGGTGACCTAACCTTTCATTACCAGCAGACTGGACTATAGAAACACACTCGATGTTGGAGTCAGCACCCAACTCTGCAACCGCCTCCAAACTGTACAGAACTTTCCAGCAAGGCTCATCCTAGTTTTTCCCAGATGGCCCAGCATCAGCCCACTCCTCAGAAGCCTAAACTGGCTGCCCGTGCAAAAGAGATGCAAATTCAAGGTCCTGACCTTTGTCTTCAAAGCCCTCCACAACATTGGATCCAAACACATCAGCCACTGAATGACTTTCCACCAGCCCACCAGAGAACTCCAGTTAGCCTCCCTCACCCTCGCACATATCCCACAAGTCCACAGGAGAAGCTGCTGAGGCCATTCCTTCTCCTACCTTGCCGTCAAGGCAACCATCCCCTCCACCTGCAAACCACTCATTCCCTTCCCAACTTCAGGAAAAAAAGCTCAAGACCTCTCTGTTTGACGAGAGGCTGCCAGCAAGCAACGTCAACCCCCAGCACCTGGATACCCCTCAGGGTGATAACCCGCACTCTACTAATACTGATTCATTGATTGATTGACTGATTGAGTGATTGGTTGATTGATTTGAAGGGCTGAGTCCAGTGTGCTTTTTGTTCTTTCTCTGTTGTGAGTAGTCTGCTATGCTTGTCCATGATATGGGCACTGTATGTTGCATGAGGTTTACCACTGACAATCCTTGTGATCTTGAAGACGTCCTCTACCTTCTGTCTTCTCTGCTTGGCTTGCAAGGCTATCTATGTACACCCTCTTGTCTGCTCTTGTCATTCTTTAACTGCTCTGTTTGAGTCTACCCACTGATGCTTGTATTCTTGTGCAGCCACTCAGATTTGGCTTACAGGATTTTACTTTTTTGCTTCCCTCCTGTCTTCAACAGCTTGCCATATGTCTTGTTTTATGCATTCTTTCTTCTTCTTTGGTCAGATACCAAGACATGTTTCACTGCTCTTCACACATTATAAAGAGTCCTGATTCCAATTCATGTTAACTGCATCTGCAACTGGCTCAGACAGTCCGTTTCTGCTAGGAGGTAGAAACTGTCTTTAATTGTAAGACGAATGCCTTCTCAGTCTTGGGGTCCTTAAATTTTGCCCCATCGAAATGGTGTTGTCCGGGTGTTTTATACTCTGTTTTTCTGAGCGTAACCTTTACAAGAGCAGTTACTAGATGCCAATCACTGCTAACATTTATGCCCCTCCTCACTCTGACATCTTGCAGTGAGAGTCTCCGGGTGCTGCTTATCAGCAGCAATCTGGTTCCTGTCTATGCCACAGGGGAAGCACCAAGTTAGTTCATGAAAATCACGATGAGGGAAGAGAATACCTGCTATGACAAGGTCTTTTGTGGTGTAAATTCCCTATAGTTTTTTTCCATTGTTCATTGTTCTACAACATTCCTGCCCCATGCTTCTTTCAAGTTTTGTGATGTCATTTCTCAGTTCAGCATTCAAGTATCAAATCACAATCTTCAGGTTGTGGTTTGGCACAGCTTCAATCTCAGCTTGTACCTGTAGGCAGAATATGTCCTTGACAGTTTCCTCTGCGTCATTTGTTGGAGCATATCACTGAAGAATGGTAGTGTAGATGTGTTTGTCTTTTAATCTGGCTGTCAGGTTAAACCTCGAGTCTGCTTTTGACTAGCTTATGTTTAATTAGGCATTTCTCTGTCCCCTTGATCAAGATGATGGCTACTCCTTTGTGATGTTGGTCATTGTCCCTTCCTGAGTATAGTATCATCTCTTTTGTGGTGGTTTCCATTCTACCAGATCTGTTCCACCTACTTTTGCTGACCCTCAGGATGTGTAGGTTTTAGCCCTTCATCTCAGATGTTACTTGAGCTAGCTTTCCTGTGTCACACATAGTCCGTACTTTCCAGAACCTGATTCTGGTCTTCCAATTGGCACTCATGAATTTCTATGAGGCTTTGACTACTGTCAATCATGCATCTCACATACAGAGACTCTGGAAGTCCCTGTTGCACTGAAGATTTAGTGGTTCTTGCTCCTGTTTCCATAATAAATGCTTTTTCATGAGACAAGGTTGTTAGCCTTGTGCCCAACCCTCAACCTGTAGGACCGGTGGATCCTTACTTTCCTATGTAAGGGTGTACGGCCTTCCTGGATCCCACTCAGATAGGTTACATTCCTATGGATTTAATAAACAGATACCATGTGGTACACCAAACTCTAGTTAACCACTTCTGTGTCAACACAGCTACAATTTGTTTTTGCAAGGCACCTATAAATCCATGATTAGAGTCCAAAAAGTACTTCGAGGATCATGTTTGACTTTCATCAAAATCCACTGTGAACTCAACAGAAAGTAGATTATTCAGAAAAAAAATCAAAATTTGTAATTGTAGTTGAACCAATACCATTGAGTCACACATTGCAGGCTACGTTTGTATTATCATTTTAGTGAACTCTATGGTCCCCAGGAGCAGAATCCTATGGTGCTTGTACAACCGTCTCTCTACGAATATATAATTTTTTTCTCCTATTTTATATCAGACAGTAGTTACGAGCAATTGTCCCCTAGGCCATGGGTGAGGCTCCAGGGATAGATATGGACCCTGCTGATCTACATAACAGCAAGTAGGCAATCTCAGATACTTTATAGTATGTTCAATGTAGTTGCTCACAGGGGGATTCCACACATCCAGAAAGTGTTTGAATGATCAATCTAATCTAGAATAAGGAATCAAGGAATTACCTTTGTATTTCTTTAACTGACACTGAATGCAAAATGTTTGGGAAGACAGCTCACGAGCAGCTAGATCAGTGGCTTGGGCAGAACGCATGCATTGATGCACAGACATGGTTTTGCATTGGGATTCACATGGCTGATCAGTTCCTGCACTCGCCTTGAATATCTTGAAGTTTAAAGAGTTACGGCAGGGTGAGATCCATTTAATGTTTAACCACATCTCTACTTTTGATACAGTAGACACAAGTGTGCTGTGGGCTACCTTAGAAGCAGAAGGTATCAATTCCACCTTGCCTATGGTTTTGATTAGGTTACTTGAGGATACTACGGCCAAGTGAGGTATGTGAACAAATGGAAGCAATCAGGACACTTCAATTAATGAGGGGCCTGCCACTGTATCGTCCTTGCTCTGACTCTGTTCATCTTATTTACAAATGCCGTGGAAGATTATTATTTCATGTTTTGTTACTTATGTAATGAATGTTTCAGCATGATGCCCTCAAGATCAGCAATACTCCCATTTCGATATTGCTCTTTGTTGTTCGTGCTGATTTTATTTCAGCTTCTCGGGAGACCATCCAAGCATTAGCTGACACATTTGCCCTGCATGTTAACAGGAAAGACCGAGAAATTAATATGGCAAAAGATCAAATGTAAAATCATTAACTGTAAAAAAAACACGGTTTGATACTCAAATTATGATCAGTGGGACTCCAATTGGCAGAGTTAACAAGTTTGACATCCTTGGCATTCGGCTGTACGAAACAGGCAAAAGGAAGGCCCAACAGCAGAAATCCACACTTGCGTATGCCCAGCTGGCAGGGCCAGTACTAAAGTTTAGTGAGTAACTACGGGATTTGGCGCTTAGGTTTATACAGTGCGAAGCAGCTTTGGACAGGCCTTTCAGGCAGTCTGACACTGACAGATGGGCCTGCTTGGAAGGTCCAGTATTTGGGTCGGGTTTGTTTTTTGGCCTCGTGTGCCTTAATGGGAACAAAAAACAGCCCACACACAAGATCTTTCAAGCCGGCTTTCTCCCAGTGCAAGAGAGCCCGAAAGTCCTCTCCAACACAGGTATGAAGCTTTTGAGCTTTTGGTGTGTGTGGGAGGGAGTGGGGATGCGGGGGCGTTAATACCTAACTTGAGCTAACTAGAATGCAAAGTATTTTTCTGAAACATCTATTCACAAGTCACCACCTCTCTCCATTTATTGATTATGCTGGGATTAATGAAGATCCAGAGTGCAGCTGAGTGATGGAAACTGTCATATTGGTTTTGGTCGTGGAGTAACTCTTCTCTTTTCAGAAATGGGTATTTCTTCTATCCGATGGAGGACGTTTTACGAATATTAACCAGAAGTCTCTGGATTAGTAATGTGCATTGATTTTTTGTCGGTTTGGCACTTAGGCCCTCATTACAACCCTGGTGGTAAATCCTGCTTACCGCCGTGCCGACGGGCGCCAATATACCTTGACCGCAGCAGTATTCCATTACAGGTATTATGACCCACAAAGAGAACACCGCCACAATACAGACACCCACACAAGTCCGCCAGACCAAAGGTCAGTGATAAACTGGCGACAGCAAAACCCACACCGTCACACCAACAGGAATACACCCCAGGAATCACTGCAGCAGTCTTTCAACCGCGGTAAACCATTGGTGGTACACACCGCCGTGCACAAAATACACACACACTTACAAAACTACACCACATTGGACAATTCAAAATACACACACCTGACACACATACACACACCACACCCTCACACTCATACCACTATAAAACACACACCCACATTACCCACAACCCTTTCAACAAACAAATTAGAACAAGCAGAGAGAGAAAAGCAAAGAGCACACCTTCACCCAGAGGCACAGAACACCATCACTCATACACCATCAATGCACATCACATAATACATCACAACACAGCACCCCACACATCACCTCACACATATCACTCACACCACATCATGGCACCTCAAAAACACCTCAGGTTTTCTGAGGAGGAGCTAAGGGTCATGGTGGAGGAAATCATCGGGGTAGAGCCACAGCAATTCGGATCACAGGTGCAGCAGACCTCCATTGCAAGGAAGATGGAGCTATGGCGGAGAATCGTCGACAGGACCAACGCCATGGGACAGCATCCAGGAACCAGGGATGACATCAGGAAGAAGTGTTATGACCTACAGGGGATGGTGCGTTCCGTGGTATCAAGACACCAGATAGCAGTACAGAGGACTGGCGGTGGACCCCCACCTCCTCCCCCACAACTAACAACATGGGAGGAGCAAGTCTTGGCGATCATGCATCCTGAGGGCCTCGCAGGAGTAGCAGGAGTACTGGACTCTGGTAGGTCATATCTTTACCACTATATTCCCCCACCCTACCTGCATGCTCTCACTAACTCCTACCCTCACCCCCATCACTCCACCACCTCACAAATACCCCATTATCACAACCCACACATTGGAATACCAAACCCTGCATGCAACACTGATGCATGGACACCCATCATCACAGCATGCACACTAGAGAGAGTCACCCACCCCACACAATCAGCAATCACACAAGGCCAAGGCGACAGGGAAAGCACAATTCCATTTGGAAAACACACCCATTGCATAAGATGGGACACACAAATACATTAACAATGCATTTGCATCCCAACAGGACCCCTACCCAACGTCACCGGACAGGAGGTGCCAGCTACATCCAGTCCTCCCACAGAAGAGGCCTACAGTGATGACAGCAGCTCTGCACGCCTGGATCAGGATGACCAGCCTGGCCCATCTGGGACCTCTGGACAGTCGGTTCCCCTGTCACAGTTCCAAACCACCACAGAGCTTCCCACCTCAGGAAACACCAGCACAGCACCCACCCAGCGGGCCCATGCTACTGTCCCCAGGACACGTCAATTAGCAGTGTGTCCACCACTACAGGGACCCCAGGCAACCCCACTAACCAAGGACTATCAGCGACCTGGGGTCAGTGGCAGTGGGCACACGGTTCAGGGGACAGAGGCACAGGACGACAGGGAAGCTGGGAGGACTGATGTGCGACAGGGGGAGGGCGGGCCCAGGGAACCCATTCTCCACGAGGTACTCTCCAACATCATGGGAGCATACCACCATTCCCAGGAGACCATGGGCACAGTACTGGCCAAGTTTCAGAAGACCCAGTGGCTGCAGGAGGGACAGTACATGGGGATCAGGGATGACCTCACCCAAATCTATACCATCCCTGTCACCATAGCAGGGGTGCTGGCTGATATGAGCAAGACCATGAGGGAGGCAGTGGCTCAACAAAGGGCCCCTGACACTAGCCAAACCGAGGAACAGCCTTCCACCTCTGCCGGCACTAGTGGACAGGAGGCACCACCACAGAAACAACAGGCCACCAGCACCCCACCCCCTGCAGAAGGAGAACCACCCCGCAAACGGTCCCTGTGATCCAGGCAGAAGACAGAGAACATTGCCAAGACCCCCGCCAGGAAATAGGACCCGCCTGTTTGTCACCCTTCTGTCCCACTCTTTTACCCTGTCCACCTTGAACTGCCATTGCTCCCCTTCCTATGCCCCATTGGACAATGCACCTGTGATACCAAGAGACTGGACTCTACCATGTGCCTTCCTCCACCAACACCCCAGCCCCTTGCACATACCCCTATACCCATTAGCACCTAAATGAACACCCTTTAATCAAATACCAATCTGGAGTCAGTCTGATGATTCACAAATGTATTACTACAACATTAGCAAAAAATTCCAAGGTATATGTTCATTTACTCATACCAATGTATGACAGTTGTTGGGCAGCAGTACACATAGCAGAAGCCATAATGGGGTACACAGATCTGAAAAAAGGAAATCCAAAGGGAACAGTTAGTGTCCATAGACAGAGGTTAAGAGGCTGCCATGTACAATGTACTAAAGTAAACTGATATGTGAAGAGGAGTTACAGTGACTTACCTGTGTGTCACTGGAAGTACGGCAGGATGATGTTTGTTCTGTTGTCAATATCTTCTTCCTCTGCCTCCTCTTCCTCACTGTCCACAGGCTCCACCGCTGCCACAAGACCATCACCAGGCTCATCCTCCACTAGAAAAGGCACCTGACATCTCAATGCCAGGTTGTGCAACATACAGCATGCCATGATGATCTGGCCCACCTTCTTGGGTGAGTAGTACAGGGAGCCACCTGTCAGATGGAGGCACCGGAATCTGGCCTTCAGGAGGCCGAATGTCCTCTCAATAATACACCTAGTTCACCCATGTGCCTCATTGTAGCGTTCTTCTGCCCTTGTCCTGGCATTCCTCACTGGGGTCAGTAGCCATGAGAGGTTGGGGTAACCAGAGTCCCCTGAAAATATTGAGGGATACCTGTTAGACACACACTGACCCTTAGGGACTACCCCATACCCAGACACCTACTCATACTGTGTGGGGACCTTAGATTCACCTATTAGCCACACCCGGTGCCTCTGGAGTTGGCCCATCACAGAAGGGATGCTGCTATTCCTCAAGATATAGGCGTCATGCACAGAGCCAGGATACTTGGCATTCACATAGGAGAGGTACTGGCCCGCCAAACACACCAGTTGCACATTCATTGAATGGTAGCCTTTTCTATTCCTGTACACTTGTTCATTTCTGCGGGGGGGACAAATGCCACATATGGCTGGCGGATAGCTGACATCTGGTCTGGCTCCAATTGCACACACAGTTCTTGGATTGTGGCACGATCAAGTCTGTATGTGATTATGATGTGTCTGTCTTCCATTGTCAACAGGTCCACCAGGGGTCTGTACACTGGAGGATCCTGCCATCTCATCAGCTGCATCAGCGGTTGTAGCCTATGGAGGAGAACGGTGAGCAGAAGGTCACTTACCACATAGATAGCACAACTGTGTCTGAACTAATGTTACAGAATCTGTGTGTGAAATCGTGAGTCCGTATATGTGCCAATTTGTGCTGTGACGCAGTTAGTTGCCATGCCATGTGCACCTCTGAAATGGCAGCTGCCTGACTTGTGAGGAGGGACAAGGGGAAATGAGGTAACTGCACTGGCGTTGTGCAGCGTCGCGGTAGACGGTTGAAGACCGCCTCACAACTCTGCATTGGTTATCATTGGGCCCTATGGGTCTGAGGAGCCAATGGTGGTGTACGCCGGCGGTGACGGTACGCACCGCCGCACCCGTGACTGCCATTTTCTATCACTTCACTCACTTGATACCTGACCATCAACAGGAGAGGACCTACACTACAAGTGGTGCTGTGACCTGAGTCTGGAAGCGACAATGGCTACAGTGTCTGGGGAAAGTGCCCCTGCCTTCACTGCGGAGGAGTTGGACAAACTGGTGGATGGGGTCCTCCCCCAGTACACGCTACTCTACATTCCTCCAGACAAACAGGTGAGTACACTGTCAGTATGATGTGGGGGCAATGCCTGTTTGGAGTGGTGTGGATGTAAGCCACATGTTGGGGGTTGGCCAGAGTGCTGCATGTGAGGTGGTCAGTGTATGTGCGTCTGGGCATGGGTGGGACTGGTGGACAATGAGTATGACGGTCCGGACGGGTGAGTAATTAAATTTGTTTGCTCTCTTTACCCTCTAGGTCAGCGCCCACCAGAAGAAGGGTATTTGGAATGCTATCGCCAAGGAGGTGTGGACCCTGGGGGTCTATCACAGACAGAGCACCCACTGCCGCAAGAAATGGGAGGACCTGTGCCACTGGAGCAAGAAGACGGCGGAGGCCCAGCTGGGGCTGGCCTCCCAACGTGGAAGGGGTGCCCGTCGCACCATGACCCCCATGATGTTCCGCATCCTGGTGGTGGCCTATCTGGAGTTGGATGGGTGCTTGATGGCATCACAGCAGCCACAAGGGGGTGAGTACAGTTTCAGAAAGCTGACTCTGCACTGTTTAGGAACTAGCTGGGTGGGGAGTGTGGGCTGTGGGTGCTCCTAGGCCAGGGCGATCATGCCAGGGTAGGTCCCTTGTTTGGGTAGCTACTAGTGTGCAGGGTCCTGTGGGTGTCAGGTGTGCATGTGCTGGCGTTAGGCATTGTACCCCATAGGGTGGGGACTACCTTAGTGAGTGGTTGGGCATGGCCTAGTGCATAGGGTAGCTCAGTGTGTGTTGTGTCTGCCAACGGTAGTGGTGTTGCTGGCATTGACCATGTGTGTCCTCTGTCTTCCCCCCCTTCTTGTTTTGTCACCCTGTCCTTGTCTGCATTAGCATCATCTGGCGGAGGAGCTGAGGCACCGACGACCGAGGGAACTGCATCCCACATGGCCCATGAGGGTGAATCCACGGAGGGTGAAGGCACCAGTGGGATGGAGGGTGAGGGGAGCTCCACGGCGGGGACAGGAGGGGATACCAGTGACAGCGACTCCTCATCTGATGGTGCTCCTTGGCAGTGGTGGACACCTCTGTGCCCACCCCAACAACAGGTACAGCCGTCACCCCCTGTACCAGCACCACCCTCCCAGCAGCCCCTCAGCGTGTTTCCCGTGCCCGCTCACCCAGGAGGGTGGGCATCTCCTTTGCCCCAGGCACCTCAGGCCCTGCCCCAGTCAGCCCTTCTGCCCTCAGTGAGGAGGCTATTTACCTCCTGAGATCACTCACTGTTGGGCAGTAAACCATTCTGAATGCCATCCAGGGTGTCGAGAGGCATTTGCAGCAAACAAATGCATACCTGGAGGGCATTCATTCTGGAGTGGTGGCTCAACAGGGAGCATTTCAGGCTCTGGCCTCAGCACTGATGGCAGCCATTGTCCCTGTGTCTAGCCTCCCCCCTCCAACTTCTACTACCCAGACCCAATCCCCTCTACCTCAGCCTATCCCAAGCACACCTTCAGACCAGCATGCACACACATCAACACACAAAAGTAGCTCATGAAAACATAAGCACTACACATCATCACACAGGCACTCACACAAGCACCATACCCATGCACACATACCAACATCCACTTCCTCCACTGTGTCCCCCTCCTCCACGTCCTCCACATCCCTCTCAGTCTCGTCTCCACTCACACCTGCATGCACTACATCATCAGCCACTGCCTCCATCACCAGCACGCCCATCACAATACACCACTCACGAGCAATCACAACCCCCACTACCATTCACAAGTCCCCTGTGTCCTCTCCCAGTGTGTCTGTGAGCCCTCCTCCCAAAGTACACAAACACAGGCACACACCCACTCAACAGCCATCGACCTCACAACAGCCTCCAACCCATGCACCTTCATCCAAACTCAGCTGATGTACACCTCCTACAACCACTACCTCTTCCTCCACTCCCACACCGCCTCCATCTCCCCATCCCAGTGTGTCTAAAAAACTTTTCTAGCCAACATTAACCTCTTCCCTACACCTCCCCCCGTCCTTCCCCTAGGGCCAGGATGTCTAGATCCCAGCCCAGCACCTGAGCTACCTGAGCCACCAAATCTGCATCTGCTGTGATCCCTGCAAGTCCGGGTGGATCGAAGGGGGCACCCATCAGAGCTGCCAGTGTGCCACCTACACATGTGAAGGACCACTCGATTCCGCCACCTGCCAAGGTCAAGAAGGGACTGGCATCCAGCAGGGAAAGTCGCACCACCCATCCAGCAAGGCCTCATCCAAACTCAGAGAGGGCAGTGCCAAGGTCCCAGCAGCGACTGCCAAGGCGGGGAAGGGACACAATACAAAGGGCAAGTCACCTCAGGGCACGATGCCTCCTGGTGAGGGGCTGGTGACCACCATTTCCTCAGAGAAGCCAGTGACCTGTACCACGGTGACCACCACCGCAATGACCGCCACCTTCACCGCCACCTGCACTGCCGCCTGCACCACTACCTGCACCACCGCTGCCACAATGTCAGTCTGCAGCATACTCCCCAAGGATCAGCCATCGGAGGCTGCCGGAGACGGTCTGGTGTCTCACTACAGACACCTGCACCACGGGCAGCACGGCAGCATCTCCGCCGCAGCCACCGCTGCAGCCACCGCCACCTGCACCACCATCTGCACTGCCACGTGCCCAGCCGGTGCCACTATATTGGACGTCAGCAGTATCCCCAGTGAGCATCCGTCCGAGGCTGCAGGTGACGTCCTGTACCCTGGACACGGTACTTGAGGAACAGCACTGGCACTACCAGCAGTTTGCAGCATAAGTCGCCGCAGGATGGAGTGTGGCTCTGCCTCCATGGAGTATCATGCTACCTGTTCCATGTACATCTTGTGGCTCAGACACACAGGTGAGAGGATGTTAACTGCCACACCCCAGGTGCAGCATCACTGGGCACAATGCCCTCTCCAGAACCAGTGGAGAGATGCATCCACTCCCCATATCCTTGGCAGGATCAAGCACTCGGGGCACAATGCCCCCTCCAGAACCAGTGGAGAGATGCATCCACTCCCTCTATCCTTGGCAGGATCAAGCACTCTGTGCACAATGCCCCCTCCAGAACCAGTGGAAGACACCATCCACTTGAGAGACTGTGGCTTTGCACTCCCCAGGACCAAGCAGTGGGCAAACCACCCACTAGAGACTGTGGCTTTGCACTCCCCAGGACCAAGCAGTGGGCAAACCACCCACTTGAGAGACTGTGGCCTTGCACTCCCCATGACCAAGCAGTGGGCAAACCACCCACTTGAGAGACTGTGGCCTTGCACTCCCCAGGATATCGCTGTGGGCATGTATCCCCCTGAAGGAGCAGTGGCGTTGTACCATCTTCCGGCTGAGGTGTCCCCCTCCCCCTGAGGTGCCTGTGTTTTTTCGACCTAATGCCCCTACAGTCTTCTCTCCGTTTTGAGGCAGGTATCATGTGTGGGCTTCGCCCATCCTTTTTGGGACAACTGGTCCACGGACATTTACAAGGGACAGTGTACGGCCTTGTGTATATAATGTAAAATTTTGTATATACTGATTATTTAAAATTCTATTGCTATATCTGAATGTTCTAATATGACACTCGTTAGACTCATTTCCTTTTGTTCTTGCGTTCTTCCAGGGGGTAACGGGGTGTATCAGTAATGTTGTTGGATGTGTTAGTGTGTATGTTGTTGTGGGTGAGGGTAGGGGTGTTGCGTGCCACGTGTGTGTGTCACTCTCTTTTCCCTCCCACCCTCCCCTGTGTGGTAGGTGCAGTACTCACAGTCGTCGCCACTGCCGCCTTCTTTCTACTTCCTGGTGTATGAGAAGATACACCAACATGGGGAGGATCTGAAATTCGGGCTCCGTGGCGTCCTGGTTCTTCGTGGAGTGTCAGAAGGCGAGTGGTTCCCCTTCGATGTACTGTTTCCGCCATGGTTTTGATGTTGTTGGTAGCACCCTGGAAAAGCTGGCAGATTGGCCTCTCATAATCGGGTGGGCGGTACATTGTCCTCCGCCTGTGTGTTGGCGGTGACCGCTACGGTGTTTGTTGCTCCCGCCCTGGCAGTCGTAGTTTTAAAGTGGCTGTCTATGTTGGTGGTTTCCTCCATGGTCGTGATCCCATTTTTTTACCGCCGACCTGTTGGCGGTGTTACAGCCGCTTTAACACCGACCGCCAGGGTTGTAATGAGGGCATTAGTGATTCCAAATTAAATCAGCTTTTAGGACCCCGCATTTGTTGGGTGCAATGTCTGTATGCTGAGGATTCCGGCCATGCCCGCTAGATCCCTTTTAGCCCAGTAAATCTACATGCAGTGTATGTCACTAGAAAAAGACAGGGGTCCCAGAAAACAAGCACGGAGATCCGTATGTAGGAACTCTGACGCAGGCTCATTACATGCATCTTGTTACTGCAACGTGTGATGAGCAACAATTGAGAAATTCTGGCACGCATACGGCTCATTGGCATCTCCTTTACATCTCACATATAATGTCAGCTTTATAACATAATAGTGAATAATTGTGCTATGAATATGTTTTGTATGCACATAACATGTTCAACAGGGTCGGCTTTAGGGCAGTGTGATGGGTGCCGCTGCACTGGGCGCTGACTGTGGGGGTGATAGGAGCTGTGTTTAACAATAACTTACGATTTAAAAGCATTTGCTGCAAGAGCCCCAGCTTTCAGGCAGCCACATAAATGTCAAGATAACGCTTCTGATTAGTGTCCCTGCTAGAGAGAGAGATCCCAGTTTTGTCTAGTGGCAGTTTTGACTAGCCATAAAGTAGCGCAGAGGGTTACTATGCCTGTTGCAAAGAACAGATCTGTATTTTTGTGTGGGTAGTTGAGTGGATTAGTAAAGCCAGCATTTACCGTGCTTTTAAATCAAATTAAATGTATTTGTGAGCGGCACTATAGCCACTTAAGGGGCACTTTTGCCCGGTGGGAGTTGGGGAATCTGAGGAGGTGGTCAGGCGTGGTGAAAGGGGGCGCCAAAAACAATTGTCGCACCGGGTGCCACAAGCGCTAAAGCAGGCCTTGGTGTTCAAACTATCTTAACCAAAAGCAGTATAGCCATTACTTTGATTCATCATATATTAGGTTCTGTAAAACAGGTTATAAGTCATAAAACGCGGATCAGAGAGCATAGGTATAGATGTATGACACAAAGAAAATAACAGTGTATACACCACCTTTAGTAGTACTATGTGTGTGGGTGGCATCATGGTCGGATGCACTAAACTGCAAACACTCAAACTTGAGACAATTTGCCCTCTATTGTTGGCCACCACATGTCCAGTCCCACTTTATATAGGGGAATTCGCCTTTCCCGTTGCCCCCGTTCCTTACTGGTGGGTTGGAAGGTACAAAGAGTTGGAGCTCTCTGCTTCTATTGGAAAACAAATTAAGTCGAGATGCAGCTACGTTATTTCCGGAGATAAAGGGAAACAAACTATCCTGCTACTCAACGCCAGATGACGCTATGGACTTCTGTGTGAAAATTCCCAACACATAATACCTTCTTCTGATGTCGCGATAAGTCTGTCAAAAAGCTGATGAATACTAAGAGCGCCTCACAGCTGAGCCCAATAGAGGAGGTTATAACAATACACTTAACTTATACGGGTCAGTGACGTATCAGTTAAAGCAAAAAGTAAGTTCACCAGCTCAGATATCGAATTAAAAACGTCGAAGGACTTGCAGGCTTTGAATTTCTAGTTTGTTATTATTATAACACGTGACATATTGTGATTGAAAATATTCGGAGCAAGAAAAAAAATCACAAATTTTGCTTTAAAATCCTCGGCAAGGAAACCACGGAGATGAATGACAGAGCATCGAGCCTCACCTAGCTCGTGTTGGCAGCGAGGAAACCCGCAGGAGACTACCAAAGTAACTCAGAGGAAAGAAACTGGCTACCACTTGGCAAATATTTGAACTAGGGATCTTTCTTCCTGAGTGATAGCTGAGATTTCTAGCCACAGCTTGTAGTCCTATGCCACCAGACATAAAATCATTTCCAAAAAGTGATTAAAATACAGTGTTACCAGACGGCTCCGTGTTCCAGGCACAAACGTTCATCAACCATCGTAATGGACTGTGGTAGGGATTGTGGGAGGTGTAGTCTTGATCTACCATAGGGAAATAATCGAACTAAAGTAGCAATATGTCATGGTTGATTAAACGAAATCCCAGAAGAGGAAAAGTGCTTCCCCACGTGACTACCTTCATCTTTTTGAAAGCTATATATGCATGTCCACCACAGAGTAACTTCTTCAAATACTCTCTTCAGTGAAGTGGCTGATGGGGAAAGTATGCTTTTAAAGCTCCACAATAAGTCAAGCTTGCCCATTAGGCCTTAGAGTCTGGGTGCTTATAATAATTAACAGATGCTGCATATTTGCCCATCTGAATGCAGCTTATCGCTCAAGGATTACTCTGACATCTTTTAATATGCTTAATGTCAGCGAGGACACTTTTTTAACAGTAAACCAGTGCTTTAAATGGGCCGGTACTCTCCGGTACTGAGTACCGGCACTTTTTTATTTTGAGAGGGAGAGTACCGGCATATCTCAAGAAAAACGTAATACTTTTAATTGGAGAGTACCAGCACTTCTCAGAAACAAGCAGGTACTCTGGCACAGAGTACCTGCACTTTATTTTTTCCATTTCAAGCACTGCAGTAAACCAATGTCAGTGATGCAAATGCCCATCTATTTCCATACTTAAACAGATCTGGGATTGATCAGTCCGAGCCAAGTGAGCGATACATTCGAATGCAATCTTCTAACCGCTAATCTATGGAACACCCTCCTTACTAAACTAAGTCAAACGCGGCCAGAAATGTCTTTCAGGAAACTACTAAAGACTCATCTATTCTAAACCTTAGCCGGACTCGCCTAGGTCATGCTGGTGTGCGTTATAAGACACCATGAATAGAATAGAATAGAATAATAGTTTTATATTTTTAATATTTAGTATTTTTGCTCTGAAATTAGATGATCAGCTGAGGTTTTTAAAAGTACCTTCTTGAGCAGGTGCCTTCCTGTCACAAACAAGCAGCACCAGAATTAATAATCATAATTTTCCTTTTTTTCGATCTTAACATTGAGGCAGACAATTGACTGAGCATGGATCGTTGGTGTGGATGATCAAGTACATGTGGATATTGTACTAACATGAGTGTCCATCCCTGAGTAGTTTATTCACACAGGCACACCCAGATAAGTCGGTTCGCAGTCAGTGCAAGCACAGACAGTGGGGGCCTATCACGAAGAGTTCAGCAGGCTCAGCACAAAAGTGCAGGCCTGTTTTTTGCACTTGAGGTGTCAAAAGTTCAGACAGATGTCTTGGAATTTTTCAGAACTAATGCAAGGGCCCATATCATAATCCCGCTTTATGTGCTGCGCTGGCGCAGAAGTGATCTATTTGTTTCTTTTTTGAGTCTTCAGTGCATACATTAGAACGAAAATTCTCCGTTTTAGCGCCTGTGCTACAGACAGCACAGCTCGGAAACAAAGCGTAGTAGTTTTCTATTCATGTTTCCGATACCTGCCCTCAGCAAAACAAGCACTAATTTAGCTGAAGATGCGAAAAAGAAACCCTCAGAGGCATTCTGCGCAGGTGCAGAAAAGGGGTTCATGCTATGTCTCATGAACTTGAAAAAGCACAAGCCAAAAACTTAGAGGGGCATCCCTTGTTCACTGTGTTTGACTTCTGCTGTCTGCTTTTAACTACTAATTCAGAGAAGTTCCAAGTTATATGGATTCATTTTGGACATTTCAAATGCCAAATAACACATACGCTTGGGTCTACAGTGAGCCAGCACGGGCAATCATGAAACAACCCCAGGCCTAATTCACAAGACCTCTAGGGGTAGATTTGTGAAAAGAGGTGCTGCACCTAGTGCAGCACCATTTTTCTAGTGCCCCCTAAAACCACCATGTGTGTGCCATATTTAAAATCCGGCACGCCATGGCGGTAGTTAGGGGTACTAGCATCATAATTTTTTAAGTTAGCCTCCCACTTTGCAGGATTAGCATAAAAAATGCTGATGCTACTCCTGCAAAGCACCCAGAGGCCCATTGAAAACAATGGGAGCCTCCCTTTAACGCCTGCTC
The DNA here is from genome assembly GCF_031143425.1 of Pleurodeles waltl. Lineage (NCBI taxonomy): Eukaryota > Metazoa > Chordata > Amphibia > Caudata > Salamandridae > Pleurodeles > Pleurodeles waltl. Next base: position 1,032,537,625 of record NC_090444.1, on the reverse strand, counting down.
TTAGCAGGCGTCAATAATGCAGATTAAAATGACGCAAAGAAATCACTTTGTGCCATTTCTTGTCCCCCGAGCGCCAGAACTCCAATCCTCCATACATTATGCGTGGCGCAGGCTTAATGTGGTGTAAGGGGTTACAAAATGGCGCAATCCAAACATTGCACCATTTTGTACATATGGCACGGCGTTATTGGCCTATATCACTACATTAGCATAAAAATGACGCTAATGTGGCGTTGGAATGACACTAGGTCCTCCTAAATTAGGGCCCTCCTAAATCAGGGCCCTATTGCTATCAAATGATGCCTCTTGTAATCCCTAAAAAACCATACCTCGTGCATTCCCAGAATATGAATGGGCCACAAAAACATGTGAGGTGCACCCCTCGTCTAATTTACTCTGCCGTTGCCTAGCTTACTCTGTGTATAGACGTTATTCCACAAGTGTTTATCATATACATGTACAATTTGTGATTGGGTAGCACAAGGTGTGTACATAAATGGATGGGAATGCAAAACACCTTACATGAATATGCAAAATAAGAGGGCACGTTAAGTGGTTAGGAACCGGAAGTACAAAACTCACATAGTAGTGCTAGGTCATTAAACAAGGAATGCCTTCTCTTTACCGAAGTTCCGTTTTGTTTCATTATACGTCCATTAAGATAAATGTCTGGTTAACAATACTGCATCACTGAAAAACTAAAAACAGCTACTGATCGTTACAATTACTAATTCGAATGGGATTACCGTAGAATAAAGTGCAAGCGCCCTCATCAGACCTAAACCAGAATTAGACCTGCGTATATTGTTCTTGTCACATTTTGTAGATGTAAACGTTGTGTTGTTAATAAGCAGCTCCAATATTTTCTCCCTTGTAGTCTATGGGTTGGTGACCTCTTGCACGTAGTGTGTGGAGAACAAATATCTATAAACCGAGCCCAAGAGACATATAGATCGGTCATTGGTTTAAGCTGCCCAGATGGTCTCTTAAAGAGACATGTGCATTTTAAAAGGGCACAAGTCTGAAGAAAGCAAGGCCACCTCAGACTTTCATCCTTTATAAGAGTGGTGGCATAGACTGCTTTGTGGCCAGATTCTAGTTCCAACAACTACCTTTATGTTGGGATCAGTTTATGCCCCGATGCGGCGCATAGACACTGCCAAAAAAGCAACAAGTGCTACAGTGGTGATGACATTCATTCAGTGTCTGCCAGGTGTCTTATAAATGGGTGCCTTGTACAGGGGCTGGCGCAATATTCAGGCGAATTTCAAAACATGCAAACTCTGCTCATTTTTCTACCCATAGGGAGTGGAATCTGGGTTCCTTTGCTGCTCTGCAGGCAGGAAAACAAAAGAAAGGCCACCACGGTGTCTTTAGGAGCACTGTGAGGATCCTGGCTATGCATTTGTTTTAGTGATGATTGCATGAAGGTAAATACCCCTGACCATGCCCCTGGGAGCAGCCTCTCCAGCATGGAAGATTGTGAGCAGTGCATGCCCACTCTTGCAACAGGATGCCCCACAAAGACTCCACAGCTGAGGAGCTTGCAATTGATGTCAGGCTGTCAAAGGATGGGGAGTGTAATTAACGTAATTCAATTACCAATAATGTAATTACACTATTAATGCCCCTTATGGTGCTGGACCGCAGGATAATTCCTTGTACAGCACATTCCTCGAAAAGCAGAACGAGAAATTCTTGTGCTGCAGGGGTCTTTGGCCATAGTTCTCATTTAAAAAATAAATAAATCAGGACAGAGAGATGCAAAACCAGAGGAAACAGGTAGGGTTGCTCAAGGTTTTGCTTCTGCTTACCACAGATTTGAAAAAATGGAGCTTGTTCACCCTTACTCGATAGCAACCTGCAGAGGGGCCAACGGGGACTAGAAGCTATTTTGTAGGCCCATTCAACACATTCTGGTTACAATGCCTCAACTAAACAGCAAGCAGTCTTTTTTTCTAGGTGTACTGGCAGGGAGCAGGTGCCAGAAGTCAAGACCAGCACAACACTGCCAAGTCATGTGTCCAGACTCAATTGAACAAAAAGAGACACAGATACACCCTGTTGTGTCACTTCCCAAGATGGACAGGAGGGAAACCAAAATACGTAGCAACTTCTTTGCTTAAGATCTAAGGCTATGCAGGTCTGTGCGTGCTCTGTATGTTTGCCATTTATATTAGCCAATGTATGTAATAGCACCTATAAAAAGACAATTTATAAATGCAAAACAAACAGATTTTTTGTCACATAATACACAGTGCTAATTACTACCCAACTCAATGTTACACATTTGATCGAATATAAAATAATGAAAGATTACCTTAAAACCTAGAGGGAATAAAACGTTTACCTTCAGATTACATATAAACTCTCTGCAGTTGGTGCATAACACACTGAGCTTTTGTACAAGGCTTGGGTTTTGTGACCTACATGTTACACATTTAATTAAACATAAAACAATGAAAGCGTGTGTTAAAACATAGAAGTATTAACATTTAAATGCTGCGGATTATACATGCTGTCTGCAGTTGGTGCATAATCCACTGAGCTATTGTACAAGGCTTGGAACTTGTGACCTACAGGTTACCTATAGTTCTTTGAAACAAACATATCAACTCATTAAGCTATCTTGCCACGGTTCAAACATGACCTCTCTGGGCAGCTGCAGTGCTCTACAACAAGCACATTAACCCTCAACTATTTAATAGCGATTAAGACTTGTGGACAGTAGAATACAGACAGATCTCTGTAGCAAGTGTGTTTGCTTTGTCAGCCATTGTTAGTTAAACTAACCAATGGACATTACTTATCAGTAATATTCATTATGTACTCCTGATAGAGCGAACCGTAGTAACAATTTACCTGTGTTCGGACGCTCTTTAGGCCGATGAATCTTTTGACTAAGTGGGAACTCTCTGTACTCTTAATCGATCAGTCGCATCAAATCAATAATCAATAACGTACATAAGCAATACCTTGATCAACATAACACTTAATGATTAATCCAGAATACATTTAGGCGAACCCTGACCTTTCAGTCAGGAATAACCACACCAGTTTATTGCAAAGTTAGTGAATTTATTTCCCTATATTAACAAAGCTAGCAGATATAGATGTGTCTCAACACCAAATGATAAACATAAATGAACATTAATAGCTGTCCATATCGTCGAAACAAGTGTAATCTATGTAGCATTTGAATCACAAGGCATTCGATAATGGCAATGCAAAGCACTAATACGATAATCTGTAATGGGCTAATTGCGTACATTTAGTCAGCATAACAAGATCTCAGATTGCATCGTGCAACATATGGAATCCTCATCTAACCTCAAATTAGCATCGGCATGTGGGACTTCATGCAAAAACAATTTAGCAACATTAATTTAGAAAAACTCCTAGCTAGGGACCTTGTCAAAATCAGCAGTTGGTTACCTAAAAGGAACACAATGCAATTTTACAATTTCCTTTCATGTTTACCAATTACGATCAGCATACAAGGAAGTCTTCGTCTCACAGGTACCGTTTCTCGATCAGCATGGGACGGGACAAAGGGGCAGGGGTGAACGGGGCAATCGCCTCACGGCGGCAAGTTAAGACTACTACTTCATGCAAAGGGACAAATCAAAGTTAAAGTCTCTAGGGCAAGAATCATTTAAGTCTCTTTCTCTCGATTAGAGAAAGCATCAAGGTCTCTCAAAATGGCGTCGCAGCGAAGTGGGCCATAATAGCTACGAAGTCTGCAAAATGGCGGGTATCGAGCTGGTAATGGCTGATAAATAGCTATTTTCTTCTCGTGCACCTGGGTTTTATAGGCAACAGTTCGAATCCAGTAGGGTCTCCATTGGAGGGTTCATAGGTTAGCTTCAAATTGTCCAATCAAAAACGACAGTTCTCAAGCTTTTACTTAAGCATACATTATCCTTGGAGATGGGTACGCAAATCGCAACATTGTCTACCAATTAGCTCACTTTCAGAGCCTCCATTGTCCGCACCTGCAAGTCGACCTTGAATTAAAGGGAAAATATGCCAGGCTGGCACGAAACTTTAAGATAAGCATGTGAACAGTTTCTGGGGAAAAGTACAGCTTCAAGCAGAAATACACGTTTAATAGCACATTGGAAAAATACAAACATCTAAACCGTGAGACCAGGCCACTAGGCCAAAGCCTCCGCTAAAGTAATGCTAAGTTAACGCATTTCAAACAAGCAAATCGTAGCACACGTTTATGATTATGTCGGATTAGTGCAATTCTAATACACCACGTTATATAAAGCACGCGTATAATGTTGGCAAACTACTCTGAGGGCACATTTTGTCCCCGTTACAATCTTTATTAGTTCGGTTAATGTCACACATGATTATTTCACACTACGTTTATGCGTTAATAAATCAAAACCTTCATTTTCTGCTTCATCAATCCCTCCTCTGATGACTACTTGTCATCACACAAATTAAGCCCACAAATTTTATTCCATTAAAATTCTGTCAGTTCCCTTTTCCTTTTAGTTCCCCTAGTTTGTGCTTTGTATTCTTCTGCCATTCTTTTCATAATTTTCTCCTCCTTTCTTCTTTTAATTTTTTCCATAATCATTATTATTCCCCTTTTTATTCCCCAAATTCCAAATACACAAATTATCACTATTAAAATTCCCTCTATTATTTTTAACAATATTCCATTCCAAATTCCCCCAATCCAATGTCCCACTGAAGCAAGTCCTTTTCCAACCTTCTCCCACACTCCTGGTTCTTTCAGTTCCTTCAAATCTGCACTTTCTTTTGTTAGATTAGCAAGCATAGTTTTAATTTTCACACTATTGTCAGGTATATAGGTACAACAGTGTCTTGCACCAAGCATTTTGCAAACACCTCCATCCTTTGCTAAAAGAATGTCTAAAGCAAGCCTATTTTGAAGAGTCATAGCTCTTTCTGCTGCAAGTTCAGCATCTATCAGGATTATAGCACCCGAAAACTTTGTCAACATGTTATCCACTATAGTAGACAACTTTCTTATTTTGATGGAATTCAGCACAACTCCCAATGAAGGAATCATGGCTCCAAATATATCACCTACCACAGCAGCTGCGGTCTCTCTTTTCTGGATATGATGGGATCCAGATGTCTTTTGAATCATCGATAGGTCATCCAGTTGATAAACCTTTGGGAACACTATACCCAAATAACATCTTCCCCACCATCCCTTTGGAAGACGATAATAGGCATTATACCCACAAATGTAATATACCCCTGGAATGACAGGGTCAAGTCCGTCTATCATGAATGTCCATTTGGCCTTAAAGATAAACGTGTGTTTACATTCACTCGCCCCTACAAAAATGTTGTCATAATAAGATTCACCTCGATATATACAAAACTTCCCTACATGCCAAGCATCTAAAGCAATTTTCCCTTGTGTTTTTATTGCAGCAAAATCATAATTATCTACTGAAGTCCTCTTATGTAACTCCTTTTCTAATTTCGCCTTCATTTGAGCCCTTCTATCATCTGTGCGATCTAAAAAGCTTATTTCTACTGCAGAGAGCGAGCAGGTAAGGTTTTCCCTATGAGCGTGAGCCGTTTCAAAAGGTAGCATTGGCTCGAAAAATTCCCTCATAATTTTTGCATCCCAATCCTTTGCAGTCTGGCTTAGCTGCGCTATTATAGGAACATAAGCAAAGGTAACATCGTAATTTGAGTAAAAATACTGTATGTTAGTTTGACCATAAAACCTAGACATTACTATACTACATGTAATCCCATATGTAAGAGGCATGTGGTGATATGTCACCCCTTCCTTCACTGATGTCGGTATCTGGGTACACACATAACAATCTTTCGCATCCATTGTCTCAACATATTCTGTTAGTAAGCGATAGAAAACATTATACGAAAGCTCTTTCCTATCATGCAAGAGTCTCTCATCCAGTGCTAGCCTTTTCAATGCGGTTAGTTCAGTGACAGTAACAGGAGCAATAGTAGAAGCCTCAATAGTCTCATTCTCACCCTTTCCATGCATTCCAAGCACAATTGCCATTATTATTAGTACACATGTAACTACCAAGCCTATACACACATATTTACAATATTTCTTTCTATTCTTTTGCGTCATGATCTGTATAGAATCAGAGAGCTAGAAGCACTTATAATTGAAACTTATTTAGCAATTTAGTTACAAAGCTGAGCGAGCGCAATGTTCACACCGTCTTCTTCAAGAGGCCAGTCACTTATCGGTTAGCAGCATTTGTCTCAATTCGGCAATAACTCAGTCTTTATCGGTTTAGCAAATGTCTCAGCTGGTTGTTTGTTTCACGTTATACTGTAGCAAGCGATATCATTTATCACCCTTTCAATCAACACTGTCCATAAAACTTTTCTTTTCTATTGGTATCTCTTCCTCTTCTTCGTTCTCGATGCTTAGAGATACAAACTCGTCAGTCCAATCGTCATTGACTGCATATGCCCATTCAGGACCAGAATATCTCCTGTTTGGTATCCTTTTCCTTTTCAATTTTGCTTCTCTTTTCGATTCTGCCTCGCTGGTACTTTCCTCTTTTGTCAAGTCCTTTTCTTCACTCGAGGTTGGTACCACGACAGACACTTCCTTTCTTTTCTCTTTTACTTTTGGCCTTTCTCCGTCGTTCAAACCTTCTCCAGACTTTTGTTTTACTGGTGATATACTTAATCTCCTCTTTGCACCATGTCCATTGGATGGACCTGCGACCTTTTCTGTAGAGGTTTGAACTTTTTCGTTCTGCTCTGCCTTGTCCCCTCCTTCAGGGAAATCGATCACGTTCTCCTTTTCTTTTTCTGTATCGTCTGTTTCTGGGAAAGCCCTCCTCTGATCAGGCTCTCCTGCTTTTCCACCTTTTTCAAGCCCTTCGTCACCGTTACTCTCGTCAGGCTCTGTATCACTTTCAGCTGCTTCAGGTTCTTTGTCACCTTCAGCTGCTTCAGGCTTTTTGCTACCCTCAGCTGCTTCAGGCTCTTTGTCACCTGCAGCTTCTTCGTCGCTGTCTGAACTTTCTCCTTGGTCTTCCCCAAGTGAGTCGGACTCTTCGTTCTCCAATAATATCTCTTTCTCTCCTGCTTCTGCCTGTTCGCTTTCAGTTCGCTTTTGTTCTGTCTCAGCACTCGGCACTGTTTTATCAGGCACTGGCAATTTCAGCGCTTCAACTTCCTCATCTGTGGGACACAGCACCTTCTTTGTATGACTGGCGTGAATCCAGTTGGGAACCCCCGCACACTTCACAGCGGTAGTTGTTGTCAGGATCACTTGGAAAGGGCCTTTCCAACGGGGTTCCAGGCACGACTTCCTCACGTGCTTCTTCACCACGACCCAGTCACCTGCTTTCAGTGCGTGTCCTGGACCTTGGATCGGTGGCAAGGTGGTTGCTTCCACCTGGTGAGAGAAAGAGCGAACCACGTCAGCCAGACCTTTGCAGTAGTCTAACACCATATCATCTGTAATATTCAAAAGCGCGTTTGCGGGAACTGCAGGAAGTCTCATAGCCCTGCCCATGAGAATTTCGTGCGGAGACAATCCAGTTTTTCTATCAGGAGTGTTTCTCATTGACATTAGCACTAAGGGCAATGCGTCAGGCCATTTCAAATTTGTCGATGCACATATTTTCGCCATTCTTGATTTCAGTGTACCATTCATCTGCTCCACCAGTCCTGATGCTTCAGGGCGATAGCTACAATGCAGTTTCTGCTCAATGTTCAGTGCTTCGCAAAGTAACTTTATCACCTCGTTGTTGAAGTGACTTCCCCTATCTGATTCTAAAGAGATCGGGAATCCGAAACGTGGTATCAACTCTCTCAATAATAGCTTTGCAACTGTAAGGCTGTCATTTCTACGTGTGGGGTATGCCTCAATCCAGTGACTAAAAATGCACACGATCACCAACACATATTTCAGACCTCCATGCACAGGCATCTCAATGAAGTCCATCTGCATACGACTAAAAGGCCCGCTTGCCCTCCCAATGTGACTCGCGTTCACAACTGTTCCCTTTCCTGGGTTCGTCTGCTGGCAAGTGACACATCGATGGCAAACTGCTTCTGCAGCTTGACGAAATCTGGGGTTAAACCAATCAGTTTTGAACAATCTTATCATGGCATCTCTCCCTAGGTGAGCTTGCCCATGATAGAACCGCGCAAGCTGTGATAAGAGACTATTTGGCAAAACAAATTTTCCCTCATGTGAAACCCATAACTCGTCTTGTCTCTTTATACATTGTGATTTAATCCAGGAATCTCTTTCATCCTCCCTGACATTATTCTGTAGTGTTTTTAGTTCCTCTATCGTATCTACGACCTTCAAGGCAAATGCTTCAGCTGGTTCGAGTTCTGGCTCACTTATTGAGTTCCATTCATCTCTCAGTAATATACAGTTCAAGGCACAAAATCTTGCGACTTGATCTGCATATGCATTTCCCAGAGAAACATACTCCTGTCCTTTCGTGTGAGCACTGCACTTTACCACTGCAACCTCAGCTGGCACTTGAATGGCATGTAACAATTCCCTTATTCTCTCCCCGTTTTTCACTGGGGATCCTGAAGAAGTCAGGAAACCTCTCTGTGACCATAGTTGTCCAAAGTCATGCACAATCCCAAACCCATATTGGCTATCAGTGTAAATGGTGACTTTCATCAATGCAGACAGTTGACATGCTCTGGTGAGGGCTACAAGTTCTGCTACTTGTGCAGAATAAACTCCTTGGAGCCATCCCGCTTCCAAGACCCCTGTTACAGTGCATACAGCATATCCTGCTTTCAAAATCCCCATCCCATGTCTTAGACATGAACCATCAACAAAAAGAATTTGGTCATTTTCATCAAGTTTAGTATCCTTAATGTCCGGTCGAGGTTTTGTGCAAAATTCAGTCACCTGAAGGCAGTCATGCTCGACGTCTTCAGCGTTCTCAATTTCGGCATTTTCTCCAGGAAGCAAGGTTGCTGGATTTAACGTAGTGCACCTTTTCAGCTGCACATTCGGTGAGCCCAGAATAATCGTTTCATACCTTGTGAGTCTTGCTCCAGTCATGTGCTGTGTTCGGGAGCGGGTCAAGAGTATCTCAACTGAGTGAGGGACCATGACTGTTACTGGGTGTCCCATCACTATACCTTCACTCTGAGTGAGGCTGATACCAACTGCTGCTACGGCGCGCAAACACCCTGGGAGTGCTGCTGCGACCGGATCCAAAGTAGCTGAAAAATACGCTACTGGTCTGTTTAAGCCACCATGGGCTTGAGTCAAGACAGACAAAGAACTTGCATCACGTTCATGGCAAAACAATGTGAAAGGCTTTGTGTAATTAGGCATACCTAAAGCTGGAGCCCTACACATGCATTCTTTCAATTCAACAAAGGCATCCATCTCATCTCCTTTCAGCTCAATTTGATCCAAAGCATCCTTCTGGGTCAGTTTCAGTAAAGGCTTCGCTAGAGTCGAGAAGTTGGGAATCCACTGGCGACAGTAGCCCACCATTCCCAAGAATTTCCTCACCTCCTTTCTCGTCTTGGGCGGACTCATCTGAAGTACGCTTGTAATTCTTTCCTTCATTATCCTCCGTGACCCTTTCTCTATCTGGTGACCCAAGTATTTCACTTTCTTCTGACAGAACTGTAATTTGGAAGGAGACACCTTGTGTCCATTCCTTCCCAAATGGTTCAACAGAGCAATGGTATCGGCTGTGCAGCCACTTTCTGTCTTTGATGCAACCAGTAAGTCGTCAATGTACTGTACTAGGGTTGACTCGAATGGCAACTCTAACTCTTCCAAGTCTTTCTTTAGAACCTGATTGAATATTGACGGTGACTCAGAAAACCCTTGAGGAATTCGACACCAACTGTACACTCTGTCTAGGAATTTGAAACAAAAGAGAAATTGGCTGTCCTCATGAAGAGGCACAGAAAAGAATGCTTGTGACAAATCGATGACCGAGAACCATTCGGCATCGCAAGGAATTTGAAACATTATCACAGCTGGATTCGGTACTACTGGGCAGCATTTGACTATGATGTCATTTATTTTCCTCAAGTCTTGCACAAGTCGGACCTTTCCACTTGGCTTTATTAGTCCCATTATTGGTGAATTACATGGGCTGCTTAACACTTCTTTCAGTACCCCCTGTTTTACAAATTCGTCAATGAGTTGGGCAACTTTCATGAGGGTATCTTGTGGCATGTGGTATTGTGGGGTCTGGGGAAAGATTGCATTGGGCTTTACAGTCACTCTCACTGGTTCCACTCCTTTCATCAATCCCACCTCTTTCCCTGTCATGTCCCACACTTCCTTTCCGACTGTCTCCCGTAATTCGGCTGGAATATCTTCTTCAGTTATCATCGGGAAAAGGCAAATCAGAGGATACTCTTCATCGACAGTTTCCATCTCATCCCCCTCTACACTATCCTCTTCTTCCCCATCACTGCTCGTCTGTATCGTTATTCCTTCGTTTGAACACATGATCGAACATCCCAATTTGCACAATAGGTCTCTCCCTAACAGTGCTATTGGGCTTGAGTCACATATCACAAACTGATGCACCCCTTGATAGTTACCGATGCTGACTGGTACCGGATCTGTTATTGGGTTCGTCAGGTGCCTGTTTGCTACTCCCACCACTTGAACTGTCCTCCCTGAGAGTGGCAAATTTGGTACTTCACTGCTCTTAACAGTTGAACGTGTGGCTCCCGTGTCCACCAAGAATGAAACACGATGACCCATTACTCTTCCCTCTACGTATGGACCCTTTTGATCAACTACTAAGGCTGCTGCAAGCACACAATCTCCTTCCTCTTCTGAGCTCTCACTCTCCCATACATTGTTTATTCCACTCTCACTGTGTAATGGGAACTGTTGTACGGTGCCATTTGTACTCATTACCTGACCCGAGACCTGTGGAGGAACCATCACTTGCTGCTGACTCATTGGTGCCAAAGGTATTTGCATTTGCGTATTAGGTACCATGGGTAACTGCTGTTGCATCGGCTGCATTTGCGTCACTTGCATACGAGGCATCTGCATCTGCTGCGGCTGCATAGGTTGTAATCCCTGCAATTGATTTGTGGTCTGAAAATTTGGGTTTGGACCTCTCATTTTCGGTCCCCTCATTGTCTGAAATGCATTGACATCATTGTTTTGCTGACCAACACCTGCACCTGCACCTTCCTGCACCACCATCGGGCACTCGCGTTTCCAATGACCTACAATTCCGCACACGTGACACGGCATCACTTTCTTCATTGCCTGCACACCCGTCACAACAGTGTTTAAATCCGGACCATTATTCACAAAACCTCCTCTGCCTCTGCCTCTCGCCTGTGGCTGAAACGCCATGTTTCCTTGCAACTGCGGCTGCGGTTGCGGTACCTGCTGTTGGAACCCTTGCATCCCTTGAAAACCTTGCAGACCTGTCTGAGCTGCTTTAAGCTGCATCATCATCACCTTCTCTTTCAGCCTTTTCTGTTTTACCTCAATTTCGTCGCTACAATATTTCGCATAAGTCAAGACCTCATCAATCGGTTTAGACTGCCAACAAATCAAATGCGACTTTATCATATGACTTATTTCTGGTCTCAGCCCTTCCACAAATCTGAACACAAAATGAAGCATATCTTTTGCCTCGATTGTTTCCGTGCCACTGTAATTCTTGAACGCTTTCAACAACCTCTCGTAGTAACTATGAATCGATTCTTTTGTCTCTTGGGCCGTTCGATCAATCTTCTGCCAATCCACATTTTTCGCGGCAACCTTCGTCTTCAAATGCTCAATCACCTTATAGTACAAACTCATCACCATAGGTGATGGTGCACCCGTCTCCCTATCTCTCTCTGGTTCACTTGTCGGCCAACCTACAGCTCTTTTGCAATCCTCCCACAAATCTGCCGGAACCACGATCTCAAAGAGAGTGTTCAGGTCTTCCCAGAGACATTTTGCAAGTTTCACAAACCTATCAGTCTGTTGATACCATTCAATCGGTTTCTCTCTCAGTTTGGGAAAATCATCCGTAAATGACTGAATGTCGCTTCTGTGCCACGGTACATGTATTAATTTTCCACCTGCTGTCTCCCTCATTGGTAACATGGTTACTGTCTCGCTGCTCTGTGGTCTCTTCTCATTATGCTCTGTAGCACTGTCCCTCCTCTTTTCCTTTCTCTTTACCCATCTGCTTTCCCACTTGTCTAAGCACCTCCACACTTGTGCACTCTGTAGCAATTCCCTGAGGTGTGTCTTCATGCCTGCTGACCTCATGTGTTCAAAATCTGTGGTCCCAAAATCCAACCTGTAGCTTCTGCTCAAGTGTTTCATCTTGTCTATGTCAACCCCGTTTCTGTCAGCTGCTTCCTGCAAGCCCTTATGTACTTTGTTCACTTCCTTCGTAATCCTGGGACATAGATACCTCAGTTCTTCTTCCGTGTAGGATTCTAGCCTATTTACACCCATAGTCCCTTCCACCAATTCTTGTGCTTCCATGTTCAACCTGACCCTATTCATATAGTCTTCTCCTTTCCCACTGGCTGAACTTTGTGTGGAATTTAAACTGTTGAACCACTGTGTCAGCTGTTGCGCATTTACCCCCATCAGTGTAGCATTCACATCGACTGCCATTGAAGGTTGCGGCAACTTTTCAGTATTCGATGTTAAAGGTATTATCAGTGGGGGGCTCGACCTCACCAGTGTAGACTGAGCACATATGGGACTAAACTCCATCAAGGATCCAGATCCACTTGGCTGAGCCGCTATAGGAGTTATCCCTGGAGTGTTTTCTATGCACCTCCTCTCTGTCCCATTCTGCAGCATTGATCCCTGACTGTTCATGCCTAAGTTAGGCTGGCTATACAGAGGTACCGGTGGACCTACAGTAATGGGTAGTGATATCGCATCTGGGTTCTGTCCATATCCCATGTTCTGAGGCATGTTCATCCCCATACTATGGGTCATCATTGCCGGCATGCCCATCTGATTCCCCTTCATCTGAGCATGAGCGTTTCCTTCCTGCATCTGCTTTTGAGGCATCATAAACTGAGTTGATTCAGCCTGTGTCATTGTTGGATTGTGACCATTCTGTACTCCCCTTACTGTTTGTTCTAGGACCATTCCTCCACTATTGTCACTGCTGTAGTACCCTGGCATCTGCGGTTGATAATTTTCTGCTGGTTTCATTATGGGCACATCTGGATATATTCTCCTAACCTGCGGTATCTGCGGGGTGAACAGTAAACTCGGGTCCTTAGATCCCGATGGTGCTCCTGAACTCTGGGTTTCACTGTTCTGTACCAATGCCGGAGGGGCAGAACTGGTACTTGGACCTTGTCCATTCTCCGCATAAGGTGGTGGACGGTCGTTCAGCAATTGCATTATTAACTCCTCATCCTCTAACTCCTCTTCTCTTCTCAATTTTTCCTCGTCCTCTCTATCCTTGGAACACTTCCTGTCTGTCTTACAGGTAGCTTTCTTACCTGTCTCCTCTTCTTCCTTAGTAATTGCTGGAAACAATTTTATCCCCTGCAATATATCTGACCTCCACACCTTCTGCGCATTATCCCACCTAGCATCCGCTAGTGTCTTTTCTACCTTCCTCATCCTTGTTTCAAACTTATTTTTCTGTTGCTGTCTAGCCATTAATTCCCAAATTGCTAGAGCCTCAAACTGTGCCGGCCTTGGAGGCACCTTCATGTCGTACATCGTGAATCTCAAATTCTCTAGGATCCTTATATTGAATGTCCCATGTATCGGGAACGCTACGCTCCCATGTTTCTCTGTCAGTTTGTGCCATTGCTTTAGCCAAAGACACGGAGCAACCCCTTTTTCCTCCATTACAATGTAAGCTGGTGTGCCCTCGGGCGGCGTCTCCTCTCCTACGCTCACTTTGATGTAAGACTCCCCTTTCATCGCGCTCCTAAATGCTTTAAGGAATTTCATTTTCTCGTCTTTTAATTCACAAAGTTTATAATCAATAGGTCACTTTTATTCCACAAATTTGTAATCAATAGGTGACTTTAATTCCCGGAATACTCTTCGCTTGCCTTTCCCCTTCCAAACGAGCCCCACGGACTGCGTCCAATCCGTGCGCGACCCTTCTCTTCAACCAACCTATCCCAGCGCGGCTCCTAGTGACGTCACACTCACACACACTGCGGCTGACAAAGCCTCGCGGCTAGTCTTCCTTCACTCAGCTCCTCCCGTAACAACTTCTTGCATGTATCGCGAGCTACCAAAAACTAAAACAGATCTGTCGGTTTACTACAGGAAGGGTAACACAATCGCTTCAGGACCTTAGGGACCTTTCACTAGCCTCGGCCGCTATTCCGTCTTTCTCAGTCCCCACGTTCGCAAGCAAATCTGACCTGCAGACCTACTCTCAACTTGTCAATGATCTATTCTAGTGCACTTAGAATCTTGTCAAAGCCCGAAGTCGAAGTTCCTTTCACTCCCTAACACACGTACCGACTCGTTGACCACGCCCGATCAACCTACTAAAACCGCCCTGACCACAACATGGATTCACATACTCCGGAGTCTCTTGACCTCGCAGGGCCCGTCTCAACAACAACAACCACGTGGACCTTTTTATGCACAAAGCGCCACACGCACATGAAGTTCGACGACTTCCCTACTCTCACACCCGGAGCCGCACCTCCGCTGTTCCTATGAAGTTCGACGACTTCTCTACTTCTACACTCGGAGTCGCACCTCCGCTACCCTTTAAAAGAAAAAAATCCTCGCAACCTTTTTCACACACCCTGCGGCAATAAGCTGTGCAAGCGCAAAATCCTAACTTCACTCATACCATCACTAGTACCGCCAACGCTGTCTCCACACCTCCGTTCTCTCCATTCGCAAGCTCCGAGATCCCGGGAAAGTCGCGGTGGACCTAGCCCATCATCATCCTGTCAATCTATTTTATCCAAGAAAAATCTAATTCAACTTCTCGAATGAGGCCTCAAAATGCGTAACCGTTAATTCAACACCATGTATTTTAATAGTACAGGGTCCCAAAAGACGAAACCGTCCTCTGCTACCATCCACTGATAGAGCGAACCGTAGTAACAATTTACCTGTGTTCGGACGCTCTTTAGGCCGATGAATCTTTTGACTAAGTGGGAACTCTCTGTACTCTTAATCGATCAGTCGCATCAAATCAATAATCAATAATCAATAACGTACATAAGCAATACCTTGATCAACATAACACTTAATGATTAATCCAGAACACATTTCGGCGAACCCTGACCTTTCAGTTAGGAATAACCACACCAGTTTATTGCAAAGTTAGTGAATTTATTTCCCTATATTAACAAAGCTAGCACAATATAGATGTGTCTCAACACCAAATGATAAACATAAATGAACATTAATAGCTGTCCATATCGTCGAAACAAGTGTAATCTATGTAGCATTTGAATCACAAGGCATTCGATAATGGCAATGCAAAGCAATAATACGATAATCTGTAATGGGCTAATTGCGTACATTTAGTCAGCATAACAAGATCTCAGATTGCATCGTGCAACATATGGAATCCTCATCTAACCTCAAATTAGCATCGGCATGTGGGACTTCATGCAAAAACAATTTAGCAACATTAATTTAGAAAAACTCCTAGCTAGGGACCTTGTCAAAATCAGCAGTTGGTTACCTAAAAGGAACACAATGCAATTTTACAATTTCCTTTCATATTTACCAATTACGATCAGCATACAAGGAAGTCTTCGTCTCACAGGTACCGTTTCTCGATCAGCATGGGACGGGACAAAGGGGCAGGGGTGAACGGGGCAATCGCCTCACGGCGGCAAGTTAAGACTACTACTTCATGCAAAGGGACAAATCAAAGTTAAAGTCTCTAGGGCAAGAATCATTTAAGTCTCTTTCTCTCGATTAGAGAAAGCATCAAGGTCTCTCAAAATGGCGTCGCAGCGAAGTGGGCCATAATAGCTACGAAGTCTGCAAAATGGCGGGTATCGAGCTGGTAATGGCTGATAAATAGCTACTTTCTTCTCGTGCACCTGGGTTTTATAGGCAACAGTTCGAATCCAGTAGGGTCTCCATTGGAGGGTTCATAGGTTAGCTTCAAATTGTCCAATCAAAAACGACAGTTCTCAAGCTTTTACTTAAGCATACATTATCCTTGGAGATGGGTACGCAAATCGCAACATTGTCTACCAATTAGCTCACTTTCAGAGCCTCCATTGTCCGCACCTGCAAGGCGACCTTGAATTAAAGGGAAAATATGCCAGGCTGGCACGAAACTTTAAGATAAGCATGTGAACAGTTTCTGTGGAAAAGTACAGCTTCAAGCAGAAATACACGTTTAATAGCACATTGGAAAAATACAAACATCTAAACCGTGAGACCAGGCCACTAGGCTAAAGCCTCCGCTAAAGTAATGCTAAGTTAACGCATTTCAAACAAGCAAATCGTAGCACACGTTTATGATTATGTCGGATTAGTGCAATTCTAATACACCACGTTATATAAAGCACGCGTATAATGTTGGCAAACTACTCTGAGGGCACATTTTGTCCCTGTTACAATCTTTATTAGTTCGGTTAATGTCACACATGATTATTCCACACTACGTTTATGCGTTAATAAATCAAAACCTTCATTTTCTGCTTCATCAATCCCTCCTCTGATGACTACTTGTCATCACACAAATTAAGCCCACAAATTTTATTCCATTAAAATTCTGTCAGTTCCCTTTTCCTTTTAGTTCCCCTAGTTTGTGCTTTGTATTCTTCTGCCATTCTTTTCATAATTTTCTCCTCCTTTCTTCTTTTAATTCTTTCCATAATCATTATTATTCCCCTTTTTATTCCCCAAATTCCAAATACACAAATTATCACTATTAAAATTCCCTCTATTATTTTTAACAATATTCCATTCCAAATTCCCCCAATCCAATGTCCCACTGAAGCAAGTCCTTTTCCAACCTTCTCCCACACTCCTGGTTCTTTCAGTTCCTTCAAATCTGCACTTTCTTTTGTTAGATTAGCAAGCATAGTTTTAATTTTCACACTATTGTCAGGTATATAGGTACAACAGTGTCTTGCACCAAGCATTTTGCAAACACCTCCATCCTTTGCTAAAAGAATGTCTAAAGCAAGCCTATTTTGAAGAGTCATAGCTCTTTCTGCTGCAAGTTCAGCATCTATCAGGATTATAGCACCCGAAAACTTTGTCAACATGTTATCCACTATAGTAGACAACTTTCTTATTTTGATGGAATTCAGCACAACTCCCAATGAAGGAATCATGGCTCCAAATATATCACCTACCACAGCAGCTGCGGTCTCTCTTTTCTGGATACGATGGGATCCAGATGTCTTTTGAATCATCGATAGGTCATCCAGTTGATAAACCTTTGGGAACACTATACCCAAATAACATCTTCCCCACCATCCCTTTGGAAGACGATAATAGGCATTATACCCACAAATGTAATATACCCCTGGAATGACAGGGTCAAGTCCGTCCATCATGAATGTCCATTTGGCCTTAAAGATAAACGTGTGTTTACATTCACTCGCCCCTACAAAAATGTTGTCATAATAAGATTCACCTCGATATATACAAAACTTCCCTACATGCCAAGCATCTAAAGCAATTTTCCCTTGTGTTTTTATTGCAGCAAAATCATAATTATCTACTGAAGTCCTCTTATGTAACTCCTTTTCTAATTTCGCCTTCATTTGAGCCCTTCTATCATCTGTGCGATCTAAAAAGCTTATTTCTACTGCAGAGAGCGAGCAGGTAAGGTTTTCCCTATGAGCGTGAGCCGTTTCAAAAGGTAGCATTGGCTCGAAAAATTCCCTCATAATTTTTGCATCCCAATCCTTTGCAGTCTGGCTTAGCTGCGCTATTATAGGAACATAAGCAAAGGTAACATCGTAATTTGAGTAAAAATACTGTATGTTAGTTTGACCATAAAACCTAGACATTACTATACTACATGTAATCCCATATGTAAGAGGCATGTGGTGATATGTCACCCCTTCCTTCACTGATGTCGGTATCTGGGTACACACATAACAATCTTTCGCATCCATTGTCTCAACATATTCTGTTAGTAAGCGATAGAAAACATTATACGAAAGCTCTTTCCTATCATGCAAGAGTCTCTCATCCAGTGCTAGCCTTTTCAATGCGGTTAGTTCAGTGACAGTAACAGGAGCAATAGTAGAAGCCTCAATAGTCTCATTCTCACCCTTTCCATGCATTCCAAGCACAATTGCCATTATTATTAGTACACATGTAACTACCAAGCCTATACACACATATTTACAATATTTCTTTCTATTCTTTTGCGTCATGATCTGTATAGAATCAGAGAGCTAGAAGCACTTATAATTGAAACTTATTTAGCAATTTAGTTACAAAGCTGAGCGAGCGCAATGTTCACACCGTCTTCTTCAAGAGGCCAGTCACTTATCGGTTAGCAGCATTTGTCTCAATTCGGCAATAACTCAGTCTTTATCGGTTTAGCAAATGTCTCAGCTGGTTGTTTGTTTCACGTTATACTGTAGCAAGCGATATCATTTATCACCCTTTCAATCAACACTGTCCATAAAACTTTTCTTTTCTATTGGTATCTCTTCCTCTTCTTCGTTCTCGATGCTTAGAGATACAAACTCGTCAGTCCAATCGTCATTGACTGCATATGCCCATTCAGGACCAGAATATCTCCTGTTTGGTATCCTTTTCCTTTTCAATTTTGCTTCTCTTTTCGATTCTGCCTCGCTGGTACTTTCCTCTTTTATCAAGTCCTTTTCTTCACTCGAGGTTGGTACCACGACAGACACTTCCTTTCTTTTCTCTTTTACTTTTGGCCTTTCTCCGTCGTTCAAACCTTCTCCAGACTTTTGTTTTACTGGTGATATACTTAATCTCCTCTTTGCACCATGTCCATTGGATGGACCTGCGACCTTTTCTGTAGAGGTTTGAACTTTTTCGTTCTGCTCTGCCTTGTCCCCTCCTTCAGGGGAATCGATCACGTTCTCCTTTTCTTTTTCTGTATCGTCTGTTTCTGGGAAAGCCCTCCTCTGATCAGGCTCTCCTGCTTTTCCACCTTTTTCAAGCCCTTCGTCACCGTTACTCTCGTCAGGCTCTGTATCACTTTCAGCTGCTTCAGGTTCTTTGTCACCTTCAGCTGCTTCAGGCTTTTTGCTACCCTCAGCTGCTTCAGGCTCTTTGTCACCTGCAGCTTCTTCGTCGCTGTCTGAACTTTCTCCTTGGTCTTCCCTAAGTGAGTCGGACTCTTCGTTCTCCAATAATATCTCTTTCTCTCCTGCTTCTGCCTGTTCGCTTTCAGTTCGCTTTTGTTCTGTCTCAGCACTCGGCACTGTTTTATCAGGCACTGGCAATTTCAGCGCTTCAACTTCCTCATCTGTGGGACACAGCACCTTCTTTGTGTGACTGGCTTGAATCCAGTTGGGAACCCCCGCACACTTCACAGCGGTAGTTGTTGTCAGGATCACTTGGAAAGGGCCTTTCCAACGGGGTTCCAGGCACGACTTCCTCACGTGCTTCTTCACCACGACCCAGTCACCTGCTTTCAGTGCGTGTCCTGGACCTTGGATCGGTGGCAAGGTGGTTGCTTCCACCTGGTGAGAGAAAGAGCGAACCACGTCAGCCAGACCTTTGCAGAAGTCTAACACCATATCATCTGTAATATTCAAAAGCGCGTTTGCGGGAACTGCAGGAAGTCTCATAGCCCTGCCCATGAGAATTTCGTGCGGAGACAATCCAGTTTTTCTATCAGGAGTGTTTCTCATTGACATTAGCACTAAGGGCAATGCGTCAGGCCATTTCAAATTTGTCGATGCACATATTTTCGCCATTCTTGATTTCAGTGTACCATTCATCTGCTCCACCAGTCCTGATGCTTCAGGGCGATAGCTACAATGCAGTTTCTGCTCAATGTTCAGTGCTTCGCAAAGTAACTTTATCACCTCGTTGTTGAAGTGACTTCCCCTATCTGATTCTAATGAGATCGGGAATCCGAAACGTGGTATCAACTCTCTCAATAATAGCTTTGCAACTGTAAGGCTGTCATTTCTACGTGTGGGGTATGCCTCAATCCAGTGACTAAAAATGCACACGATCACCAACACATATTTCAGACCTCCATGCACAGGCATCTCAATGAAGTCCATCTGCATACGACTAAAAGGCCCAATTGCCCTCCCAATGTGACTCGCGTTCACAACTGTTCCCTTTCCTGGGTTCGTCTGCTGGCAAGTGACACATCGATGGCAAACTGCTTCTGCAGCTTGACGAAATCTGGGGTTAAACCAATCAGTTTTGAACAATCTTATCATGGCATCTCTCCCTAGGTGAGCTTGCCCATGATAGAACCGCGCAAGCTGTGATAAGAGACTATTTGGCAAAACAAATTTTCCCTCATGTGAAACCCATAACTCGTCTTGTCTCTTTATACATTGTGATTTAATCCAGGAATCTCTTTCATCCTCCCTGACATTATTCTGTAGTGTTTTTAGTTCCTCTATCGTATCTACGACCTTCAAGGCAAATGCTTCAGCTGGTTCGAGTTCTGGCTCACTTATTGAGTTCCATTCATCTCTCAGTAATATACAGTTCAAGGCACAAAATCTTGCGACTTGATCTGCATATGCATTTCCCAGAGAAACATAGTCCTGTCCTTTCGTGTGAGCACTGCACTTTACCACTGCAACCTCAGCTGGCACTTGAATGGCATGTAACAATTCCCTTATTCTCTCCCCGTTTTTCACTGGGGATCCTGAAGAAGTCAGGAAACCTCTCTGTGACCATAGTTGTCCAAAGTCATGCACAATCCCAAACCCATATTGGCTATCAGTGTAAATGGTGACTTTCATCAATGCAGACAGTTGACATGCTCTGGTGAGGGCTACAAGTTCTGCTACTTGTGCAGAATAAACTCCTTGGAGCCATCCCGCTTCCAAGACCCCTGTTACAGTGCATACAGCATATCCTGCTTTCAAAATCCCCATCCCATCTCTTAGACATGAACCATCAACAAAAAGAATTTGGTCATTTTCATCAAGTTTAGTATCCTTAATGTCCGGTCGAGGTTTTGTGCAAAATTCAGTCACCTGAAGGCAGTCATGCTCGACGTCTTCAGCGTCCTCAATTTCGGCATTTTCTCCAGGAAGCAAGGTTGCTGGATTCAACGTAGTGCACCTTTTCAGCTGCACATTCAGTGAGGCCAGAATAATCGTTTCATACCTTGTGAGTCTTGCTCCAGTCATGTGCTGTGTTCGGGAGCGGGTCAAGAGTATCTCAACTGAGTGAGGGACCATGACTGTTACTGGGTGTCCCATCACTATACCTTCACTCTGAGTGAGGCTGATACCAACTGCTGCTACGGCGCGCAAACACCCTGGGAGTGCTGCTGCGACCGGATCCAAAGTAGCTGAAAAATACGCTACTGGTCTGTTTACGCCACCATGGGCTTGAGTCAAGACAGACAAAGAACATGCATCACGTTCATGGCAAAACAATGTGAAAGGCTTTGTGTAATCAGGCATACCTAAAGCTGGAGCCCTACACATGCATTCTTTCAATTCAACAAAGGCATCCATCTCATCTCCTTTCAGCTCAATTTGATCCAAAGCATCCTTCTGGGTCAGTTTCAGTAAAGGCTTCGCTAGAGTCGAGAAGTTGGGAATCCACTGGCGACAGTAGCCCACCATTCCCAAGAATTTCCTCACCTCCTTTCTCGTCTTGGGCGGACTCATCTGAAGTATGCTTGTAATTCTTTCCTTCATTATCCTCCGTGACCCTTTCTCTATCTGGTGACCCAAGTATTTCACTTTCTTCTGACAGAACTGTAATTTGGAAGGAGACACCTTGTGTCCATTCCTTCCCAAATGGTTCAACAGAGCAATGGTATCGGCTGTGCAGCCACTTTCTGTCTTTGATGCAACCAGTAAGTCGTCAATGTACTGTACTAGGGTTGACTCGAATGGCAACTCTAACTCTTCCAAGTCTTTCTTTAGAACCTGATTGAATATTGACGGTGACTCAGAAAACCCTTGAGGAATTCGACACCAACTGTACACTCTGTCTAGGAATTTGAAACAAAAGAGAAATTGGCTGTCCTCATGAAGAGGCACAGAAAAGAATGCTTGTGACAAATCGATGACCGAGAACCATTCGGCATCGCAAGGAATTTGAAACATTATCACAGCTGGATTCGGTACTACTGGGCAGCATTTGACTATGATGTCATTTATTTTCCTCAAGTCTTGCACAAGTCGGACCTTTCCACTTGGCTTTATTAGTCCCATTATTGGTGAATTACATGGGCTGCTTAACACTTCTTTCAGTACCCCCTGTTTTACAAATTCGTCAATGAGTTGGGCAACTTTCATGAGGGTATCTTGTGGCATGTGGTATTGTGGGGTCTGGGGAAAGATTGCATTGGGCTTTACAGTCACTCTCACTGGTTCCACTCCTTTCATCAATCCCACCTCTTTCCCTGTCATGTCCCACACTTCCTTTCCGACTGTCTCCCGTAATTCGGCTGGAATATCTTCTTCAGTTATCATCGGGAAAAGGCAAATCAGAGGATACTCTTCATCGACAGTTTCCATCTCATCCCCCTCTACACTATCCTCTTCTTCCCCATCACTGCTCGTCTGTATCGTTATTCCTTCGTTTGAACACATGATCGAACATCCCAATTTGCACAATAGGTCTCTCCCTAACAGTGCTATTGGGCTTGAGTCACATATCACAAACTGATGCACCCCTTGATAGGTACCGATGCTGACTGGTACCGGATCTGTTATTGGGTTCGTCAGGTGCCTGTTTGCTACTCCCACCACTTGAACTGTCCTCCCTGAGAGTGGCAAATTTGGTACTTCACTGCTCTTAACAGTTGAACGTGTGGCTCCCGTGTCCACCAAGAATGAAACACGATGACCCATTACTCTTCCCTCTACGTATGGACCCTTTTGATCAACTACTAAGGATGCTGCAAGCACACAATCTCCTTCCTCTTCTGAGCTCTCACTCTCCCATACATTGTTTATTCCACTCTCACTGTGTAATGGGAACTGTTGTACGGTGCCATTTGTACTCATTACCTGACCCGAGACCTGTGGAGGAACCATCACTTGCTGCTGACTCATTGGTGCCAAAGGTATTTGCATTTGCGTATTAGGTACCATGGGTAACTGCTGTTGCATCGGTTGCATTTGCGTCACTTGCATACGAGGCATCTGCATCTGCTGCGGCTGCATAGGTTGTAATCCCTGCAATTGATTTATGGTCTGAAAATTTGGGTTTGGACCTCTCATTTTCGGTCCCCTCATTGTCTGAAATGCATTGACATCATTGTTTTGCTGACCAACACCTGCACCTGCACCTTCCTGCACCACCATCGGGCACTCGCGTTTCCAATGACCTACAATTCCGCACACGTGACACGGCATCACTTTCTTCATTGCCTGCACACCCGTCACAACAGTGTTTAAATCCGGACCATTATTCACAAAACCTCCTCTGCCTCTGCCTCTCGCCTGTGGCTGAAACGCCATGTTTCCTTGCAACTGCGGCTGCAGTTGCGGTACCTGCTGTTGGAACCCTTGCATCCCTTGCAAACCTTGCAGACCTGTCTGAGCTGCTTTAAGCTGCATCATCATCACCTTCTCTTTCAGCCTTTTCTGTTTTACCTCAATTTCGTCGCTACAATATTTCGCGTAAGTCAAGACCTCATCAATCGGTTTAGACTGCCAACAAATCAAATGCGACTTTATCATCTGACTTATTTCTGGTCTCAGCCCTTCCACAAATCTGAACACAAAATGAAGCATATCTTTTGCCTCGATTGTTTCCGTGCCACTGTAATTCTTGAACGCTTTCAACAACCTCTCGTAGTAACTATGAATCGATTCTTTTGTCTCTTGGGCCGTTCGATCAATCTTCTGCCAATCCACATTTTTCGCGGCAACCTTCGTCTTCAAATGCTCAATCACCTTATAGTACAAACTCATCACCATAGGTGATGGTGCACCCGTCTCCCTGTCTCTCTCTGGTTCACTTGTCGGCCAACCTACAGCTCTTTTGCAATCCTCCCACAAATCTGCCGGAACCACGATCTCAAAGAGAGTGTTCAGGTCTTCCCAGAGACATTTTGCAAGTTTCACAAACCTATCAGTCTGTTGATACCATTCAATCGGTTTCTCTCTCAGTTTGGGAAAATCATCCGTAAATGACTGAATGTCGCTTCTGTGCCACGGTACGTGTATTAATTTTCCACCTGCTGTCTCCCTCATTGGTAACATGGTTACTGTCTCGCTGCTCTGTGGTCTCTTCTCATTATGCTCTGTAGCACTGTCCCTCCTCTTTTCCTTTCTCTTTACCCATCTGCTTTCCCACTTGTCTAAGCACCTCCACACTTGTGCACTCTGTAGCAATTCCCTGAGGTGTGTCTTCATGCCTGCTGACCTCATGTGTTCAAAATCTGTGGTCCCAAAATCCAACCTGTAGCTTCTGCTCAAGTGTTTCATCTTGTCTATGTCAACCCCGTTTCTGTCAGCTGCTTCCTGCAAGCCCTTATGTACTTTGTTCACTTCCTTCGTAATCTTGGGACATAGATACCTCAGTTCTTCTTCCGTGTAGGATTCTAGCCTATTTACACCCATAGTCCCTTCCACCAATTCTTGTGCTTCCATGTTCAACCTGACCCTATTCATATAGTCTTCTCCTTTCCCACTGGCTGAACTTTGTGTGGAATTTAAACTGTTGAACCACTGTGTCAGCTGTTGCGCATTTACCCCCATCAGTGTAGCATTCACATCGACTGCCATTGAAGGTTGCGGCAACTTTTCAGTATTCGATGTTAAAGGTATTATCAGTGGGGGGCTCGACCTCACCAGTGTAGACTGAGCACATATGGGACTAAACTCCATCAAGGATCCAGATCCACTTGGCTGAGCCGCTATAGGAGTTATCCCTGGAGTGTTTTCTATGCACCTCCTCTCTGTCCCATTCTGCAGCATTGATCCCTGACTGTTCATGCCTAAGTTAGGCTGGCTATACAGAGGTACCGGTGGACCTACAGTAATGGGTAGTGATATCGCATCTGGGTTCTGTCCATATCCCATGTTCTGAGGCATGTTCATCCCCATACTATGGGTCATCATTGCCAGCATGCCCATCTGATTCCCCTTCATCTGAGCATGAGCGTTTCCTTCCTGCATCTGCTTTTGAGGCATCATAAACTGAGTTGATTCAGCCTGTGTCATTGTTGGATTGTGACCATTCTGTACTCCCCTTACTGTTTGTTCTAGGACCATTCCTCCACTATTGTCACTGCTGTAGTACCCTGGCATCTGCGGTTGATAATTTTCTGCTGGTTTCATTATGGGCACATCTGGATATATTCTCCTAACCTGCGGTATCTGCGGGGTGAACAGTAAACTCGGGTCCTTAGATCCCGATGGTGCTCCTGAACTCTGGGTTTCACTGTTCTGTACCAATGCCGGAGGGGCAGAACTGGTACTTGGACCTTGTCCATTCTCCGCATAAGGTGGTGGACGGTCGTTCAGCAATTGCATTATTAACTCCTCATCCTCTAACTCCTCTTCTCTTCTCAATTTTTCCTCGTCCTCTCTATCCTTGGAACACTTCCTGTCTGTCTTACAGGTAGCTTTCTTACCTGTCTCCTCTTCTTCCTTAGTAATTGCTGGAAACAATTTTATCCCCTGCAATATATCTGACCTCCACACCTTCTGCGCATTATCCCACCTAGCATCCGCTAGTGTCTTTTCTACCTTCCTCATCCTTGTTTCAAACTTATTTTTCTGTTGCTGTCTAGCCATTAATTCCCAAATTGCTAGAGCCTCAAACTGTGCCGGCCTTGGAGGCACCTTCATGTCGTACATCGTGAATCTCAAATTCTCTAGGATCCTTATATTGAATGTCCCATGTATCGGGAACGCTACGCTCCCATGTTTCTCTGTCAGTTTGTGCCATTGCTTTAGCCAAAGACACGGAGCAACCCCTTTTTCCTCCATTACAATGTAAGCTGGTGTGCCCTCGGGCGGCGTCTCCTCTCCTACGCTCACTTTGATGTAAGACTCCCCTTTCATCGCGCTCCTAAATGCTTTAAGGAATTTCATTTTCTCGTCTTTTAATTCACAAAGTTTATAATCAATAGGTCACTTTTATTCCACAAATTTGTAATCAATAGGTGACTTTAATTCCCGGAATACTCTTCGCTTGCCTTTCCCCTTCCAAACGAGCCCCACGGACTGCGTCCAATCCGTGCGCGACCCTTCTCTTCAACCAACCTATCCCAGCGCGGCTCCTAGTGATGTCACACTCACACACACTGCGGCTGACAAAGCCTCGCGGCTAGTCTTCCTTCACTCAGCTCCTCCCGTAACAACTTCTTGCATGTATCGCGAGCTACCAAAAACTAAAACAGATCTGTCGGTTTACTACAGGAAGGGTAACACAATCGCTTCAGGACCTTAGGGACCTTTCACTAGCCTCGGCCGCTATTCCGTCTTTCTCAGTCCCCACGTTCGCAAGCAAATCTGACCTGCAGACCTACTCTCAACTTGTCAATGATCTATTCTAGTGCACTTAGAATCTTGTCAAAGCCCGAAGTCGAAGTTCCTTTCACTCCCTAACACACGTACCGACTCGTTGACCACGCCCGATCAACCTACTAAAACCGTCCAGACCACAACATGGATTCACATACTCCGGAGTCTCTTGACCTCGCAGGGCCCGTCTCAACAACAACAACCACGTGGACCGTTTTATGCACAAAGCGCCACACGCACATGAAGTTCGACGACTTCCCTACTCTCACACCCGGAGCCGCACCTCCGCTGTTCCTATGAAGTTCGACGACTTCTCTACTTCTACACTCGGAGTCGCACCTCCGCTATCCTTTAAAAGAAAAAAATCCTCGCAACCTTTTTCACACACCCTGCGGCAATAAGCTGTGCAAGCGCAAAATCCTAACTTCACTCATACCATCACTAGTACCGCCAACGCTGTCTCCACACCTCCGTTCTCTCCATTCGCAAGCTCCGAGATCCCGGGAAAGTCGCGGTGGACCTAGCCCATCATCATCCTGTCAATCTATTTTATCCAAGAAAAATCTAATTCAACTTCTCGAATGAGGCCTCAAAATGCGTAACCGTTAATTCAACACCATGTATTTTAATAGTACAGGGTCCCAAAAGACGAAACCGTCCTCTGCTACCATCCACTGATAGAGCGAACCGTAGTAACAATTTACCTGTGTTCGGACGCTCTTTAGGCCGATGAATCTTTTGACTAAGTGGGAACTCTCTGTACTCTTAATCGATCAGTCGCATCAAATCAATAATCAATAATCAATAACGTACATAAGCAATACCTTGATCAACATAACACTTAATGATTAATCCAGAATACATTTCGGCGAACCCTGACCTTTCAGTCAGGAATAACCACACCAGTTTATTGCAAAGTTAGTGAATTTATCTCCCTATATTAACAAAGCTAGCACGATATAGATGTGTCTCAACACCAAATGATAAACATAAATGAACATTAATAGCTGTCCATATCGTCGAAACAAGTGTAATCTATGTAGCATTTGAATCACAAGGCATTCGATAATGGCAATGCAAAGCACTAATACGATAATCTGTAATGGGCTAATTGCGTACATTTAGTCAGCATAACAAGATCTCAGATTGCATCGTGCAACATATGGAATCCTCATCTAACCTCAAATTAGCATCGGCATGTGGGACTTCATGCAAAAACAATTTAGCAACATTAATTTAGAAAAACTCCTAGCTAGGGACCTTGTCAAAATCAGCAGTTGGTTACCTAAAAGGAACACAATGCAATTTTACAATTTCCTTTCATATTTACCAATTACGATCAGCATACAAGGAAGTCTTCGTCTCACAGGTACCGTTTCTCGATCAGCATGGGACGGGACAAAGGGGCAGGGGTGAACGGGGCAATCGCCTCACGGCGGCAAGTTAAGACTACTACTTCATGCAAAGGGACAAATCAAAGTTAAAGTCTCTAGGGCAAGAATCATTTAAGTCTCTTTCTCTCGATTAGAGAAAGCATCAAGGTCTCTCAAAATGGCGTCGCAGCGAAGTGGGCCATAATAGCTACGAAGTCTGCAAAATGGCGGGTATCGAGCTGATAATGGCTGATAAATAGCTACTTTCTTCTCGTGCACCTGGGTTTTATAGGCAACAGTTCGAATCCAGTAGGGTCTCCATTGGAGGGTTCATAGGTTAGCTTCAAATTGTCCAATCAAAAACGACAGTTCTCAAGCTTTTACTTAAGCATACATTATCCTTGGAGATGGGTACGCAAATCGCAACATTGTCTACCAATTAGCTCACTTTCAGAGCCTCCATTGTCCGCACCTGCAAGTCGACCTTGAATTAAAGGGAAAATATGCCAGGCTGGCACGAAACTTTAAGATAAGCATGTGAACAGTTTCTGTGGAAAAGTACAGCTTCAAGCAGAAATACACGTTTAATAGCACATTGGAAAAATACTAAACCGTGAGACCAGGCCACTAGGCCAAAGCCTCCGCTAAAGTAATGCTAAGTTAACGCATTTCAAACAAGCAAATCGTAGCACACGTTTATGATTATGTCGGATTAGTGCAATTCTAATACACCACGTTATATAAAGCACGCGTATAATGTTGGCAAACTACTCCGAGGGCACATTTTGTCCCCGTTACAATCTTTATTAGTTCGGTTAATGTCACACATGATTATTTCACACTACGTTTATGCGTTAATAAATCAAAACCTTCATTTTCTGCTTCATCACTCCCAATGGGAGAGGGTGGCATAAGGGTTCAGCATTCCTTGCGTTATTTTTTTCTGGTCCCATCCTGTGACAGAAAGCACTGTCGATTTGTAAATCGGTATCTTAAACTTCCATTTCACACACTAAAAGGAAGGCTGCCACAAAATGTGAAATGTTAAGATAAAAAAGTGCTTTTCGATATATATTATATTAATATACAGTCAAACTGTACCTAGCACAATCATTTTACATAGCTGTTCAATAGAATCAAGCACTCCACAGCTCATTGGAAAAAGCCTTGTTTGCTGTTTAACTGTTTGTCTTTCCGTCTGCTTCAGTGCACAGGAGACTCTCAGGTGTCTGAATAAAAAAAAAAAACACTTAACTCCTCGGTTGCGTTGCCCCTTTTCTCCGACACTTGCAGGCACAGGCTCCCAGCCTGCCCTGCGGCCAATGCTGACGCTGCTCAAAGCAGCATCAGGATTGTCTGGGAGCGCACTGGCTGGGTGCTCCCAGGCAGACTGGGAGCCTGTGCAGGCTCTCTCCAGCCCAGCAACACCTACTGTGCATGTGTGCTTGGCCAGCCCGAGACGGCCGGCCAAACACACATGCGCACACTGAGGCGGAGTGC
Organism: Pleurodeles waltl; assembly: GCF_031143425.1. NCBI lineage: Eukaryota > Metazoa > Chordata > Amphibia > Caudata > Salamandridae > Pleurodeles > Pleurodeles waltl. Next base: position 1,032,508,184 of record NC_090444.1, on the reverse strand, counting down.
TGAGCACTCCCCCTCACTCCTCAACACCCTTGTGCCCCCACCACTTTATAAGGAAACAATAATAAACACTGTTTATTATCGTTACCTTGTAAAGGTTTGCAGCTGCCGCTTCTGGCTGGGTGACAACGCTCCTCCACCCTAATGGAGGAGCCACCCCTGCAGGCAGTGATCAAAGAAATAAGCCAGAACGCACATATTGCCAGATCTACCCTTATTCATTTATCTGGGGGTTAGATGTTGTAAAAATAAGGGATATGAACTGGCAGACCACAGGCTAACTGTTACATACTCCGCCCCCTCATGACAACCCCAGCCTCCCACCCCCAGCTCATCTGCTCCAATTTGTGGGTTGGAGGGAAATGTCAATTTTCAGCACTATTCACAAGGTGTATAAGAGTAGTTTCATCGAGTACACCATGAAGCAACCTGGTCCAGGGGTATATGCAATGTATCTTATGAAGATGGGGTAAGACATATTAGCGAGAAAGATCTCAACTAACACAAACAAGCATTTACAAAGCATCGGGTCTCGCGTTTGCTCGTGTTAGAGCCGATCGCGTTGTAAACTCCTAACCCGACTTTTCACCTATCGGGCAAAAGTGCATTTATGCACGTAACCCGAAAAAGTGAAATCAAGTAGGTAAAGCGCTCGACTTCTGCCAAGCGAGATCGGGCTCGTAAATTAGTTTAAAAAAAAGTCCACGAGCCCGATGGAAAACAGCAAGCCTCGCATGTTTTCTGTACTTGGTCGCTGCGCTCGAGGAGGGCTAGCCACCGGAAAAGGCATGACGTGTGCGTGCCTTCGACTAATGAAAGCAAGCGGATTTTATTAGGGAAGCCCACGAACCAATAAAAAGCACTGACGTGAAGTTGACAGGGCTTGGAGCCCTTTTCTAAATACATAAGAGTCTCCCTGCTATACGCATGCGCGAGCGCATGCAAAGCAGGCTCGACCCTAAAAAGAAGGTGGCAGTCAAGGATTACTGGCCGCATAAACTCATTTGTTAACCACCTCATTCCGTTTCTTTGTGTCGCTATAATATTGTTTAATTAGCTCGATCTGATATGCCCCAGAGTACCTTGTTACTAAGTATAATATATTTCAGTTTAAATACGCTAATAGATGCAGGCGGGCGCACTTCTACGTCAAATTGAAATAACATTGACTGTAATGCACACAAATATCCTCTAGATGGCAGTAATGCAACGTTATATGTTGTTCACAGGACTACACATAGCAATAGCACGAGCAAGAGCCACAGCTTTCAATATGAATACGTCAACAAAAACATCTAGTTACCCCTGAAAATACTGACGCACAGGGGGAATCTCTAATACTGCGCATGGCTTACCTATTTTCATTTATTTACCAAGCCTGGTTTTAAAAGGCTGTACAATGCACACTTAAGCATCAAGCGAATCAAGCATTGACTGTGGAAGCATACAAATTAAGGATTAAAACATATAAGCAATGTTTGATTCGCCTGTCTTAGAGCTATTTGTTTGCTGCACAGTTGGTATGTACATGTACTTGAGGTAACTGAGTGATGCATGTCAGCAAAACAAAAACTCAGAAGCAGCTTCGCTGAATTTCAAAATCAGCAGCGTTGATCCACAACTCGACAAAAAATGTTCTTAAACGACTCCCGACTCTCCCAAACATGCAGTCTGTCTCTACTGTCCTGGATCCATGGTTGGAATTATACAGCGGTGTGTGTGTGTTGGGGGGGCATACAGTTAAGTTCGGGAGCATTAACAAAGGTGACATATTTGGTTGCAGGTAATCGAGAGGAGGAAAAGTTACAGGTGTATTGAATAGTGAGGGCATGACAAGGGGCGTAATTACACTGGTGCAGCAGGTGCAGTGGTACCAGGGCCCGGAGACCTGAGAGGTCCACTGAACCCTGATTATTGAACGTGAGCAATTCCCCTGCCACTTCCGCGAGGAATGCTGAAGGGACCCCGATACATCATTAGGGGCTGAGAGGGCTCCATCCAATATTGGTAAGCCGGGGGACCCACCGCATCGCGTGGCCTGCTGGGATCTCTGTTATGCCCCTTGTATCATTAAACACAAAGGGGCATATTTATACTCTGTCTGCGCCCAATGTGCGTCAAAATTTTTGACGCATATTCAGTGCAAACCTTGCCCCATATTTAAACTTTGACGCCCGACCCCGCGGATGTCAAAATTCTACTGTGTGCGTCATTTTTTGGAAGTGGGAAACTGCCTTACGTTAATGATATGTAAGGTAGGCGTTCCCTTCCAAAAAATGACTTTAAGGCCTGTGAGCCTTATTTATACCCCAGTGTCATTTTGATGCACAGGAGGGGGTGGGCCTTAAAAAAACGGTGCACAGCCTGATGTGCTCCATTTTGTAACGCCTGGGTCAGGTCAGGCGTTAAGAGATCTGTGGGCTTGGAAGGAGTCCAGAGGTGCCCTCCCCGGCCCCCAGGGACACCCCCTGCCACCCTCGCCCACCCCTGGAGGACACCCATGGATGGGGGGACCCATCCCAGGTAAGGTAATTTCATGTACGTATTTTTTTAAAAAAAATTTAAGTGGCATAGGGGGGGCTAATTTGAGGCCTGATTTTTGCCTCAGACCTGACGTGCACCATTTTTTGACGCACAACCCCCATTGTCCCATACGACGGCGCTGCCTGGTGTGCGGCATTTTTTTTTTACTCAGACTAGTCCGCAGCACCGGCTAACGTCATTTCTTAAATAAGGCACCCGCATGGCGCGTTGGAATGGCGTTAGCTGGCGGTAAAATTTTTGACGCACAACTGCATTGGCGCAGTTGTGCGTCAAAAAGTACAAATATGGCCCAAAAAATCAGCCGTGTATAATCCCGAGTCCAATGGCATAGTGGAGAGACTGAACAGAGTATTAAAGTATATTATACAAAGGGCCATAGCAAACAATGAGTGTTGGTGAAGAGAATTTTGTGTAAGGTAAAAAACTATAGGTCAATGCACCACACCACCACAACAAAGGAAACCCAACACATTGATCTGTCCATCTTCGGTAAATAACAAGGCTGGGCAGAAATTGAATCTAGAATGGAGTGGGGAGATAAAAAACAGAAGAGAGCACATGTAAATGTCAGAAAGAAAGACTTAAGCGCAAATCAGAGTCAATAAAACAAAATTGGTGACATGGTCAAGATTAGGAATTCCAGGTTGGGTCACTCCAAGACAGAGTCCAGATCTTCTGTTCCTCAAAAGGTGATTACAGTGTTTGACAACGTTATAAGAACTGAACATCACAAAATATGGAATTCTGATAGAATAGTGAAAGTCTCTTCAGGATTAGATACATCTGTAGAATGGAAGGAAGTTGGAGATAAGGAGGGAAATAAAAAAGTACAAAATGAAAGGAAAGGAGAAGCATGATGGTTTGTAAGAAACACCAATTTTTGGAGATTTTTGCCTAAAAAAAGAAAAAGGAGTGTATATAAACTTTTTTATGCTATGTCTGCAGATGAAAAAAAATCATCGGGACCCCTCAGAATGTTTTCATAATTATTCTACTAAATTGGCAATGTTTAAATATGTCTACACATACTTAAACATTGCAGTTAAGTTCTGTTACCTTTTTTTTTAAATGAAATGAATCTGCATAACGCATCTTTGGGCTGGAGCCTGGGCCCCCCCGCATCACTTGAGGCCCCCCCTAGGGAGGGCTCGCCCACCAGTTTGAAGACCCCTGATTTAGAGTTTTTTTGTTTATTTGTTTAACATTTTTCAAGAGTTTGGCCTAATCATACATTGTGTTCTCATTTACGTTTCTTGTTGCATGTGGCATGAAATACTCGTGTTCTATAATTACTGTGTTAAGAAGAGGGAGATATGTGGTATTCTCTCTCTATACTAGTAAGTATATTCACCTTCTTTGCCCCTTGGAATGTGACACAGCAGTTCTAATGTACTGCATTCCATTGGTTGCCATGGAGCAATAGATGATGTATTTGAGAAGGAAAGTGGTTGGGAGCAGAAGCAAGTGTGGTGGATGAGATGTAATTACTGCTGTTTGGAATAAACTGCCTTGGAAATATCTGCCTGCTGCCTCCTACTTCATTTAATTTACAACGACGCAGTGGAACAGGCCTGTCCAGACTCCACAGCTATTGGTGATACTCGTTCCGAGGGCCTCTGAGGCAGATTTGTACCTCTTGTACAGCAGCTGTTTGGCTTCAGCGCGAGATGCCCTTTAACAGCTTTAGAAGTCTTGTGTACCTTACACGAGCTGCACACATACAAAGAGCTTATAACTAGGAAAAATAAATATATTTCCCCTTGTTACACTATCTTTGTGCAGGCACACCATTTTGGCGCAAGTCCATGTCTACATCTCTTTAAAAATATGAATTTGCATTGGAATAAACAGGTCGATGCAGAGGAATACCCATGTCCCACCCGTTAAATACCTACCTTTAATCAAAGTGAGGCATGGCATTGTAATTCTCTGCACCTTGTTACTGTTTGTTACAAAGCCACCGAAATTGACAAATGTGTGGTTTTGTAGATACCAAAAAGGATTTCGTGTTAGGGCTGCTTCAAAAAAGTGGCACACCCCAATGTAAAAATCTTTGTAAATCTGAATCTTCATCTCTTTGTGCTTTACTCAGAAACCTTATATGACAAAACAGGGGCCGAATGGAATTACACAATATACCAATACAAGTCAATTCCCTCAAGTCCCTTGGCACTTACTGCAGAACTGGGGGCGTGGTTGGGTGGAAGGGGGGGGGGATGGGTGAGGTAATGAGCAGAAGGTCGCAGTGACCGAGAGAAGCAGACAGCCAAGAAGGGCAGACGACCAAGTTGCGATATGAAACTGTCACAATAGAATGCAGTGCAAAAATAATCATGTTGCAATTCCAAAATACTGCTCACTAAAGGCTTTTTGCAGCCTTTACCTTTTGCACAGCACTTGTTCACTGTGTGAAACATGCATCACGTGGTATTTTCTCGGAGGCAGCATTCATATTTTCATAAAATGTGTAAAATCGGTCTCTGCAGGATTTTACATTCATTTCAGAAATGTTCGCATTTTGTTATAATCATTGCCTTAACTTTGTTTTTAAAGCATGCTATTATTTAGGGGGGAGTACTCCTTGAGCGGTGACTACACATGGAGCAGTTCCAAATATTACATCAACGCCCAGCAGACAACCACTCTGCACAATTAGCGCACACAGCAGCCACCAAGTAAAGTAGAAAGAGAAGACGGACGTGTTTTGCGAAATGGCTGCCGTCACTATTGTAATTTGAGGGTTTCAGTCCAGATTCACTCAGGCTATAAATCTCCATGATGCCTAAAGGCAGAGGGAGGCGCACCATTTATCACAATCTGTCACTGACAGAGAGAGCCAAAGTGCCACTTAAACAGATATGGTACCCCGAGAGTGGCTTCAGCAGAGACACGATAGGGTAGAGCTATCCATCCCAGAGGAGGCAAACTAGGGCGTAAATTCAACCTGTATCTTCACTCAGTGAAATCTGCCTCCCAGCACCACCAGGAATATGCGTGCCCGCGTCACTGAAATTACAATTATTTATATTTTCTCTGTCTGTATTATTTTGTGCTTTTTATATTAATAATGCTATTGGCACTGGAAAGAGCTCCGCCTCTTGTAAGAGTGCCCGTTTGTGTTGTGCAGAAAATATTGATACAGTAATTTCATAAATCGTTATGCCACTGAACAAAAAATGTTGGCTAATATTTTTATTTGGAGATATTGTGCTGCAGTGTAATGTTGAAATACCATTTTCTGACGACTGTACCAGCTTATAAATGTCACCAGAACCTCTCAGTGGAAAGAGAGGCCCATATCACAGAGTTACTCATTACATAGTCTATCTATCTATCTATCTAGTGGCGGTTACCGATATAGTTACCCAGAGATAGGAATCCCTCATAATTGTATCCCTTAATAACTTTGCATCTGTTTGACAAATCTTCACAAAACTTTGCAGACCTATTGCACCATTATATTGGTGAAGGATTGAGCGTTTTGCATGCTTGTTCAAGGAGGTACAAATAAAAAAGGAGGGCCCCAAAACACACTTGGACTTCAATGCATTTTACATAGACGTTTGTATTTCACGTAGCACAAAAACAGTCAGTCAGATTTTGAAGACATTTGGCAAGATTGAAGACTATAGAGTGCAGATGATTCTTTTTGTGGTTGTGACTCAAAAGGGTAAGTATTTTTGAAGGTATTTTGTAACTATTTTATTTAGCATTTTCTTAATAAGAAAACATGACAAACATTTCAGATGCATCGAAAATACAATAACAGGGGAAGATTCAGCACAAGTCTGCACACCCAAAGTTAACCAGATTTGTAACACCGACAGGGCGTGACATCGTGTCTCTGCACAAATTAGTGGCCGCTCCCTCCAACTCATTTGAACCTCGATGGGTGACAGCAGATATTTAAGCATGGAGTTTGCGCTGGGTTACTCTGCATGTCTGAAAGGGGCATCACCCATAACTCTGAAGCCTGCAGTGTCTTGAACATAGTTAGATGGAGCCCCCCCAGTTCTTAGTTGTCTCTGTATGTAGGTGGTAAACAGACGGCACGTCATGTCAAATTTGGCAACTAGGGGCCAGATGTAGCAAGCCGTTTGCATGGCGCAAACTGCGAAAAACGCGGTTTGCGCCATGCAAACGGCCTCCCGTGATGCTCATTCCCAAATTGCGAGTCGGTACCGACTCGCAAGTTGGGAATGCGACTCGCAAATAGGAATGGGTGTTCCCTTCCTATTTGCGACTCGCATCGCAATTCAGAGTTGCTTTGTTACTGCGAATGCAGTCGCAAACCAACTCGGTGGTAACACATTTGCAAAAGGGAAGGGGTCCCCAGGGGACCCCTTCCCCTTTGTGAATGACGACATAAATATTGGACCACTGCCTACTCTGAAAAAAACAAAAACAAATGGTTTCGGTATTTCTTTCATTTTGCAACTCGTTTTCCTTTAAGGAAAACGGGCTGCAAAATGAAAAAAAACCCTGCTTTCTTTAAAAAGCAGTCACAGACATGGAGGTCTGCTGACTACAGCAGGCCACCATCCCTGTGAGTGCAGGGACTCGCTATGGGGTCGCAAAATGCGACCCACCTCATGAATATTGATGAGGTGGGTTTTTGCGACCCCATAGCGAGTCGCAGAAGGTGTCTGAGACACCATTCTGCATCCGATTTTGCGACTTGCAAATTGTGAGTCGCTCAGATTCGCAATTTTCAAATCGCAAAATCGGATTTTGCTACATCTGGCCCTATGTCCCTTATGATTGCTGTAAGCTTCTCCATAGCATAGATAGACCACCTTTCCCCACCACAAGTCAGTGAGGGTGCTTGCTGTTGTTTCCCCACCTAGGCAATGCTCAATCTTGCTGCTAAAAGGAGGTGGGTGAATAGCCACCCCTGCGGAGTCATTGTTGGAAAAAGTCTGCCCGCCCCTAGGTCTCCCAAGCGGACTAAAAGAGGCTCGTATGACAGTGATATGCTAGTGATGAAGTGTATTGTGTAAGAACCTCACACCAAAAAAGGTTTTATCACGAGGCATGTCCACCATGTGTGTAGGAAAGTGCCCCTTCACCCACACCCCTTCAAACAGATCTCCAACCCCCGAAACAACCCCCGAAACATCCTATGAAGACGTACGGGTGTAAAGTACCAGCCTGTTAGGATTTTATAAGAGTTCTATTTGCATCAGAGGCAAATGAAGGACTTGGATGTCCTCTGTCATATTGCTCCCCAAGTTTCATCTGTAATGTCAGTGCCAAATTTACCTCCCATAATTTCACCTAAGCGTGTTTCTTTTGGGGATGAGGTTGAGGATATAACAATATAACCATGATATGCCTCTATGGCAAATATTATTGCGGTATTGGGCTTTCATGGGGGTTTCTTTTAGTTGCATAGCCGAACTGGCGGGGGCAGTCTTCTGGCCAGTTGTAGTGCATGTCCAATCATATAGCCATCCCTTCTGGTCAGGGCATACTTCTCAGTCAGGTTCTCATTTGTCCTCAAATCACCATCTGTGTAGAAGTCTCAGGGATTGAGAGATCAGCCCTGATCCCACCGAAAGGAACCTGGGAGTACCCTGTTTGAGGGAAAGTCTGGATTGTTAGCCAGGGGAGTAAAGGAAAATGGGTTTGGTGGAAACAGGCGTCACCTTCAGACCTCTCTCCAATAAGCTAGGAATGAAGATGTTAATGGTAGGGGTTGGGTACTGCATGCCCAAGCTGACAAGGGAAGCCACAAGAGGCCACCCAGGGGAGTTGGAAAAAAAGGCCTGCTCTACCTGTACTCAAGGTGTGTTGTCAGGGTTGTGGTTCCAGTCCAGTAAAGCTGTGCTGCCTGGATGTATGCGGCAACATCAAGAAATTCTAAGCCGCCCCTGGCCATGGGTCAAAAAGGGTTGCCTGATCCATCTGTGGTGATTTGGCCACAATCTGTTATATATTTGAGTCTGTATCACTTTGGGGATTGGAAGGAGGAGGGTCTGAAGGACAGTTATCATGCATAAAGTTTTTCAAGACAGTTGAGCCATCCTAGCTAGGAGAACTCTAGCTTACCCAGTCTATAGAGGTCTTTGAAGAGGGTGATCAGCAAGGGGTGAATACTACTATCATACAAGGTGTCAGTTCTTGTCGAAGTTGAGCCCCCAAATATGTGATTGTTGATGCTGCCCATTGGAAGCTGCCTCTCTGGACGTGCTCACTGAGGCTGTCATGTGGTTCTACAACTCCCATGCCACACGATTTTGAGAAATTAATTTTGAAGCCTGAAACTTGAACAAACGAATCGAGCTCCTGCATCAATGCTGGAATGGTTGAATCCAGATCGGTGATGAAACACCAAATATTGCCAGTGAATAGGGCTAGGTAATGCTCTCTGCCATCTGTCATCACACCCCGATTTTGGAGAAATTAAGCTACTAAGGGCTGCATTGTCAAAACAAAGACAAGGAGTGAGAGGGGCACCCCCGGTGTGTGCTCCTGGTTAGTGTAATGACGGGTGAGAAAGAGGCATTGATTTTTAGTTTGGCAAATGGTTTTTTAAAATTCTCTTATATGAATGTTTTAATCTTGGGGCCTAGATGAGATTTGTCTAATACATTCAACAGGAATGTGCAATCCACCCTATCAAACGCCTTCTCAGCATCTAAAGAGAGGAGGGCCATTGATTGGTGCCACCGTTCTGCAGGCTCCAAGCGTACAATAGGAAGCCTGGTATTGTGTTAGCATGTCTGTAATGAATGAAGCTTAACTGCTGGGAGCAATGAGCACTGGCCAGATATGGTGGAGCTGAGCCATGACTATGGAGACATGGATTTTCACATCACAGTTCAGGAGCTCAACTGGCATGTACAAGGAACAGCATGCTGTGGGTTTATTGGGCTTCAGGAGTAACGTAAGATGGAATTTTAACATTGTATCATAGAGCACTCTGAGCGACAGGAAAAAATTGGTTCCACCAACAGGGAGGCGTAAGCTTTGTAGAATGTAACCTAGAAGCCGCTCGGGTGCGGTTCATTGCGGGATGTACGGTAGCTAATTGCGCTTTAACCTTGTCAAGGCTAATGTCCTCTTCTAGCAGAACTAACTCTTCTGCCCTGTCCAGGGGAGGTCATAGTTGGGGAGACAGTCATCTTGGAGCTGCCCATCAAGGTTTTGGGCTTGATAAAGAGCTGATTAACATTGATGAAAGACGGTGACTATGTCTGCAGTCTCATGGTGTATTTTGCCTTCCTCGTCTTTTAATTCCCTGATTTGATCATGAGAGTAACACATGCATATTTTGTGAGCCAGGAGCTTATCTGCCTTGTCCCCATGCTCGCAGTAGGTTTTGGCCAATGTATAAAAGCCTTTTAACCACCTCCGTCATTAGTATGTGTTCAAGTTCACCCCTAAGGTGGCGGAAATCCCATAGGGTTTTCTGTGATCCCCCCATTTTATGTCTTGTCTCAGCTTGTTAGATCTCGGTTTATGATTCCTGTTTGCAAAGTTTGGCTTCCCATTCGAATACCTCTGTGTGTGTGTGAGGAGTTCTCCCCTGAAAACCACTTTTGCAGCATCCTATAAGGTCTTCGGGGAAACTTTGTTGTACTCGTTCTTGACAAAGTAGTCTTCGGTTGTGTCTTTGATCCGATCACAGAGGGTTTAGAATAAGGGCATTGAGGGTCAGCAGTCCTGTCACCAGCCACACCGGGTCATGATCTGAAAGAATGTTGACGTCTATCTTGGTATCTGCTAGCTGAGGAAGCATGTACAGAGACACCAGGAGGTAGTCAATATGGGAATAAGTTTCATGGGTGTTGGAATATAATGTTTAGTCACATTCTTGGGGATGGTGATGGCACCAAGTATCAGTCAAAGAGAGATCCAACATTCTCTAGGTCAGGGCCATGCAGGTTAGGGGCTTTCCCTGTGGGGTGTGTGAGCGGTGACGCTCTGGGTTGAAGGAGACATTGAGATCTCCATCTACTATGCTGTCCCCCATTGCGAAGAGGGAGATCCTCCGGAAAAGATCGCAGTAATTTTTTTCTCTCCCCTCATTGGGCCCATATAGAGAAATTATGGCTGTCGGAGTAGTGCCAAGTGTCCCCTTATTCCCACCTGACGTCACACCCAGTCTCTATATCTGCTATCCAGTTTAAAGACAAGACCTCATAGAAGTAGGGTTGCCACTTCCCAGGTTTTTTGTGTATAGGATGAGTGGAATTAGGTAGGATGCGCAATGGGACATGTGATCCGTCCCTCGCACTGAGCACCAGTGATTAGTGTCTTATTGTGTCCTTGCAAGACCACTCAGGACCTCTCTGTGCTCATCTAGACTTGACAATGATTAAAGAACAAACAGACCTTCCTATGGTGTGCACAAAGAGGTGTTGCCTGCCCCATTATGGGACCCTTTATATGGGAGCTAGCATGGGGGTACCCTTCTATACTTAGCGCCAATGCCTTGTCGTTCCCACTGTGCTTGGGGACCTAGTCACAGTCACAATCACACCAGTCTCCAGATCTTCCTGAGTCTCGCTGCCTGCAAGGAGTGGGGGGCGCCACAGCCAATCAAGTTGGCTCACCTGCTCAGCCTCTGGACCTAGGCTGCCTCAGGAACTGCTGCCTGCTGACAGGGGTGGTCTGCCGTTGTGATGGGAGGCACCTTCACTCAAGCCCCCTTTCTTCGCTCTGAAAGCTTCACTGGCCCATTTAAGGATCTGGCTACCTCAAGGGCCACTGATAAGGCCGCCACACCCTGTGTCACCTGGTCACAATCAGTTCAAGACGGCATTGGTTCTCTTGGGTTCAGACAGTCGGCCCTCGTGATGGTCCTTAAGTGCTGCGCTGTCTGTACCTCTGGGGCTCTGGGCACAATGGCCACTGTGCCATACTTTCTGTGGTGGCAGAACCCCCAGCCTATTAGGGCTCGCCTCCAGGTCTCACTATTACAGGACCCACAGGGGAGTTTGCTGTGGTGGTTATATCATTTCGGTCGTTGGCACCCTAATATTGCAGGCATGCTCAGTGCAAGGGGGTCAGCCACCCGTGATGATGTGTAGTAGCTTGGGCTCAACTTGGCTTCCTGGGGCTGTGGGCCTCTGCAGCTCCTGTGCCTCAGTTCCCACCAATGCCGCCACCTCAATGTAAGACCTGTAACTGACGCAGCCCCAAGATGGCTGCTGCACTCACGTTGCTGCTCAATGGTGGCGAGTACAGCTTCGCTGGGGCTTTAACAACCCTTGCGGTGGTCCATTGACATGACCCCCCCCACTCCATACACCAGGGGACATCCATATGAAACACTTGCAGCCAGAATTCACCAAGTTATTGGGGAGAAACCGAGATACACATGCAGAGCTTGGGGAGACAGGTCGTGCCTGATCTTCTCCCTGGCCATACAGCTATTTTTAGAGTTATTAGCATTTCAAACTTAGTGATATCTGTTAGTGTGGTACTTTCAAGGTAGTTTCGATGGAGTATCATGGTACATGGTGATGACAAGTCAGTATCTGATTGGATAATGACTGCCTTTACAAAAAGAGCAGGTATCCATGTTGTTGTAAGGCCTCTTTGCCGTTTCTGTAGCTTAGGGCCTTAAATATAGATTTGTACTAGGTTTCACATGTTTTCCATACTGATTACCCCTGACCTTAAGTAGTACTAGGTAAGGAAATATAATTAGAAGTTTGTATACATTTAAAACAATAGTATGGAGTACTGAGTTACTACCTAGGTACTACAAAAGGCAGTACTACAGTACCTTAATTTTTTTAAAAAAATGTAAAGAAATTGAAAAAACGCTGTATTGCACAATATTTCACAACAATAGAGTACAACAGTGTTTTATAATTTTTTACATATTTTATTATGTCAAAAAGTCTACCCATTACCATGGGAATACCTACTAATCACCACATTACTTTTTTTTTTTTTAAGGGACATTTTGTTAAAAACAAGCTACACACTAGGTACTACCATGGGATTGCATCAACTGGTTAAATAAATATATAGAAAATTATAAAAAAAATCCCCTGCCTATTTCCACTTTAAAAATGGTATTTGGTTGGGAACAACAATACAACCTGTTTGTTTTCTATGTTTAAGGCCCTAAGCCACAGCAAATTAAAAGTCTGCTAAAAGTATCATGGCTACTTTTTAAATTTGTGGAGGCAGACATTAGCCCATTATACACTGCCTTGTTACCTCTGTCGTGGCACAATATATCACTAGAAGACAAATTTGGGATTCTATTGCATTATCCTTCCCTTACACATAGTGTGAACTAGTTGTGTGGATTTCATCTTACTGATGCTCCGTGTTCCTGGGCCTTTCTTTTGTTATCACACTCATTTCAAAACCTGTAAAGGTTGCTAGTAATCTTCGCATTCTGTGGGTCAGGCTCTGTGTTTTTCTTTGATAAACCTTCCGCTCTCTGCATCATCACTTGCAGGAAACCTGCAAGCACTTTGAGGTCATTTACTTTGTGTAGCTGCACCAAATTAGTATATGCACTACGTCTGTCATTTAGTCAACTATATCCTAGATAGACATTATTTCCCCAGTCAAGGTAAATTGGGGGTTTAAACAGGTGGTGAAGACATCAGGGCTGAAAGAGTTTGTAGCGCAATAAGACAACCGTGCCGACAGTCACAGAAGTTTCAAATGCTGCACCCTGCTAAGGACAGGCATTATTCTTATTCACTATGATGAATGCATGACCGTTTCACGGTCAAGCTCACCTGTAGTAAACTATGCACTGTGTCCATATTAACCGACAAACTTGTAGGCAGTAGGTAATTCCTCCACTACCCAACAAACTATCATGCTCCCACCCATTTACCCATATGCATGCACTTACCAGACAGGGTGATGTTTCACCACTCATTTTCTGTGGTATGGGTGGTTATTTTTAAGCAGGGTTCCAGGAAGGCACTGACTCAGTGAAGGATTAAGCACAGGGCGGGCTTTAGCACTTGTGGCACCCTATGCGACAGTCTTTTTTGGCACCCTCATCCCATGACCATCTACTCACTACCATCCAGTAAATGTGCCCCTCATCCCTCCATAGCCCCCCTTTCATATACATTCATTTGTTTTAGAGCGCTTGTAAAGGCTGGCTTTACTAATCCACTCAGCTATCCACATAAAATATAGTTCTATTCTTTGCAGCAGGCATATTAACCCTCTATGCTACTTTATGGCGAGTCAAAGATGCCGCTAGACAAAACTCCCATCTCTCTCCCTTGCAGGAACATTATTCACAAGAGATATCTTGACATTTTAATTGCTTCTTGAAGGCTGGATGCACAAGGAAAATTTCAGCAGGTGCTTTTAAATTGCAACTTTCTAAGTTATGCTTTCCAATTCAGGTCAGCATCGGGTGCAGCTGCACCACTCGCACCGCCCTAAAGCTGACCCTGATTCAGCATCCAAGGGCTTGTCTGGTGCCTTTAAGGAAATAGATCTAGGTAGGCGAGAATAAGGCAGAAGTCTTGGATCCCCAAAATGAGGTTGACACACTCTCTGATGTCAGGATGGGACATGATGGAACCCTTTGGGAAGTAGGAGCCGCCCCCTACATCACTGCCATGTTTATTTAAGAAGTGAGAGGCGATGTTGACCTAATTAATTGTACCGGAGAAGAAACCCTGTGTTGCCACATAAAAATTGAATCAAATTATAGGAATGCAAGACATGACAGTCTCGGATTCCACTACAAAATGGGTTCTCTGCATTCTGACTGTGGCCTCTGAATAGCTGAATCTCAATAAATATGTGAAATTCCCACTCTGGGCCACTCCAAAAAGACCTGGATGCTCAGGGCCTGATGTAAGAGGCCTCAGCTCCACCTTAGTGCCGCCATAGCATCATGTTTTTATGCGAAGGCGGCGCTAAGGTGGCTTTTTAAATGCACCATATTTACAATGCATTGTGCCACTTTGTAAACACATGCGCCACATTATGCCTGTTCCAGGCATAATGTATGCAAGGGGGGCTGAAAAAATGGCACCAGGAAATCTGAGTGATTTCCTTGGGTCATTTTTTTCAATACTTTTAACGCCTGCTCAGAGCAGGCGTTAAAAGGTGGCATGCCATTGAATACAATAAGCCCCCATATACTCTGCAGGGGTAGTGCCAAGATTTTGGCGCTACTCCTGCAGACGACATCAATAGCGTCAGGAATTCTGACGCTATTGCTTTCTACTTTGCGCCATGGTGCACTGTATTTTAAATATGGCACAATCATGGTGGCAGTAGGGGGACGCTACGGGGCGCAAGGTAAGTGGCGCTGCACTGGGATCAGCGCCACTTAAATCAGCCCCTCAGTGCATTAAACCAGACTCACAGAAGGATCCATTCCAGGATTTACTATCTGGGTGACCAAGAAAGAGAGGAGACTGTGAACTGTGGTCAGCTCTGCATTTCTTGCAGGTAAACATAGACTGTCTCGCTCTGTTTCTGACTTGTTCTGTCTATATAGTTCATGCTTTAACTCACAGAAATTTCAGGTTATTTGCTGTGTTTAATGAGCCCGTGGTTGCTGGTGCGGCCCACCAGCACTCATTTTTTGGGACGGACACCTATTTCATCAAACATTGACCACGAGCAAAAAGAGAAAAAAACACTGAAAGGGAAAGAAGCAGAAAGAGAAAGACGGAAAAACATGTTGCAACTCGCACAAGTGAGATAAAGAGGCATAGAGTCGATGATGGATGGAAGAGGCATGACGCTGGTTCAATATTACCCAGCCTTGGTATTTGGTGCTGCAACATTTAAAACCACTGCCCGGATTTCTGAACAGAGGTTTCGGCACCAGCACTCATTCTATTACAAATTAAGCACTGGTTATTTGCTTGAACTTTAGACACCCCAGATATAAAAGAAACATGCTCAGCTCTGCCTTGAGCCCGTGAACCTGATAATGAAACTGCCCTGATTCATAACTTTTTGTGCTTTATAGGGGAAATATCATTTCCTCTTTTGTCTGAAAAAAAGGACTAGGTAACCACTATCTTTTCGTATCCAAGACTTTGTGTGCCCTGGTAAGTTGAAAGAAAAAATGGCAACTACCTCAATACTGGGTACTAATTGGCATCCTTTGGGAATGCAGTTTTTTAGTTGACATAGTTCTGTTGTAGTT
Source organism: Pleurodeles waltl (assembly GCF_031143425.1). Taxonomy (NCBI): domain Eukaryota; kingdom Metazoa; phylum Chordata; class Amphibia; order Caudata; family Salamandridae; genus Pleurodeles; species Pleurodeles waltl. The sequence continues at coordinate 1,032,492,523 of NC_090444.1, read as the reverse complement.
CACTTTTTCTAAAGCACATAATTTAGGAGAGAAATTTAAGTCTAGACAACAATGCAGGGATTACTAAATAAGCCACTTTTTTATTTTTCACACATGAAACTAATTCAGTTTCATTGTTTCCCGATTTTCACCAGCATGCTAACTCTTCACTTCGAATTCTACAAGCTGGGCAGTCACTTATCTCTTTTCTGTTAGGAGTGTAATCCTATTCAACCTACTTTTACTTGGGCAGTTATGCATAAGATGAAGATATGAATATCTGGCACAGGGCGCCACTTCTGAGGCAATAGAGCTGGGGCTTGGCAGCTTCAAAGTGTTATGTAAGCCTGTCATTTCGCTTTGCAGCCTGCATTGTTTGATTTCAGGAGAGGAGCAGCTGTTTTGTTAAGTGATGGTTGCTGTCTTCAAGGATAACATCAGGCACCCCCGCAGGGCATCTTGATTACATAACCACCTGCTGGTGAATTAAAGGTCACAGTCAGGTAACTGAAGTGACACCTGCACGGTGTTTAGGTGAGTCTGAGGCAGGGTGGGAGTCCAACAAACACTCTCTGATTGGCTAATACGTTTTGCAATCAGACCCTTCGAGAGAGACAACAGTGACTGCTGCACTATGACCAAATATTCACATAGAAAAATAGTCAGCCTCTCTCAGTTTCTTTCAGAGAAAATTATGTTTGTAGTATTAATTCAGTCCATATCGGTGTTGAGGGTGTAAAATAATTTTGTTAACGAGCAACATTTGTGTATTTTATACGTTTATTGACTTTTAGAAGCCAGAGAAATAACCTAGCAGAAACAAACCTATAACACTAGGGGGGCTATGTACTAATGTTTTGCACGTGGTACAAAGTGATGCAAAGAATTCTGTTGATTTACTTACCACTATAAAGTCCTGCAACTGGGGTACCAAACTGAACAGCACCGTACAATTGCCAAGCAGCCCTTAGTAAATAACCCTATAAGCCTCCAGGAGCATGTTTCATGTCAGTGGTGTCAATCCTAAATTGAGGCAACCAGATCCATGCCTTGAGGATCACTGTTGAAAATGTATCTAATATTGGTATAGTGAATATATGCATTAGGTTTGGACCTCCTGCATCTATGCTGTACATCCATACATTTAGAGAAAATGAACAACCCTTTCCCCGGAAACCATCCTAAGTCCTTTCACTGCTATCCACCCTATTCTGTTACTAGCATCCCAGTCTATCTCACAAAATATACTTTCACTTGCATTCCAAACATTTAATCCTACCCTGTCCTGGCACATTATCCTATCATGTGATGTTGCCTTGTGTGCCCTAAGTGGCTAGGGTATGCCCAGACGTGGATTCCTTGCTTGCTGCACCACTCGATTCAAGCTAGCCTGGCTGATGAAGGGTGAAACTACCCTGAAACCAGTCCCAGGATACTTAAATCCTGTCCAGGGAAGACCTGCCTTGGCAGTTCTGGCTGGACTGCTCCCATAGGGAGTAGGGTCAAGACTGATTTGCATGTGGATGGGTCCGAACTGGGGTGACGTGGCAAGCAAAATAATGATGGATTAAACGCAGATCTGTGACTGCAGATGAGTGTTTGAAAAGTTTCAACACTACGTCCATCATTTTATTTTGTGATGTTGCCTTGTTTGCCCTAAGTTACTAGGGTATGCCCAGACGTGGGTCTCTTGCTTGTTGCACCACTGGGTTCAAGCTAGTCTGGCTGATGAAGAGTGATACCCTGAAACCGGTCCCAGGATGCTTGAATCCTGTCCAGGGAGAACGTGGCGTGGCAGTTTGGGCTAGACTGCTCCCATCGGGAGCAGGGTTAAGACTGATTTGCATATGGATGGGTCCAAACTGGGGTGACGTGGCAAGCAAAATAACGATTGATTAAACCCAGATCTATGACTGGTGGTGAATGTTTGAAAGGTTTCAACACTCTGTGCACCATTTTATTTTCTGATGTTGCCTTGTGCACCCTAAGTGGCTACGGTATGCCCAGACGTGGGTCCCTTGCTTGCTGCTCCACTGGATTCAAGCTAGCTTGGCTGATGGAGCGTGATACTTCGAAACCGGTTCCAGGATGCTTGAATCCTGTCCAGGGAGGACCTGGCTTGGCAGTTCGGACTGGACTGCTCCCATCGAGAACACTGTCAAGACTGATTTGCATATAGCTTGTTCCGAACTGGGGTGATGTGGCAAGCAAAATAACAATGGGTTAAACCCAGATCTATGGTGGGGGGGGGGGGGGGGGTCAGTGTTTGAAAAGTTTCAACACTCTGTGCATCATTTTATTTTGTGATGTTGCCTTGTGCACCCTAAGTGGCTAGGGTATGCCCAGACGTGGGTCCCTGGCTTGCTGTGCCACTGGATTCACCATAGCCTGGCTAATGAACGGTGATACGCTGAAACCGGTTGCAGGATGCTTGAATTCTGTCCAGGGAGGACCTGGCTTGGCAGTTTAAGCTGGATTGCTCCCATAGGGAGCAGGGTCAAGACAGATTTGCATATGGCTGGGTCCAACTTGGGTGACTGGAAGTAAGTGTTTGAAAACTATCAACACTCTGGCCATCATTTTATTTTGTGATGTTACATTATCCTGTCAATCATTCTCCTACAATAAGATTAACGATTTTGAACAAATAGGACATTAGCTCCTTTTTTTACTCTGACCAGTACTAATGCAAGCGCCTCTGTCCTTGTTTGGTATTTAATGTTTATTTGATAAGTAGACACATTAGAGGTTCGATAGAGCTTTTGACTACGCTTAGAGTGTTTCCACCAAAAGTCTCCAATTTACTGCAATTTCAAGTTCATAATCAATAAACATCATCAAATATTCTTTGGAGTCAATAATCTTTACACACCATGAGCCATCTGGTCATGAATAACCACACTTGTATGTAAAAGTTAAAATGTTTATTTCCCTATATTAACAATGCTAATGTCACAAAAAGTAGTCTCAATACCAACTGATAAACATATAAGAACAACACTGGTTGACCAAATCTTCTAAAAAATCTCAATTTAGCTAATGCATTGATTACTAAGCCTTCAAGGGTTACAGTGCAAATCAGTAGCTAGAATAACTGAACAATAGAAATAGCATACATCTAGGTTCAGCAAATGGGCAACATCAATTGTTATTAACCATTTGTTAGTATTCTCTGGGTCTACCTACCTAACCTTCTGAGTAAAATAGCATGTTTGGACTTCATGCAAAACAATTTAGTCAGTTTTACTTTGGAGAACATCCTACTATGCCTCGATCAAAATAGCGGTTGGTACCTAGGAACACACAACATAACCTGCAACAAAAACAACAGTATTTTGTTATACCTCTCTTCATGTGGATCAGCAAGTTGTGATTATCTTCGTCAGTTGGATATCAGTTCAGTCAGCATCAGCAACAGGCAGTGAAATGGGATGTTTCAGACATAGGGGTCTATAAGCAATCTCTGAACCATTTAAGAAGCAACGTCTAAGAGATCAGTATTCAGCATCAGAATTTAAGCAATAAAGTTAAAGATTGGAACAAAGACATCAGGAACTGTTCAGCCCCGCAGACAGAATAGAATACTTTTCCTCCTTCTGTGCAGTCGGACTCAGTTAAAATCACCTAAAGAACTTCCCAGGTTGCCATTGGTCAGAAAATCGTACGTTTACAATTAGTCCAATAGGGATTAAACCCTAAATCTGAGATATAACCAAACTGTCTTTCACACGTCGATGATTGGCTCCTCTTCTCGTGTTCCCATCGTCAGACTCGTCAGGTAACCTTTTTGTATCCATCAGTACTCGAGTCAGTGCATCCATTGTTAGCTCCTGGGAACATCGCTGTCTCACGCATCAAACTATACAGTGTAACAATTACTAGTACAAGATATTCTAGCAAGCAGTTCTCATGAGAAAGACATCTTCTAATGTTTGGTCAACACAGAGTAAACAATACATGAATTGATTTCTTTAGACATACATTCCCACTATATTATTAGACAATGGGGCTTAATATGAGGCTGTGCAGACTAGGCCCAAACCTTGCTAACTTAAGGCCTACCATTAATAAGCAAATACACAACAGATAATAATTAATACAACACATTACTACAAGCTTTCTTAAATACAGGCACTTCAATTAATGTTAATATGCATTTAATAAAAGCATTACATATACCATGGCAGCCACTCAAGTAGGCACATTTTCCAAGTCACACATTGTTTTCTATATTAGTCGAATTCTATGCAAATTCTTAATCCAAAATAAATGAAAATCATTAGTAACAAATTCAGCTTTCACAATAAGACAGACTTGTGGGATTCTCTTCCACCTGTCAGTTGTACTAATAACTAGTACCCTGGCTATTAACTTTCAAAGTATATCGATCCAGAGTGCTCTCTTACTAGAGGGCATTTTCTTCCATAGATAGGCAATAGCCTGTTTGGTGTTAGTATTGATTGCTTAACTAAAGGACAAGGAATATCCTGGTTCTACCAGTCGCACAAAATCACTGCCAAATCAAAATGTAACCCAGGTCAGTTGGGACCCTGGTGCCCTATAAGAGCCCCTTTACAAGATTCTAGGGCTAGGGATGCTGATTCTGGTAGGTATCTTCATCACTAATTCCAGGCATCACAATTGGAAGTGCCCAGAGTGGGGAATAACATGCGGGCCGAGGAATACCAGGGCCCTTTATTGCTTGGGGATTCCCAATTCTGGGGACTTTTTCACAGAAGATTTTCTCCAAGCAGGTGGAAAGCCTTCAGAAACATGTGGTTTTACCAGTTTAAGAAATGTACCCCATAAAATTAAGTGTTGTACCCCTGCAACCAGGTCTGGCTTTAGGTTCGGCCGACTGGTGCAGTCGCACCCGACGCTGAACTTGGAGGATGCTTTGTTTAGAAATAACTTATGGATTTAAAAGCACCTGCTGCAGAGTTCCTTGTGTGTCCATTAGTTTTCAGGCTGCAATAAAAATGTCAAGATAGCACTGGTGATTAATGATCCATTAGACCAACCACTGTCTACTCTTAAATTTTTTTTTCTTTGTTCACAAACGGGTAGGGGTCCCTGGGGAACCGTTTCCAGTATGCGAATACCTTACCTCCAGGGCCACTGTAATTATGCGGCAGGAGAGGACCAAATTATGTTCAGGGTTGGCTAAATTATGCTGCAACAAATGGCAAATTATGCAGCATAATGCAGCACATCTTCTGGTACTATTCATTCTTTATTTTGTTATTTTTACATATGGCAAAACCGTCTGGGCATATATTTCACCTCATTAGTGTGAGTTTAACAAACAAATGTAGAAATAAGAAAATGAAAGATGACCAGTTAACCTTTGTAAGGGGCCTTCCACTGCGCACGAACACATGTAGCCACGTTTTTAGTAACAATTGATACCTTTGCGCTAGAAACATTTTTTTTGGTTAAAATGGGCAGAATATGCAAAAGATGATGGATTATGTGGCAAATGCAGCAAATCCATAATTATTTTTAAAAAAAGCCATTGCTGCAGAATCACATAATTCCAGTTGCCTTGCTTGCCACTGCCTTTCAGTGAGCAGTAAAGTATTTATGTTTGGCAACTGCGTTTCGATCACAAAACAATATATCAATTCTATTTGGTATTTTGTAGCGCTGTCCTAAATACGCACCTTTCAAATACCAAATCGTTATTTGGTTGCAGAATCAAATCGCGACTGAATTGCAATTTGGATTTCATACATAATATAAAAAAAATGTGTTATTACAAACAGGGCAATTCTGCAAATGGAGCCATATCTGAATGCAAACAGGCTTCATACATCTGGCGTCATATGTTTGAAAACTGAGCACGCTTTGTCCCGGAACTGCTGCAACTGTGTACATAGTTTCAAATATTTAAGACCTCACAATTTATCCAGCAATTACTGTGAAGATTTTTAAACATCTTCTTTATCAAGAATATTGATCTACTCTGGGATAAACTCCCTTAAGAACTCAGGCTATACATCACAAGAGATTATATCGCAGGAGCTTCTGCTACATGTACATCTGGAGTCACTACTACTATTAACTACGAAGTGCACTTATATTTAGATTTAGGTTTCCATGGGAAACTCCTTTATTGTTTCCCCAATATAGTCGGTGCTGTTTGGCGAATCTGCACCAAACATTTAAAAGGAAAATGCATCCACTTTGGTGCCTTCACGGCAAATTGTGCACCAATCTATCAAGCGGGCACAGAAAAATTGAGGTAAAAAATTTTGACTTCCTATGACTTAATGGCTGAATAGAATTACACCAGATTTCGCAAAAGGTTATAACTTTACTCAGAAAGAAAACATTTGGTGCAAATGCATTTTTGGGAAATTAGAGATTGAAAAGGCCAAAGACTGTAGATCGTATGCACTGAATTCGGTACTGGGCCAAACCAACACCGTGCATGTCTGATGGCCATGCGTAGGAGATGTGTTGCGGTGTGAGTGAGTCGGTGTGTGTTTTGGGATACATGTTATTGGCGGTGTCTGTGTGCAAGTATGCAAGTGAGTGGGGGTGTCTGTGTGCAAGTCTGCAAGTGAGTGAGGGTGTCTGTGTGCAAGTGTGCAGATGGGTGTGTGTGTGTGTGTGTGTGTAAGTGTGCAGATGAGGGTTTGTGTGTGCAAGTGTGTGGATGAGGGGTGTGTCTACAAGTGTGCATATGTGGATGGGGAGTGTGTGAATGTATGCATGCGTGGAGGTGGTGGTGGTTTGCATGAATGCAGTAGGGGTGGGGGTGTGAATGATTGCAGAGGGGGGTGCATATATGTGAGTGCGAGTGGGGGTGTGTGTATGTCAGGGTGAGAGCAGGTGGGGTGTTTGTATGAATATGTGCGGCTGGGTGGGTGGGTGGGTGTTTGCAAGTGTGTGGATGGATGGGAGAGGGTGCATGGAGGTGTGTAAACGTGTGGGGGGGTGCATAGAGATGTGGGGACATGTGTGCATGTGTGTGCCAGCGACAGGAATGGGGATTCCTGTTGCTGGGTGCGTGACCGCCTGGGTTTTCATGGTGGGGTCTTCTGTCTCATAATCCGTCCGGCAGGCAGAGGCCTGCCGCCGGCCCGGAGAGGTTCATCGCCGGCCGCATCGGTATGATCGCACCGGCAGGCTAGACGGCATTGTGGTGGTTTAGCTTCAGCCAAACCCACAACTTGTAATGCAGCGGTCTTTACCGCCGGATCCACGGTGGTAATACCACCTCCGAGAGGTGACCGCCAGCCTCGTAATAAGGTCCAAAGTCCTTTCTGTATCTTTATTCCTCGACCAGGTCACAATGGCTAATGGCCAAGGGAATGGCTAAAGATCAAGTGGTACTTCCTATCATTGGGTGTGGAGGGGAAGTGATGTGGTTTGAAAAGGCCTGCAGAGGAGGGATTGGATTCTTTTTGTGAGGTGATGTGTAATAGTTATAGAACATTAAACAACATATATATGTTAAGTACTGCAGGTATTACAATGACTTGTCAAAGCTCACAAACTGTAGCACATGTGACTCACAAACAATTAAAATGAAAGCGGGCATTTTTTAAGACAAATAACTGTTATTTCGGTAATAGGTAGATTTAATATAAACAGAACCTAAGCAGGAAATGCCTGATGTGTGAATGGCATGGTGGGGCAATCAACTGGCAGGGGATATGTGCCCATTTGTGACCGTCCTCGTGCAATATCAGGGTGCTTTTGCTCCATCTTCTTTCCACCCAAGTATTCATTTCTAGGTGCAGAGGGAAATGCCTTGCTATGTGCTGGAGTGACGCTCAGGTCAGTCAGAATAGCAGGGCACTAGGCAGGCCCACTCAGCTTTATCGCAGAAGCGTGTTTATTGGAGGAACCATGGTTTGCATGTGGCCAGAAGATACTTTATTGGAAATGGTGATATTGTTCCCAAATCTTTTGTTTGCATGTCAAAGATTTGTATTTACATGAACAAGCTAGGGTGTTTTCTTAAACAACGATTGGCCCCTGATACATCAATGCATATTTTTTCAAATCTTGCAACATACAGTATTCATGCAATATTCACCACCTGGTGCTGAGATATCGTCCTTCATGGACTTCTTTCTTTACAAGATTGGTTTCCCTGTTCCCCTCCAAACCATACAATCCCACAAACGTGTGGTTGCTGAGCAACCAATCCCAAATTAAATGCACTGATATGAAATTGGCATTACTTGCTTTGTTATGACAAGTTTCAGTTAGTGGTGATCTGTGCCTTTGGCAGAGGCAGATCTCAAATTTGCTAGACATCTTTCCTCATATTGGATGCAGCATATGCAACCAAGCAACCATGTCTTCTATTAAGAGAAATGTTAATGCGCATGGAATTGGACCAGCAGTTAGCCACCTGTCGGTATTACACTATGATCCCAAGACAACATTAGCTGCAACAACTCCACCAACTAACACAAGTAGGATGTAAATTTTATATGTCATAGTCTCCACTGGCACATTGAGATGAATGCACGGGAGAGCTATATTCCTTTGAGACAGTTGAAAACCAATTCAACTGCAGGCTAATGCTACGTCTAGCACAACATTATTGAGAGTGGAAGATGGGGTTAGAACTCCATGAGATACTCATATGGTGACAGAAGAGGACAGTTCAATACTCATATAAACTACTCAGATAGCTTAATTGATCACCAATAACTATCCTTGAATCACCCATATGTCCGCACAAATCTATATATAAAAACTTGTTACAAAAATAGTTAACATCCACAACAGAGGTCCCATTATCTAAGATACGGCGCACCATGGTGCAGGGTAGGGGGCAATAAAGTCATTTTTATTGACGCTATTGTTGTGCTCTGCAGGAGTAGCGCCAAATATTGCAACTCCCATCCTCCCCTGCCCTTGTATTAACTTTTTTGAATTTCTATTACTGGTGATTCTGTAAACATCATGTATTTGTGTTTAATTATATCAGTATTGCAAGGTGGAGCTACAGGGCAACCATAACACAACCTTGGAAGGTGTCAAGTAACAGAAGGCGGCAGGTGAAAATCCTGAGAAACTGCGAGGCTTGACTGATAACACCTTGTCTAGCAGAAGCTTATTCTACCAGACAGACGGCTCCGGAAGCTGATAAAACCCCAAAATGCCACTGGAAGAGAATAATACCCAAATGCTTTTACGTAATCAGGACAAGAGTCAGTTTAATTGATAACCATAGACTATGTTCAGATCACCTGTGAGTTAACCCATACCTTAATTTAACATTGATTGATCACTGAACAGTATTATTAAACTAACTTACTAGAGCTCAAATGTTTTGGGTAAGCAATGTTCTGCCCTCTACTTTTCATAGCTAGTGATTTCTTGCAGCTACGGGTCTTCATAGGGAAGTCATAGTTGTGCATGCAACAAACCCCAAGCAAATAAAGTCATTATCCCTCATATACCAAAGACACATCTCCACTGCTCCTCATTTTGCACCGTGGAAGGAAACTCAACAATAATTAAGACAGTGGGGGCACACGATAATCCTTCAAAATATTTACGAGGGAGCAGCATTAAGCTGCTCTATGATTCCTTCAGTCTTATTATCAAGGCAAGAATCCTCTTTGTTTTCTCTCCCCTCTACCACCAGCAGTTGGTGGACTCCAACTAAGAACCTTTCTCCTGCTAAACACAAATTTCCATGTCTTGCTCGCTCATAAGAAATTAATTCCCACCCACTATCCTGGAAAACATGGAAAAAAGATTTTCTTGCCTAAAGGAAAACTGTGAACCTAAATATGTTATTGGCCCCGGCCTAGATTACATTTAGGGCTAGATGCACGATACATTTTTCAAGTCGCAAACGGCGAATCGGGCCGTTTGCGACTTGAAAAATGCAATTTGGGATGTACAGACCCATTTTTGCGATTTGGTAATCTATTTATCAAATTGCAAAAAGGGTTTGCGAGTCACAATGAGGAAGGGGTGTTCCCTTCCTAATTGTGAGTCGCAGCCCATGTATGATTGTTTTGTGACAACAAATGCGGTCACAAAACAATCGCAGTTAGCACCAGTTTCAAACTGGTGCTAACCCATTCGTAAACGGGGAAGGGGTCCTCATGGGACCCCTTACCCTTTGTGAATGATTGCAAAAGTATTTTTTCAGTCCAGGCAGTGGTCATATGGACCACTGCCTCTTCCGAAAAAATGAAAAGAAAACTTTTCATTTTTTGTTTTTGAAATGCATCTCGTTTTCCTTCTAAAAAAAAAACTGCTTTATTTAAAAGCAGTCACAGACATGGTGGTCTGCTGTCTCCAGCAGGACGCCATCCCTGTGAGGGCGGCCATTCCCAATGGAGTCGCAAATTGTGACCTATCTCATGAATATTCATGAGGTAGGTCATTTGCGACCCCATTGGGAATCGCAAACAGTGTCATTGACACTGTTGTACATCAGGTTTTGCGACTCGCAAATTGTGAGTAGCTATGTCTCGCAATTTGCAAGTCGCAAAACCTGAACTTCGTACATGTGGCCCTAAGTTATGTATTTGCACTTGCTTAGTACTACACGTTCAACATAGGATTACTTCACCATGGTGAGCTAAAAAAGTGGGCAATAGCTTGACAAAAGCAATTAGAGTCTAACTGGGTTCAAGGAATGGACCTCTAACCAGTATTACTATTTTTTTATGTCATGTTGATTGCTTGTAAAGTATTTAATGCAACCTTGACACCACTTACAGCATTTGGAGGGGAAGAGGGAAGAATGGACAATTGGAGAGGAAATGAGGAGCAAGAGCAGTGAATAGAAAGAGATTGCTTAAAATCCCGAAACTGACTGATTTGCTGGACAAGAAAGTGGGAAAAGAAACAGCAATGACAGAGTCAGAGAACTGTGAAGTAGGGAGAGGGAGAGGCTATGTAATAGAAATGACAGGAGATCCCTGTCAGAGAAAGGAATTAAGGTGTGAGACAGAGAGCGAAAGTTATAGATATTTCAAAGTACACCGTCCTTTATCTTAATCCCTGATTAGGTAGCCTTTTTAATCAGTAGAATGGAGGCAGGGGAAGTGAGGAGCTTAAACATGCATTTGCAATGCAATAGGTCTCAGAACTGTGAGAGTTCGAGCTATTGATGTTGTAAATGACAGTGTCTTTTACTTATGATTTTTGGTTTGGCATCTAGTGGATTTATGCCAGGTGCCACAGCAACCCTCCGAGGCCTGTCGCTGCAGGAGACAGGGCACAACAAGGCAATGAGGATTGTTTTTGCCTCATTCCTACAGACTGGCTGTGATAGTCTAGTGATGCAACCCTTTCTAGTGCGTTCACTTAAACTTTTATAGCACCAAACAAGCCACAAAGAGGCACCTTCTTGGCATTCAACACAGAGAATGAGGGGGTCAAAAGAGTTAGGAGCAAAGAAAAGGGGGCAGCCATATATTTCTGTGTGTTAAACTTTTAAAGGATGTATTCCTCTACATTGTCAATACCAGCCTAACTTTGATAAACATTGACTGTATACAAAGAGAATAACAGAAGAGACAGCTTAACTGCAAATGAAATATAGCGATTTTGTTAAGAATGGCACCTGTTTGCAGCGCTATGAAATGGCAGAACCTGTATTAGCAGGTGCTACATAAAAAAACGAGTTATTCCCAGGCTGCCCCAATGCGCACCAGACAAAGAGTCCTACGGGAGAGGATATGGTGTAAGGATAGGATCTGCTGACTTTGGAGCTGGGGAACACGGTGTGAGTCTCTGCACCAGCTCAACATCCTGTGATTCTGGGCAAATCCTTGCTACCAAAAATGAATGTGTTCTTGTGTAAGGTAACCTGAGTGCATGTAAATCGCTGTAATACCTTTGTATCAAATTCATGTTAACTGAACTATATTTGAAGAAGCCCAATTTACATCCAAAGGTTAGATGTTTTTTGCTATCAAACTTGAGGCCGTGAAGTGCTTGGGTCTAGAGTCACAACTTCTTTTCCACTTTTGGAGACAACACCTTTATCCATCCTATTGTCTAGAACTAACCTATGTGCTTATTTGTTGACCTTCCAGAAGTTGTCAAGAGCACATGCTATCGCCTAGTGTTAAGCTCTACGCAAGTCAGTAGGTTAGGGCACCCACTGCAGATGTCTTGACAGAACGAGAATATCACAGATTACAATCCTGACATAGCTTTTTCACCTCTTCATCTCTGCAATGTCGATGCAAACAAACTATAGCAATTTTGTGAAGACTGGCACCTCCTGTGCAGCACTATGAAATGGCAGAGCCTGCATTACCAATCGCTGTATAAGAAAAAACAAGTTATTCCCAGACTGCCCTAACATGCACCAGACAAAGAACCCTAGGGGAGAAGATGTGGTGTAAAGGCCAGAGCTGCTGACTTTGGACCTGGGGAACATGGTTTGAGGATTGGGGCCGGTTCAACATTCTGTGATTCTGCGAAAATCGCTTAATCTCCCCTTGCTACCAAAATTGAATGTGTTCTTGGGTATTGAAACCGGTGCTCATGTAAAGTGCTATGATACCTTTGTATCATATTTGCGCTATATAAAACTGCAAAATAAATAAAGCACTGCAGTATCTTCTTATCGAGTTAGCGCTACATAAAACTGCAAAAAAAAAAACACCTTGCATACATCACAAAGAAACAGCAAGATGCCCCAAACCAAGGAAGAGGAAGAAATAACATAGCACCAAGAGGTGAGGCAAAAGAAAAAAATTGGGCGCCACACTAAGGTACATGGTTTATCGTGCAATAATCCATGTGGCAAGGCCAGAAGGTACATGGCAGATTGTGCAATAATCAATGTAACAGGGTCAGGCTCCAAGGCGGTAACAAAACAGCCTCAAGGTGGGACAAACAAAAGCATTTACCAAGGACATCAAGAGTATTTTGAAAGGCAAGCAACAGAAAAAAGAATAAAAGTGATGGGCATGAGATGGGCGTGGTTAAAGCCCACATAATAGATTACAACTTGCCGAGAAGAGGAGCGCTTGCACGCTGCTATCCTCAACCTTAATAGGACTGTAGTGCAGCATAGGACTCTTTTAGTGAGGTGATATATGCTAGATGCTGGACATTAAACAAATATACATGCTATTTTCTGCAAATTGTGAAATGACTTGCAGTCCTTGACAAAATGTACGGTATATGACTTACAAGCACTCGCTGCAATGGAGGGCATGTTGTCAGTCAAATACCTTTTATTTCAGTAATTGGCAAATTGAATACAAACAGGATGCAGCTAGGTGATTGTGATGGATGTGACATCCTTTTGTAATTTTGGAACTCTTCTGCCCTGAGCCTTCTTCTTCCCTCCTGGGTGTCCGTTCCTGCATGCAGGAAGAAATGGGTTGCTATGTGTCGAAGTGACATCCAGGTCAGGCAGCATACCAAGACACTAGACAGGCCTATTGAACGTTGTCACAGAAGCTTGTGTCTGGGAGCAGTTACGGTTTCTGGTGGCCAGAAGCTACTTTACTGGAAAAGGTTATAATGTATTGGTGTCATTTGTGTTGGTGTAGGGTGACCAGAATTTAAAGCCAAAACCCGGGATATTTCACAAAAATAGAGCAATTTCATTTTTACTTCAACCAAGTGCAAAGAATGACTTACAAAAGAGGCACTAAGAACATAAATAAAAGGCACATCCCACCATTTTTAGTCGACCCTCTCTAAAAACCGGGACCCGAGCTAAATTTTCCCTAAATCAACCGGGACAACTGGTGAAGAAACGTCACTTTCCAGTGAAATCCAGGACGCCTGGCGTCCTATGTTGGTGGTGTTGGTATTGTTTCTGCAGTGGTAGTATTATTGGTAGTGGTGGCATTGGTGTTGATCTCGGTGGTGGTATTAACACTGTTGGTATTGGTGGTTGCATTGGTGGTATTGGTGATGTGGCATTACCCATCACACATGGTGGAGGTGTTAGCTTGAAAAATACGAGCATGGGAGTCAAATATTTGATCTCAAGCACTGATTTGAAGCGTTATCACCAAAGAATAAACTGATGCCACATGAGAAATAGTTGTAAAAACCTAACAACCTTTTCTTGCGCATATCCTGATAGCACAGCAAAAGCCCATGAGAAGCATACATTGTTTGTCCTCAATAAATTTAAAAACAGTCGTTGAGTGCTACACACTTATTGCAGCTGCAATCAACATCTTTCCTCGTAATTAACACATTGATATAATTTAACATTCCTAGAAAGTGCTATCTGATTGCAAAAAAGCAAGGTCTGAGAATAAGGTGAATGAACTCTAGTGAAACATGGTGAGTGTATATACTTAACAGCAGAAACAAGTATTGTACATGCACTGTTTTTGAAACAATTACAGCACAGAAATCAGTTCTTTCATATTTTCTGGTGAAGGACCAAGTCGTCTGAGGGGGTTACCGGAATACCATATACTGAATAGTGTACATAAATTACATTGACCCACGTTGTAGAGCCGTAGGAAACATGCGCACACAATAATACACTCATCATCTGTCAAACTAATGAAGGCATGGTAGAAGTTGACCTGACAAAGAGATTCTTCCATTTAAATACACCTCCAGGCCACAGGATGATCCAGCCCCATCACTTGCGTCATCGGACTCTTGCCTCAAAAGTAGGCCTTACCATTGTGCTTGAGGGAAGTTGGAGGGAGCTGACTCCTTCATCTTGACAAAGGAAGGTAGGTGAAACTTTTGCTCAGCGATTCATGTCTCCATTCCCCACTATTCACGTGACAACCAACCGAAACATTTGTCTGCGTTACTAGATGCAGAAAAATATAACGTGCAAAGAGGATGTGTATTTTGGTTGGTTGTTGCTTTTGTAGCATGATTGTGTTTGTATTTTCTTAGGTTTTTAATGTTTGGTTCATAGTTGAGGCACAGAAGTTTTTATTTCTTATTTTCTTAAATTTTCGATTCATCCCATTTGCTGATTTTTAGAATTATGTTTGCATTTTTTTCGGTTTTTGCACTTTTTTTCTTCCCCTATCTTATTTGTCACGTGTCCGACATTTCATACTGGCACCAGTCTGTGACTCCTGCGCTCTCATCACTCACTCTTCTAATACATCTTCATGTAACGGCTGCTTTGTGGTTGGCTTCCCAGTGTTTTACATTGTTCGATTTTCAGGCATCTTCGTCTTCCTGCTTCATGAATTTGTTTCTCTGTTGCTTTGCTTTATTGTACTATTGTAAAATAATTTTATGTTTAAAAAATGTCCTACACTTGTGCTAATTTCACTTTTGTCAGCCATTTCGATCTGCTTTTTTAATGCTTTGCCTGGTGAAATGTTATGCAGTAAAAATCTAACAGATGTATTTACTTAGCTATTTTACAAAGTGATGGTTGTCATCTTGTGATAACTTTGGGGTGCTGAGTTAAACGGAAAGAGAAATGAAACACATTCAGGAGACACAGTACTATCAACGTTTCCAATTCATTCGTTCATTCATTCCATTCTTTCATGCATCGATTCATTATCATTGATCCGCTCATTCGAGGAGCTCAAACAGCTCAACAAGCTCAGGCTGGTAAATATGGTATAATCATGCTTGGAGATCACAAGGCAAGGAGTAATCTCCCCGATTTATAACTCGCATCTTCAAAGTGTTTTTTTTAAGTCCCTTGGTCGTTAAAACTCTATACAAGTTGTAGTATTCGCGTCCAATGCAAATAGCGCATTCCATGCATGAAAATGATCTGCGGCGTCCTGCGTTCAGACGATGTAAAAGCAGCCAGGCCTGCAAAACCGCAACTTCTGCTAACATTAAAAATAATCGTTTTACAAGGTCAGCCCCAAACTAGAGAACTGTTTTCCTGCGGTTTCTGGCTGGAACTGGTAGCCACCTTAAACGCTTGCAACCAGTTATTAGAAAGGGCTTTCTAGGTAGTTGATGAAAGGGAGTTGCCTGAGGTGAAATGCGATGAACATCCACAGAAAACGTGCTTTTGATGTAAACATAGACGGAGCTGACAGAAACACAACATCACCCCAAAGCATAGGTTTTCTCATAGAGGGAGGTTATCTTATCTAGAAAATCTTGTTATGAGCATTAGCTTGCTGTCCAACAGCTAGAATAACTCAATGTAATCTCAGGCAGGCCTGTACTGCTTTTCTCTACTTTAAAGCAACCTGTCAGCAGGCCTTCAGGACACATCAGTGACACAGATTTACCATAGTGTAAAAGGTCATTTATTTAGGACAGGCTTGCATCTAGCAACATAACAGTTAACATGATCAAATTAACTCCAACTTTTTCAAACCCCCACCCTTTTGAAACATCTCCCTAATCTTTATTTTCACTCACCCCCCCATTTTTCCTCTGTTTACCCATCTTCCACTTCTATACAATCACACATCCCAATTTGCTTTGTTCCCCAGCCTGCTTCGGGCACCCCACACGCTGTCATCCTTCACCTACTTCTTTTCTCCCCAGAAAGGGTGGCCGGGCCCGCATCTGACTCTCCATCCTCCCCCACCTACTGCATCCTAAATCCCGATGGAAACCTGCCCTAACTAGCTACCCTCAGTACCCTCACACCTAACAACGCACATCCACTCACCTATCCCTTCTAACCTCCTTTATACTGTAGGACGGGTGGGTGGCCAAACTTGTGACTGCGCAATGGGCAGGCATGGAAGAGGCCTTTCCCTCACCTAATCCCTCTATATATACACACACGTTTTATCCCTCCCCCACGTACCTCCCCACCAATCCCAGCCCTCCTGTCCTCACTTCCCTCCCAAAGATTCCCATGGAGAGACTAGACTGCATCTGCTCTCCATGGGGCCCTCCATCAGGACACAGTCAGTGACACGGATTTACCATAGTGTAAAAGGCCATTTATTTAGGACAGGATTACATCTAGCAACATAACATTTAACATGATCAAATCAACTCCAACTTTTTCAAACCCCACCCTTTTGAAACTTCTCCCCAATCTTCTATTTCCCTCATTCCCCCATTTTTCCTCTGTTCATCCATCTTCCACTTCCATACACTCACACATCCCCCTTTTCCTTTCGTCCCTAGCCTGCTTCGGGCCTCCCGCACACTATCATCCTTCACCTACTTCTTTTTCCTCCCTGGAAGGGTGGCCAGGCCCGCATCTGACTCTCCACCCTCGCCCATCTAGTGCCACCCAGCACAAACCCTTTAGGCATTTTGCTGCCCCACCAGCAAACCCACTGCAACATTGCATGCCCTTACACGGACTCTTTAAGCCGCATCTTTTCACCCCACAAGTCCCCCACAATCAAGCAAAGCTCCGTAAGGTAAAATGCATTGTTCAACTCAGACAGGTGCACAGTGTCATCCCTGAAGAGCCCTGCCTCTTCCTCTGTAATCTCTTCGTGCTTCAGTACTTTAATATCAAGCGCCCAACAGAAAACCCTCATTGCCCGATTGAGCTTCCTCTGAGCCCTTTCCATAGCCCCATGTTTCATTGCCCCTCTCCATTTCCTCCCAGGCACAAACTCAGTCCAGACTACGCATGTGCCATGCATCTTTTGACGGACAGATCCAAATCCTGTTGCATATGTTGCAGTAGGGTGAGCACAGAGCAGCATCAGATCATTCTCACCAAGGTGCAATGGTAAAAGATCTGGACATCCCCAGTTCAGCATCATAGAAGTTAAGAAAGAAAGCAAGGCACCCCCACCTCATTCCGCGCTTCCTTACCACAACACCTTATGACAGCTACTCAGCAGTCCTAAGGAACATCCATAAATCTCTTACTTCACTGCCGAGGGTATGAACGAGTGCCCATCCAACCAAGTGACCATTTTCAAACTCCTGGGGCCATTCACACAACCTCAAAGAGAACAAATGTGAATACAAAGACCTACAAACTCCTTCCCCTAATCCTGAAACACTCAGAAACCTCATACAACTTAGTTTGTGTCCCTCTATCAAGCCCTCGCATTTCACTCGCAACGCTCAGATCGCCATCTTCCAATATGCCTGATCGGCACCCAATCCCAACCTAACTGAGCTGCCGCTGTTGCCGCACCGATTCGAAAGGAATAAGTGCCAAAGCACTGCACCTGTCTCCCTATCTGCCATAATGCCATCCGCAATACCGACAACAACTGAAATGCTCTAAGCTTTTTCCCATCCGCATGACTAAATACGCCAACCCTGATTGCCACCCGAGACCTAAAACCAACCCACTCTGAAACTGGGCATGCAGCTGGATCTCCTCCTTCACACAACCACGCCCTTCCCATCTGATCAGGCTTCGACTTTCTAAGTCATATGCCTAAGATCTCCCCTTGCAAGCACACTTCTTCCACTTTCACGCCCACAGCCCTTCTTACACCCAAAAATTCAGACACCCGAAATGTCCCAAAAGACATCCACACCATTTACAACCTGAATAGTGCAAGCTTGTGAGCATCCGCACAACAAACCTGCAACACATGCAGCAGCTCCAATAGCAAGTCAAAGGTAATAGCTTCCCTCACAGCCTTGCCAGTCCCCCTTCTGACCTTACCCCAGCTTTTCAACATTCTCCCCAATATGTCATCTTTTGCCAGATCACTGCCAAAAAATAATTGTCCATAAAAAGAAACACCTGATAACTTGCAACCAATTGTGGCTGGCGACAGACCTTTGTGTATCAGAAACTATACAAAATGTAATGCACGGGACTCCAGCGTGTCTCTACCCTGTACCAAAAAGTCCCCTTCCAAACTTTCAAAATGCTGATACTCCCACCATGCAAGGCAATAACTCTTCTGAGTGGATTCTGCTAATGACATCTCCACCAGCCTAATGATCATCAGACCCACCACTCCCAAATGTCTGGTGGGACTGCTGTCTTGTGCTGCTCCGCTCCTGGCCCAAACTGTGAAACCTCTGCCACTGTGAACGAGACAGGGAATCTACAATAGCATTGTTCACCACTGGAATATGCACAGCTTTGAAACAATATTGAAAGTTAAACATCGAAGCATAAAACTCCTCAGTTGCCTCAATACCCTTAGATCCTTTGCCCTCTGTCTGTTCACCAGGTCCACCACTGTCATGTTATCCACATGAAATACTACTGTCCTGTTGGCCAGTTCGTCCCCCACACTGTCAATGCCACCAGTAGCGGAAAAAAATCCAGAAAAGCAATGCTCCTGCCCTGTGACACCCACTGTGTAGGCCACTCCTCTGCGCACCACCTACCATTCCAGAAAAGTCTGAAACCAGGGGCCCCTGCTGCGGCAGAGAATATCTGTACTTGTCAAATTGTGTCTTCCTCCCTGAAAGACATTGAGACACCATTGAAGTGTTTCAGGGATGTCTCCCACACTATGATGTCCTCTCACACGCCCACTGTCATGCGAATCCTGTGATGTGGGAGAGATGCTCCCGACACCGCCAGTCCCATGAGCCTGCAAAAGTCCTATCCCCCGGACCACCTTGCATGCAAAATTGAGGAAACCCAGGAGCTGTTGAGCTATACACAATTTGATTTTTTGCAAGGACCTGGCATGTTACATGAAAACCAGAATCTCGTCCACCTTCCCAGCCGGTAATCTAGCCACCAATGCCCCAGTGTCCAGTTCTATCCCTAAGAATGTCAACACCCAACTGGGGCCCTCCATTTTTTCTGGAGCCTAGGGAACGCACGCCTCTTGAGCCAGCTTTTCAAACCCTTCCAATGCCTTCTTGCATGAACAGGAACCTGATTGTCCCACAAACAGAAAGTCGTCCAAGTAATTTGTCACCTCCCCATGTCTGCTCACCTTTACAAAAACCCACTCTTGGAAACTCCTAAAAGCCTCAAACAGCGAGCATGAAATGGGGCAACCCATAGGAAACACTTGATCCACATATATTGCCCGGTCAAGTTGCATCCCCAGCAGGGAAAAATCCTCAGGATGGATAGGCAGCAGCTGAAAAGCCGCTTTAACGTCACACTTGGCCAACTCAGTTCCCTAGCCACATCCACGAACGAGCTGAATGGCATTGTCTACTGATGCATATACCACCTGCGTGTCTTCCAGTGCGATGGCATCATTCACCAATGCCCCTTCCAACCAGGTCAAATGACGTATGAGGCGGAGCTCCCCCCTACTGTTTTTGGGAACCACGCCCAAAGGCGAAATCATCAGAGTCTCCATGGGTCAGTCATAGAATGGACCCACCATCCTGCCTTCAGACCCTTTTTTACCAATTTGGCTGCCACCACTTGTGGCATTTCCTTGGCGGACCTCAAATTGTCCACCCACCTCATCACTCTCGGACCCTGGCAACCTATCCGAAACCGTTCCTTGAAACCCCATTCCAATTTCCGTGCTATGTCCATGTCTGGATACATGTGCAACCAAGACAGAAGCCCCTCCAACCTAATTGGCATAAGAGCCCTTTGGCACAGGTATGCCAGGCATTCTTCTAATTTTGCCCGCTCTCCACTGCTCAGGCTGGGCTGGCAAGCGAAAATCATTGCGTAACTGGGTGTCTACCCCCACATTTCGAACATTCATGCTTGACTCTGCACAGGTCTCTGGAACTGAAACCTTTGTTAAAATTCCAACAAGCCCCTGAGGTGGGAGCCTGGGGTTATACCCACCCCCCTTGAGCTGGATGGGACTGAAAAGGCTTATACATCACAGGCAGACCACTAGCAGTATGTGTGGATGCCGCAGAGTGTGAGAATGCCATCCACTGCATCCACAATTCAGGATCCACGTCCCCCCAAGGCTTATCTGAGTTGATGCTCACTCTCGCCCTAAACTCTTTGTCATAATTCAGTCATGCAAAACCCCCAAAATGCATTTGGGCTTTGTGGATAATGTCCACACCTATACACTTAAACATTGCGATACCCCTGTCTGGATATTTCTCGCATTAAATACTGCCAAATATCAGAAATGCCAATGTCCAGTTGTCCATGGTTATTGGTACCCTCGGCTACCATTCCAATTCCCATTCTACCTCCTTAGATCCCTCTTTGGCCTGTATGTCCCTGTGCAGGAGCTTGAACACATCCACGTATTCATGCCGCCAGATTCTAGCCTTCGTCTTGACGGCCACGTGAGAACCTAAAGGTATCGCTAGACCCATGTATGGGAGCCGCTTCTTGTGCCCCCACCATCCTTTCCGCCCACATCTGTCCCCTCTACTTGGGCTTTTTTTTCATCCTCACCGGCAGTCGGCGTCCCCTTTTTAGTTGTCTTTGCACTGTCTTCCACCTGTGCCACAATTGCTCCAGGCTCCTCATGTATAGACTGATCACCCACCCCCACTGACTTGTGAGTAAGATCCGTCGAATTGGCAGTCAAATTGTCTGGAGCTGCGCCCCACACAGACCACCATTCGCCCTTACCTTTTAGCCAGGGTTCCATGACCCCTGCGCCTTTCCCCGTCCTGTGACCACGCTCCTCCTTGTGTGATGCCTCCTGTGCTCACACACTAGATTCACATTCCTGCAAAACAAAAAAAGAGAAGGGGTTGCGCCACTCTTGCACCCTTTCCCCATCCCCTTCTCCCCTCTCAACTCACTATCGCAAATTCTTCCCACTCGTCCAAATCATCCTTATTGTCAAGCTCCACCACATTGTCTTCCATTTCACACCTGACATCATCACCCCCAGCATCCATTACAACACGCCACTCTTCTGGAGCCTGTCCCCCATCGCGTATGCCATACTGCGACAGTCACGTTCTTGCGCCATAGAGAAGGCTGCCAAATACCCCTCTTGTGCTTCAGACCAACATCCTGGGGCCGTGTTGTGCTTTGTTGGCACTGCTGTCTTTCTGCCAGCCTCCACCACTGAATTTGGCTCTCCATGCCTCTCCTGGCCATCTGCGCCAGTTGTGCCCCGCTCGCTGCTGGACCCCCCCGGGTGCACCAGCCTCCTGACTCCTACCTCACTTCTTGTTGGGAACCCATACCCAGCTACCTTGTTCTGCCCCGGTGTCCTCCATGCCCCCCAAACTCTCTATCTCTCTCTGCAGAGCTAGGCCCCCCTCTCTTCTGCTTCCGCTACCGCCCTTCTTTGCTCCTGGACCCTGGCTTCTATATCCACATTGGACCAATCTATGGCCTTTGCCTGTCCTAAATGACTGCCCAAGTGGTCCCCGCCTTTGTGGCCTGCCCCCTGCTGGCTGTCTCTGACCTTCCAGGTCCCTACCAACCTCTTTGCTGCCCCCGGTCTGACTTGACCGCAAGCCCTGCTTGGCCTTCCCTTTGCCCTTCCTCTGCCCAGGGGCTCTGCCCCCAACTTTCACCTTGTTTCTAAGTACCGGCAGAAAGGTCCAGAGTCAGATATGCTTCCCTACTGGTGCCTGTCTCCCCAACTGGCTCCTGCATCACCTGTCCACCCCCTCCACATCATCCATGGGACCCTAATCGGGCTGCTCACTTTGGGGCCCCACCCCCACCTCTCTCGCCGCATTGATAGCATCGGTCCCCGCACGCGGACCCATTTTTGGCTTTGGGGGGGTGCACGCGCTGCACCCCCTACCCCGCTGACTTTCTACTTTTTTGCCTGTCAGGCGAGAGGCATGCACTGACCACTGCCCCTATGCCGCTTGCCAGGGCACGCTTAGGGTGCACCATGCCGACCCAGGCCTGGTCAAGGACAACAGGCCTGAGAAGGTCGGGCCAGCCGGCTTCACGAAGAACGTGAAGTGCGGCCCTAAAAGCCTCCGCATTAGGGCCTAAAGCCATAATCAATGCTTTAAAAGCCTGTCCCTTGCCTAACTTACCCCAGCCGAACTCCCGACCACATGATGGGCAGGCATGGAAGAGGCCATTCCTTCCCCTAATTCCCCTATATATACCCACCCTTTTATCCCTCCCCAAAGTACCTCCTCACCAGTCCCAGCCCTCCTGTTCTCACTTCCCACCCCAAGACACCCGTGGAGAGACCAGACTGTGTCTGCTCTCCACTGGGCTCTCCATCATGAGCTGGGCCCCTTCCAAACACTCAGCAGGAAGCAGATTTCCTGGTAGGAAAGCGAACATGCTGAACAAATATTTGTTTTTGCTGTTATCTATTGGATAAAGGACCCTCTACGTTACATTATGAGGATATTGCAGGTCTCCCAGGAGTTTCATGACCATATAGAGAAATGACGCCGCTGGTGGAGTCCCTTTACAAGGTTATGGAAATTTGAAATGACTTGCAATGTTCCTTATCATGCAAGGCTGGTGTACTTTATACATTATAAAGCAAATAACCTAAGATAAGGTAATAACCTTTATTACAAACCACTTAAATCCTTGGTAGGGAGATCTTTCATATTAAAAAGAGAGCATGTTTGCAAACATGAAGAATAAAAATAGAATCTCTAGTGCAAAATTAAACACATCAAAAAACTGTCAGCTATTTCCTGCAAAAATATATTAAAATCAGGTTAAGGAAAAGGTTTTTTTTTTTTTTTTAAATGGCATAAAACGCAAAAAGCAGAAAGATTCTAACTTTTCTACGACTACCCAAGGATTACAAAATGAAACAAAATGCCATAAATAGCTCCTTTCTGCTTGTCACTATACAGCTAGAAAAAGAGAGCAGAAGAAAAGCAATGCTTCCTTTTCATTCTTTAAACAGCTGTTTTAATTATGCTTAATGACATGACCTGGCTTTCCCCTCAGCTGCTGGCTCTGGCAGCAGGCACTGTGACATCAGAACTCAAATGTAACAAGTTATTACTGTTGAGTGGCAATGCCATTTGTCATTTCTTTATAATTGGCAAGTTGGTGAGTCACAAGCCAGCTATTATGAAGAAATTAGAGACAGATTTTTACACAGTAATTGCAGAATACCCTGTATTATACATCACTTCATACCCCCATTGCAAGGCTTGAAGCACATTGAAGCACAAGGCTAACACAACACAGAGGGGGAAGTTCCTGGTAGGAAGGGTGTTTTATTTGCTGTGGCCTTATGTAAGAGGCATTTTGGTATTATGCATGAGTCTAACTAGGCAATTAATGAATCCAAATTAGTGGCAGGTGTAATGTTTTTTAAACTCACGAAAATGGCCAAAGTTCCATCTTCAAACCCGCTTTTGTTTCATAGTGCAGACGGCAAGTTGCCTGCACTTTGAAGAGATGAGAGCGGTCATCTTGCCACAGGTACAGAGAGTGACTGCACCTGCCTGCAGGTGATGTCTGGAGGGGTCCATGGGACCCCCTTTCTCCTTTTCAGAGGGCTACTTTTAGGAGACCCACTGAAAGTGTGCCACAGTTTTGTGGCGCAATATCAGTGTGCTTCCTAAGGGCATGTTTGCCTTCGCACCTGCAACCAGAATATGGCACAGATGCAGAGGCAAAGTGGTCCCCTCATTTGGATGGGGCACGCTCCCATGCAAATGAGAAATGCCCTCTCATGATAGGGTTGGCACTACATGTGCACCAGCACAATCAGTATTACTGAAGGGGGCGCACAAGCTTCTGCGCCCCCTTCTGTGATAGCATTGTGTCCTTGGGGCACACAAATTGGGCGCACAAGCTTGTTGCACCCCCAGGGCACAATTGTATAATGCGGCCCTTGGTGCTTGCTGATTACTTTTTTGTCGAATCTCTCCCACCTCACCATGCTTTCAAAATCTTGTGAATCCTTTGTAACCTAGTGGGAGCAAGTGGGACAAATTAACAAGGCAGTGCTTAATTTCTGCAGGTAGTTGCAGGTGATAGGCACTGGCATTAATTTTTGAGGATCTGGACATAATTTTCATTTTTAGATTTTGCGCCTAAACAAGCAAGACTAAGGCAGAAAAGGGAGACAGAGAAACATAGAAAAATGATAACTAATGGATAAATCAGGGATAAAACGATCCAGGAAAAGAAGGGGGGATCTGTGGAAGAAAGAGGCACGATGAGAAGACAAGACTAGACAACTTTGGTTTTCAGCAATACCTGTATTTGTCAACACCAGTGACAACCTCCTAAGAAAACCTTTGAGCCACCCCACATTTATTTATTTATTGGTTTATCTATTAATTTATTCCTGTATTTATTTATTTTTCAAATGACATCTTTCTCCCTTAGCCTAGTCATGCACTCATATGTAATAATACCCCACTATCTAAAATGCAGATGTGGAGTTAGTTTATGGATTGAACCACTAAATAAAGGTGTAGAAATCACCACATTTACACAATTCCTTCTTCTACTCCCCCCTCATGCATGAATCACTCTTTTATACTCCCAACAGGCACCTGGTAATTTCAATTGCCATACACTGTGTGATCCGTCTATGTGAACTTCTGCACAACAGCTGGTCAGTGAGGTACTCTAAGAACAGACACATTGAAATCTCTCCCTGCCTCTGTTGTGAGTGGTGTGCTGAACTTCTGAGGGGCAGATCTAGCAAGGTTTTGAGCCAGTGCAGTCATACAAAGTGAAGCAAACCAATGAAAAGCCTTATTAACTGATTACCTTCCAGAACAAATCTTGTTTACCCTGGAAAGTAGCCTTAAAGTACCACAATGAAGAGCTATGCAATGATGTGTGATAATGTGCATTATGGGGTGCCGCATGGGTAGTACATGGGCATTCCCATGCAACCACCATTGGTTTTTGGAACAAAGTCTTTGGTACTTAAAAGGGGAGACAAGGCTTTATACCAAAAAGTTATGCCTCGTCGTGGCAGGCTTACAATTTGAGGAACATTTTCTTTTCTCAAAACCTTTCTATTGATGCACTTGTACCGTCATATACAACACACTTACAAAATTAGAACATTTTAAACTATGTCTAATAATATGATTTTGTAATTGAAGGTTATCCTTCCAATTTATGTTTGACATTACACACACACACCCTTTCGCTATAATGGAATGCTGTGTGTGTTTCAAGGCACCTAAAATACACCAGCACGGTTGGCGAGAGCAAGAGCACCATAATTTAGCAGATGTGGCATACTGCTCTCTCCCTCTTTCATGCATCTCAGCACAGTGCAGCAGATTTGGTTTCTGTGCTGTGTTGCATGACTTCTTAGTAAATTTGCTCCAATGTCTCCATCAGCATTCTACATCAGGGACCAAGAGTTCCAGTTGGATTATATTCCAATATACACAGGATTGCTCGACATTTCACGCCTGGTTGCAGAAAATGCACCCCTAATTGCCCCAAAATGTACATCTGAATATTACAATATTCTCTCTTGAGAGACATAAAATGCCCTACTGATCGACCCATAATGCACTTTCGAAAGTTGCGTAGTGCATCTTGAGTGACAAAAGCACCATTGACTGGACTAAAATGCACAATGGGTAAAGAGAATCTGAAGTTATAGTCATCAATCTTGGTCAGAATCAAGTTGGAGCCCCTCATAATTAATTTTAAATGTCTTCTCAGTGTCTGCAAAAACGATGAAACGGATCTATTGCAACCAGAGACCTTCAGGTATTACCTTCACCAAGGTACAGCTGTCCGATTTTAACTTGAATTCTTTGGTGGAAAGGACCTATTGCTTGTTTCTCCTTACTGCCTAAACACACTACCATTGCGCTCGTTAACCAGAGGCAATTGAATGCCCTCTTGGTAAAAGTCAGCTCTTGGATGATTGACTTGACCATATATTATTTTTCTCGACTTGATCTGAAATTATTTTTCATTTCTTGGCTAACAGTGCATAGATACTAGTTGGATGTTTTTCAAAATAAATAAAGCTTAAGATAATGTTATACCTGACTAGGCAGCTTTCTACTATGTACCCGGTCTGTGGCTGAAAGGTGAGGAAGTTGTTGTGCAGCCTGACTGAGGGAAAGTCAGGCTTAGGGGATCATGGAGTATGGCAGGGTTGTAGGTCTGATTATTGAGCATAAAAATATTGTAGTATTAAAATATCAGAGCCAGGATATCAACTGCCAAAATATTCAGAAATAAATGTGTTAAGGCCTCACCCTAAATAGTACAAGCCTTCTGACATTCACAAACTTTGTTCCTGCGGTTGATAAGCTGCTAGTGAAAAGTTTCCAACAGCAGATTAAACAGTAGCAAAACAGTAAAAGGGTTGATAGACAACACAATAAAAACCCCAAACCAAATTAGAAAAATAGAGTAACATTTAACAAACAAAATGACATCAACATGACAAACAACTTAAAAAGGGTACCTGGGATACCTGCCATCTGAAACTTGGCTGGTCGGCCACCCATAAAAGAGACACAAGATCCACAAATTTAGTGGTACTGAGAAATGTCTGACTTACGGTAGTTCTCCCACTTCAACAAACTGTAAAAGACTGTTATGTAAAAGACAGTTATTGGACCCGTTGAATGTTGGATTGCCTATAATTGTCCCCATGCTGCTTTGCTTGCTACAACTAGATGTATTATAGCAGATGGTGATTTCTATCTGTAATTGGCTTTGCTTGTAAGAAATTGGATTGTTATGTAGGGTGGGTGACTGCGCATCTCGAAGAATATTCACAACCCTTGTCAGGGTGAACCACTAAAGTCACTGAATAAATCTGAGCTCAACTCCATGGTAGCTTTGGCCCGTTTAAATTAGAGACAATGTGTAAAGTATTTTAGCAGTACCACAACAGTATTAAAGTTGAAAAGCAACACAAAAAAAGCCACAATCCACATTAAAAAATAGAGTAAAATGTACTAATCAAATGACATCAAAATGTCATAGATCCATTAGGGGGAATCAGAGAAATGATGTTGTTTTAAATTTAAGTAGGAATATCGCCAATAACCATAAAATTCCAATGACAGACAACTGTCACAGTAGACCAGGACCTGGGGACAATTTGAGGCCGACCTCAATGAAGCACAGGCCGGACACACCAACCAGAGTGGTTGGTCAAAGATTTTACCTTTTATTTTAGTCAATTAACCCCAACCCATCACAGGAGTACATTTCTAAAGCCCCCATAACCTTAGGAAAAGCACATAGACGTGCTGGTTGTCAAGCAGAGGCCGAAAGCAGAGCTCAGTCCACGTCCAGTTGCAGCTGGTCAGCTGGGGAGTTGCAGGATAGTCATTTTGTCGTTTGTTGAATCCCTGTTACTTGAACAGGAGGTCAGTTTTATGGCCCTTGGAGTCCAGCTCTTTGTTCAGGACACAAGAGAAAACAGGCCCAGTCCCCCAGGGCTCTTCTCAAGTCACACAGATCAGGGTCAGTGATTTTCTCATTATTTCACTGGTCTAGTAGTGTTCCGAAGTGGGTTTATGGATATTGCCACATTTAGTGGGTAGGAATGACTCCTGGGCACACCTTAACCAATGGGATAGGGTAAAAGTTCCCTGGGGCAGCACTACTCACTGTGGTCCTTTTCAAGAAGGTGCAAGTCTTCAGCCATACTAAACTTAGCCTTTGAGGGTTGGAGGAGTGTTTGCGTAGTGTACTATGGTTATATGAGTGTCCTCCCACATTTAACCCCAAAATCCAGTTTGGAGCACGTACTGTACACCAATGAACCCAGAGACAGAAGTCTGGTAGAACAAAAGTAAGGTGTTCCAGAAACTAAACACAAGATTTGTTTCCCTTCTTTTTAGGTACACCAGCAGTGTTATATTTAAAACCTAGAGACACATGTCTGGTAGGACAAAGCAGGATTCGTCAATAATCAGACAGTGGACATGCAAGAATTATCTTGCCACCCTGTTGTCTGTCTTTCAATTGCACACCAAAGTGTTATGTGTAAACCCAGCAGACATGTCAAGCAGGGGTTGACACCCAGGCAGGATTTGGCATTGTTATGTCAAGAAGGATACTCACAGCCCCTGACCAGCATATTGTGGGGTGTTCACGGGAGTCATCTCTGCTCATTCAGGTGAGCCTATTGTTTGCTCCTTGACTGGGAGAAAATTGAGAGCAAATGCAAATTAGCCTCCAGGACCTTCAAGCAGTGAACAAGTAACTTTATAAAAGTTACTTTTCCTTTTCTGTAGTATTCTAACCATACTTTACCATTAAATTGGACTTTAAAGAAATATTTGAAATAGCTGTTGAATTTTTGTCTAGCTAGCCTAATTCCTGAGATATAATATTAGAAATGTGGAATCTATACTCTTCTTTTGGACATAAGATATTTAGGCCTACCCTAGTGAAAAATAGTTCAAGAGGCTAGTCATTGTAAGGACATGTTAACATTAACCTTCAATATATTCTACTTTTAGATACCATGTACCCTACCTTGGGAACTGCAAGGCCGACATAGGAGTGACTTATTAATATTTTAAAGGGATATTGTGATCTAACAGGTTTTACACTGCTACAGTCAAGCTACATGGATAGGCCTGAAGCCATGGTTTACACTGCCACAATAGGTGCTGCAGACCACTTGTGACATTTAACTTAAAGGCACTGAGTACACTTTGTACCAAATACAAATGACTTCTAGGTAAGTTAAACATACAAATTAGGAATATGGCCATTTGACCATGCTTAAAGGGGGTGCACAGGAATTTTAATATTGATTAGCAGGCATATGGTGTACAGAGTTCTAAACTTGGCAAAAATAGAGGGTCCAGCAAAAGGAGAGAAATATGGGGTGAACGTACAGAAAAGGTGGATTCACTCCACGTTTCATTAAGCACAAGTCATAAAAGATTGCAAAGCAGTTTGGTTTACTTCATACATGACAAGCCTCCTTCTTTGTATATGCATTAGCACCTGGATATCGATGTAAGGATGAACCTGAATCTGCCCTCTAAGAAAGGAGAACATCAGAACCAGCCAGTTCATGAAGATATGTGGGGCAGACCCTACTCCAAAAACTAGGACCATGACATGGTAGTGTTCCCTGTATGGTAAAAATTAGAAACCTAGAAGGTTTTGGATGAATGAGGGTATGGAAGTTTGAGCTTGAAGAGCTGATGGACCTAGGAAATCATGCTGTTGGGTAAGTGGTAGGACTGACTAGAGCAGATGTCTTTAAACTGGGGTGGGGGTCCCCCCTTTGGGTCCTGTAGCTATGTTTTCCAGGGGGGGGGGGGAAATGAATCTAAGTACTTGAAAATGAAGGTAGCCTAAAGGCTGACATTGATTATTTGTCGACTATATAGGCTATCTTCATTTACATCAGAATTTCAACTGCATAAAAGCATTGCAATTGTTATCCTGAACTCTTTGGTGGAGGGGTCAGAGAGGTGGCTTCAATTACAAAATATTTGAAGGTAGTTTGTTATTTATTCACCTTAGACATCTGCATATAATACACTGCACACGTTTAAGTGAAAAATAAATACAAATTAAAGTAATGGTGAGATAGGCACTCTTTTAGGTAATGAAATCTCAGTTGGTTATTGCGATCACTCCAAATGTCTGTTTGTGAGACCACATAGATACTGAATTAAACGTCAAGAAAAAGGCAAATTAGTCGGCATAATGCAGAACATGTTGCCATGGTTTTAGTAACCTCTATTCCATTTGAGCTACAAACAATTACTTTTTTTTAAAGCAGCAGATTATTCATCAGGCCACGAATTAAGTGGCATATGTTGAAAACGCTGCAGCCACAGAATCACATAATCATTAATCCAGTGGCCTGGAGTATAAAATAGGCTGTCACAAAATGATTAATTGTTTAAGATTTTAAAAAAGTGCTTTCAAATAATGCATTTTATTAATAGGTAATCAGACTGTGACTAGTACAAACATTTTTATAAACCCATTAAAATGACAATGTCTCATTAAGAAGCAGGTGCAGTCTCACTCGCTCAGAAGTGTGAGGGGCCCACTGCATCACACTGATGACTGTTTCGTTTTACAAAAGAGGCATGGGTGTTCTAAGGGTGTTTGTGCTGAAAAGAGGTGAGCAGTCCCTGGAACTTTCTATTTTTAGCAAAAAGGAGCAGAGAATCTGTTTCAAGATTGGAGTGAGGTCAGGCATGGTGGATAAGGGTTGAAAGGGGCAGGGATACTCAAGGGCACTGCTATTATTAGTGCAGCAGTTGCATTAGGGCCTAAAAGTGTGAGGGGCTTCCAAAACACCAAGTATGTGTTTTGGTCAACTTCTGTTTGCTGTATTTGTTCTTTTAGAAGTTTCACATTAGCGTGGATTATGAGTTAAAGAAAAGGTAACCCAGAAAATGATCTCATAAGCCAACCCCGATCAGGCTTGCTCCACCTGCTCCCTCAGATTTTGCCATAACGTTTTGGAGGGCCCGATGTCAAAAAATGTTTGCTTAGAGGGGTGGGGGGGGGGGGGTCTCAGAGAAAAAAGTTTGGAGCCCTCTGGACTAGAGGAATGTTCTTAATGTTTTGTTTTTTTGTATGTACTGTATTTGTTAAGAATTCCCAGGACTACTAGGGCTCTTTGACCTTTCTTTTTTTTTCTCTATCAGGTAGCAGGAATAGATGTGGATGTACAATAATACCAGCTGTACTTGCTGCAGTAGCTCTGAATCGTGCCGTAGCATCATCATCCTTTGTGAAGGGATTATGCCGGGTGCTTCATGTTGAATTTTAGGATATGGCACATTTTAAGGATTTCTGGCACCGACTTCTCCAATCTTCTTTCAATAGCAAGACCGATCATATTTCCACACACCACAAATTGATACTGTTAAAAAAAAAAAAGTTATCTATACTTCCCTAACTATGATTTGCCTGACTTGCTGCAATATTCTCCTTCTAGGTCTGGCAATTAAACAGGAATTCCTGCAAACTCTATAGCTGACATGAGAGGCGAAGTGCATCTGTTAGTATGGGTTACCCAAACTAATGATGTAGCTAAATCATCCTCTGGACACAAAGGAAGCAAACAGGTGATTTGTCTCAAAGTATCTGATGCCGTGGGATGAATTTAACTACACAGCTCCGCACCATTACTCATTTGCCTAAGCTGATGCCTACTACATCGAGGGCACGTCTCTAAGGTCAATTTGGGGAAAGCTTTATTTTTCTTATATATGTTACTACTGCTCTTGCTATAGAAAAAGTTAAGAATCTTTTTCATTTCATCCCATGGGTTCTTCTCATACATTGGGAGAAATGCATTGGTGTCTTCCAACCTAATGTTAAAGGACACAATCTTAATTAACTTTGTGTTTATGCTTTCCCAGTTACGTAACAACGAAGAAAAGCTGCAGGGTTGATGGATTCACTCCTGGGTGTATGCTTAAGTAAAGTGCTTCAAACATATTAAACTGGATCTGGTACTGCAAAGGTTTTGTCTGTTGTGCAACTCATAGTTAGAAGAGGGAAGGTAATTTGATGGGATGCGCCAGATTGTATTAAGATTTTTAAATGAGCATTATAAATGCCCCCTCTGGGTACCACACGTATATAATCAGTTTTTTGGTTACTGAAGGAGAAAAGCTTCCACATTAGCTGCTCCTAATATTAGGTTATTGAAGAAATGGAAGGGTTGGATGACGTTACAATGCATGCGCTTACAACTCACGCCCTTACCACACATCTGCCTTTACCAGGTATGTAAGTATAAATAAGGTAAGTGAGAGATATGTATGTGTATCTTCACCACCTTCTCGCTCCACATGTACACATGTTTTACCAATATTCTGGAATGTTGTTCATGCAGCATTTCATTTAACGTGCTATTGTGCTACCATGACTCGTTTCACACCCTGATCAGACAAAGAGGTGCTATTTTGGTTTTGTGGTCTTAAAGTACAAACACACTATATCATAATGGACCGAGAAAACACAGCAATCACCGCTATAGCTTTGGTTTTTCCGACTGTTATAGAAAACATCTGGCTCATTAGGTACAGTTTCACTTTTAAAATAATTAGAGTAAAACACACAATGGTGTATTAGGCTCTGTTGCACAATATCCCAATTAAAACCACTCTACTTCAATCACCATAAATGACTTTTGAATGCCACATTATTCAAGATCACAATTAAAATTAGTAAATAATGCACCAGTATCTCATAAATCATCATTGTTGAAGAATCACGGTTTATAATATATCTCAGTAAAGCCTTAGTGGGCACACCATTACATATCATTGTTTTACTCCTTTTTCTTTTATTAATCACATATACCTGCTAATGTCTTCTATCCCTCCAAAGTACATAGATATTAATCTAACTCCTACCGTTCCCTTAAAACTGTCCATATTAAAGTGACTTGTGCAAACCAAAATGCTGAAATTGAAAAATTGTTAAAACAATTTAAAACCAAGAACAATACCAGATAGCTCTTATTAGTTAAAATAACTATCCTACAGAGCTAAAGGTGAGTAATGGGACTCTTTTCAATATTCAGTCCTCGAGGGGCCTTAGGGCCTCATTACGACTTTAGTGGTCTTTCTGGAAGACCGCTGCGGTGGCGGCCGCCAAAAGACCACCATGTTGACGGTCAACTGACCTCCGTATTAAGAGTCACACAGTGAAGACCGCCAAAATACAGCCAAAATTCCGAGACCGCCAGGGCGGAAAAGAAGCAGTTCCACCACCAGCACCACCAGCCCAACAAAAATCCACCCACCACATAACGAGCCACCAATCACCAAAGCGGCCCTTCCATGGCGCACAGCCATTGGTGGAGCAAACCACTGCATTCACACACTCACTTCAGGCAGAACACCACATTACACTGGACAGTTTGAATACCCCACACCTGACACACACATAACCATACCAGACACACCTACTCACTGCACTATATAACACCCCTCCACACAACCCACAATCCTTTGAAACCAAAATGACATTCACTGACACAGAGGAGCCAAAACCAAATATGCACTTGTACACCATATGCACATAAACACATCACACAGCACATACCACACAACTGCACGAACAACACAATACACACATCACAACTACACACAAACACCACAACCAACCATCACACACAACTAAATACCCCTACCTACCAAGCACCCTACACTGCACCCTTACACACACACAACACACACCCCCACCCACAACACAACCACCGCCATGTCCCATCAAAAGCACCCACACTTCACAGACGATGAGTTGAGGGTCATGGTCGATGAAATTGTCAGGGTAGAACTACAACTGTTTGGAGCACAGGTCCAGCAAACCTCCATTGCCAGGAAAATGGAGTTCTGGCAGAGAATTGTCGACAGGGTCAACTTAGTAGGCAACCTTCCATGCAGAAGGGAGGACATCAGGAAGAGGTGGAACAACCTATGGGGGTAGGTGTATTCCATGACATTGAGACACCAAATTGCCGTGCAGAAAACTGGTGGTGGTCCCCCACCTCCTCCCCCAGAGTTCACATCGTGGGAGGAGAAGGTCTTGGACATACTTTGACATACTGCATGCAGAGGACCTGATTGGAATACCTGGAGGACTGGACTCTGGTAAGTAACTACCACTTCCCAGGCACAATTTACTCCTGTACAGCATTCTTCCTCACCATCTAAACACTCCCCAATTCACTCTATCTCCCACTACACCTCCCATCTAATCACCTAATGCCTCTCTCCTCTCCTGCATGCCACATCCCCACCCACCCCCCATGCCCACAGAGTCACTGGCAAGTGCACGGATAGCAGTGCCAATATCAATCACTATGACTCCCACAATACACCAGCCCATCTACAGCAAAACATGCTGTGTCCACCTCATAACCATGGAGAGGATGCCAGAGACAGACAGCACTCATCAGGATGAAGGTCCCAGTGAGGACAATGCCTCTGGATGTCTAGACATTGACAAC
Organism: Pleurodeles waltl; assembly: GCF_031143425.1. Lineage (NCBI taxonomy): Eukaryota > Metazoa > Chordata > Amphibia > Caudata > Salamandridae > Pleurodeles > Pleurodeles waltl. Next base: position 1,032,457,979 of record NC_090444.1, on the reverse strand, counting down.
TTACCTGGCCATCTGGTACACCTGGTCAGTCCACCACTCTCTGCCTCGCCCTGCCCACATCCCCCCCCCGGCTGTGGCATCTACAGCACAGCCAACCCTTCATCCCTAAACCTGTGTCCCAAGGACAGTTCAATCAATAGTGTGCCCCACAGTACAGGGACCTGAGTTGATCCCCCACACCCAAGACAATGAAGGTCCTGGTGACACTGGGAGAGGGCACACAGTGCCAGGGGCACAGGCACAGGTGGGCGGTGGGTGTGGAAGGGAACCTGTGGGCCAGAGTACCCAAGGGACTCACTGCCCAGGAAACCATCTCCCAAATCATGGGAGCATACCAACAATCCCAGGAAAGGATGGGCCAGATTATCCCCATGTTGGGGGAAAACCAAAGGCTGCAGAGGCAATACCACCAGGAGGTCATGCAGCAGTGGCAGGCCCACAGTGCCACCATGTTCTCTATTGCAGGTATGCTCAGGTACCTCTACACCATCCTGCATGCTTCCTCCACCTACCAGCAGGCCCCTTCCACTAGCAAAAAAGCAACTGAGCCTTTCACATTGCAGTTAGTGGTATGGAGGCCCTGCCAGGGGATCCACAGGCCTTTGGCACCCTTCCCTCTGTAGCTGATGAACACCCCCACAATTGTGGACGTCAACCCAGACATCTGGCTGGAGCAGATGCCAAAGTCTCCTGATTTCTCTCCCTTCTGTGCCACTGAGACACCCTGTTGACTGTGCAATTACATTACTCAATTATCCCATGGCCCTTGGACACTGGACCTGTGCTACCTACAGATATGCCATCTACATTGATGCTTACAGCTACCATGACCCCACTCATCACCTGTTTGTCACTATATGCACCATAGAATGTTTGTTCTTATATTCCCTATTTGCCCATTAAACACCATTGATCACAACAACTGCAGATGTGTCTTCATTTGAACATGTACAATTGTTTTGTTAGCAAAATGTGATGTGGGTATGCCCCCCTAAAACAACGGGCAGAGTAATGAACAGCAGAAAGAGGCATCCTCAGCAGAAGACACAGTGTAACAGATATGTCCCAGGGCAGATGTAGGGAAGTCACTTGTCCTGGAACCCACTGCAGTGAGTGAAATCACTCATCCAACCTGCAAAAGAGACCATGATACAGAGTTACATAAGAATAGAAGGCATGGTGCCACACAAAGCACATAGCAGTCCACAATTGTCCAGCCCAGTGTAGATAGCCACCAAAGCAGGGCAGATCAGATTACATTTCTACATCCCCAGTCACAAGATATAGATGACAACACACTGTAACTGCCATCTGTCACGTACAAAACTCCATTCTGTATACAGTTTTCCAATGGCTAATGAGCATGAACGCCTCAAGCAATAGGTAGCAGAGGCATTGATTTACATAACACACAGTGGGTGGAATAACATGAGGAATGAAGAATGAAGGACACATAGTTCAACACAGGTCTGTCCGTAGGAGATGTGAAACTAGCAACCAGCAGTGAGTACACATGTTAGATAGATACATGTCACCTCAGCACCTTACATTCAAGCACTCACCTCCACCAACACACACATAGGGATAGGAACACATTACAACACCACTGATTAAACTAATCAGGAGGACCACTGTCAGCAATCAATGTGGATGCACATCACTTGAAAATACACAGTCAGCATACCTGTGTGTCACTGGAAGTACTGATTGATGAGGTCAGTTCTAGAGTCAGCTGCACCATCCTCATCTGCCTCCTCATCACTATCCATGTCTGCATCACCAGCCACTGGTCCTGCTGCCTCCTCATCATCAGCTATCAATGGCATCTGACATCTCAGGGCAAGATTGTGGAGCATGCAGCAGGCAGCTATGATCTGGCACACCTTTTGGGGAGTGTAGAGGAGGGCACCCCAGAGACATCCAGACACCTGCACCTGGCCTCCAGAAGGCCAAATGTCCTTTCAATTACACGCCTCGTCCTGCAGTGGGCCTCACTGAAACAGAATTCCACTTCCGTGGCAGAGTACCTCAGTGGTGTCAAGAGCCATGGAAGGCTAGGATAGCCAGAGTCACCTGTTTAAAAGTAGGACCTGTTACAATGCAGGTACAGGCACAGGGAATACTTTAATGACAGGTGCCATAATAGAGACACACATCCAAATGTATACATACCAATGAGCCAAGCCCTCTCTCTGTGTCATCATGCCATCATGTGTGGGACATTGCTGTTCCTCAGAATGTAGGAGTCATGCAGAGATCCTGGAAGCTTGGCTATCACCTGTGCGATGTACTGGTCTGCCAGACACACCACCTGTACATTGATTGAGTGGTTGTTTTTCCTGTTCCCGTACACCTGTTCATTGGCACTGCCATCTATGGCCCCTATCACATGGGGGATGTGTCCCACATCATAGAGGTCTGCCCTCATATAGGCCAATCTCCACGTTGGAGGAACCTGTTGTAGCTGTCCAGATGTTTCAAAAAAGCACACAGTACATCCTTCAACACAAGACTAAACATGGGCTGTGACATCACTCCTGTCATGCCCACTGCATTCTGAAAGGACCCAGTGGCAAAAAAGTGTAGAACTGATAGGACTTGTACTGTGGTAGGGATGGCATAGGGATTGGGTATGGCAGGTAAGAGATCAGGCTCCAGTTGGCCACATAGATCCATGATGGTCTGATGATTCAGACAATAGGTCTGGATTATATGCCTGTCCTCCATGGTTGCAAGGTCAACTAGTGGTTGGTACACAGGTGCATATCTCAATCTCCTCATAGCAAAGTATCTAGGATAGAGAGTAGAAAATGTACTAAGTGATGAGTACTTCACACATGTAAGTGTACATGTCATCATCGCACACATCAAACACTGTAGACATGTGTCACACTGCTGACACATACCATTGTGGGCAAGCTGAAGCATCACAGTGACATGCATGTCACATGTTTTGGCTAAACTATGATGGCACAACACAGGCCTACTCTGCACTTTGCACATAAATGTGTATGACACATTTATTTAGGGTCTGCAAAGCATAATATGTGCACAAAATGGCATCCGCCTGGCCTGTTGCACAGGACAGTTGGAAGTGACCTAAGTCTGCCAGAGTATGTCATCATGGGGGTAGGCGGTCGACCGCTGTGCATCTTCTCATCGGACAACATGCCTATGGGGGATTGGAGCCACTGGCGATCACCACCGGTGGTGACAGTCCTGTATGCAGCGACCGTGACCACCATTTTCTAGAGCTTTGCTCACTTGAATCCTGACACTCTTGCAAGCAAGACGTCCATGAGCTGAGCTGCTGCTGTCTCTTGTCTCTGGGAGCCTTAATTCCATATCCTGCAGGTGATTGGGCCCCAGCCTTCACCCAAGAAGAGATGGTGAATCTCATGGATGGGGTCATAGCCCTGTATGGACAGGTGTATGGGGCACCAGAGGAACAGATGACCCCAATACCATTGTCATGTCTGACAGGGGTGTGGGTGATAGTGTAAAGGGTAAGTGTACGGGGGAGGGAGTACATGCATGCAGGAGTGAGCCGAGAGGGAGGGTATGTGCGGGCACTTGGTGAGTCAGATGTGTATTGCCCACTACTGTTGGTATGGGGCATGTGTACTTGACTTTCTCCTTCTGTCTGTGTCATCCATGTGGGTGAACGCCTTTCAAAAAAAGGGATCTGGTGTGGCATTGCCAAGCAAGTGCGGACCCTGGGGGTCCACCGCAGGAGCACCCACTGCAGAAAGCAGTGGGAGGACCTTGTCTATTGGAAATGGGTATTATGCACCCCGGCTGAGTATAGATAGTAGATGTGTTGGCATGTTTTACTGTAAGTGGATGTCCATCTCCCATTAAAATATCTCTACACATCTGGAATGTGGAGATGCTCATATGACATTGCCAGTGTGTGTGAGACCATCCTGCCTTTGCAAAGGATATCTGTATTAGTATCACCCTAAGCAATTAGTATCACCAGCTCCATCTATCTGCATTAGTGGCTCTCAGTTGTCAGTCCACTCTCATCTGTGTGGCATACCTGTATATGCTACTGTGTGACTCTACTTTTCTCACAGGGACTGAATACATCATGTACTGGGAATGTTTTTGACTGATTGTGGGGCTGCCATCTAAGTTCCACTACAGACATGGCCTTCATGGAACAGGGTCATTGATTTGATAATTGTATTGTTATATATAGGTGAACTGCTGACTGTAGGGTATGTGAAGTTAGGCTAACTGGGAAACTGATACATGTACAATTAATGAGGTCTAGTTGCAGACATTATGCATTCCTAGGAGCAATACTTGTGGGGAAGTTACAGTTAAACCAATGGAATAGTACTAAAGGTGGTAGATGTCTTGACAGGTCTCATATATGTCAGGATGGTATGCATATGGGATGTATGACAATGGCCTAGAAATTGATGTGCTACATTGCCGAGTTACTGCCTACATCATGTCCTAATGGTAAGTTGGGGGCACATCTGATGGGCTGGGACTTTTCTGCCTGCCTTGACCAAGCTGAAGTGGCAGATTTCGAAGAGGCTGGCCTATTGCATGTCACATGGTATGTAGATGTGATTCAAATATTGCATTTTGTCTCCCTTGGCTGGCTCATGTACTGTGGTAGTGGGATGTGTAAGTGGTGTACAGGCAGTGGTGCTGGTCCATTTGTGCCTATTGCATCCTGACATGTACCCTCTGAGATGTGTGTTGTCTGATCTCTGTGACAGGTATTGTCATTTCTGGAATGGTGCTTCACGGTGGAGTTGTCATGTTGCGCAGTCTGACTGGTGTGACTGCATGTGTGGTTGCATTGTAAGTGGACCATGATGTAATATGTGTGTTCCTGAAGTACATCTGGTGTGTCACTGCACAGTGATTGAGTATGGATGTGTCATATGTGCTATATGGGACTTTTTAGATGCACTTAGCAGTATGATCAGTTGTGGCATATATGTGTTTGGTGTCCTCTGATCTGGCTTTATGCTACAATAAGACTATTCTAATGGCTCTACTACAGACTCTCATTTTACATATCAGATGTCAACAGTTTGGGTGTATGATTTGTAATGGCCAAATCAATGTTGATTTCCATAGTGGCATCACTGTACAGAGTGTTTGGTCTGGCATGTAACGTAACAGGCAGGTGAAGTGTGGTCTGTGAGTGGAGTTGTCTTCAATGTTATGGATATGTTACAGAGGGCATGGTCTGACCATGTGTTGTTACAGTAGTGGCCAGAAGTGTTTGTTCAGTCAACTGGACATCCAATGATGGCTGATAGGGGCATGGAGAGGTATGATGTGTATTCTGGCATACTATTGATAGTCCAAACAAGGGCATGCAGTGCCAGCAGAAATGGCTTTGGTAGTCATCATGTGGATGACACCAGTTGTGCTGTCCTTCTTAGGTATTGATGTAGGAATGAGGATTGCAGTACAGGTGTGGGTAGTAGGGACATATTGTGACATGATGTAGGTAATGTATAATGACACCTGTGATAGCCTAGACAGGATAAGTATTGTCACAGAAGTGTTTGTTAACCAGTGTGTATGAGAGCTACATGTTAACCCATTTTCGCCCTATCTCTCTCCATGACTCTCCCTCCCTCTCTCTTTTTTTGTGTGCATCACTATCATCAGGCAAAGGAGAAGGGGCACAGGTGAGTAGGGAAGCAGCAGCCCACGGGACCCAGGAAGCTGGAACCAGCTAGGCCAAGGGATCCAGTGGGACGGAGGGCGAGGGGAGTGCCACGGGGGAGACCGGATCTACCACCTCTTCTTCAGAATCCTCTCCCAGTTGACACTCCCTGGCAATGGTGGACCCATCTGAGCTCAACCAAACACCATCATTGTCCACCACCCCCTTACTAGCACCGTCCTCCCTGTAGCTCCCCACCCAGTTGACCGTGCCCACTCACTCAGGAGGGTGGCATCTCCTTTGCCACAGGCATCTCTGCCCATACTCCAGGCAGCCCTGCTGCCCTCACTGAGGAGGCTATTGACCTTCTGAGGTCCATCTCTCTCAGTCAGTCCACCATCGTTCATGCCATCCAGGGACTGGCAGCTCAAGTCCAAAAGAGGAGTGCGTTCCTGGAAGACATTCACGGTGCCCTGACTGGCCTCCAATGATCCTTTCAGGCTCTTGCCTCCTCACTGACGGCAGCGAGTGTCCCTTTGCCTTACGTCCCCCTCTAACTACCAACTCCCAATCCCTAACCCCTCTCCCCAAACCCATCCAAAGCACACATACACACAGGCATGCATCCACCTCAACAGACAAGGTTACCACTGACAAGCAGAAGCACCACAAGACCCACCACCGGCATGTACACAAACAACAGCCACCTGCAGATACAACAATATCCATTACCTACAATGATTCACCCACTACCCTCTCCTTCACAGACACTACACCTGACACACCTGCAGCCACCATACCGTCATTTGCGGATCCAGCGACAACACATGTCTTATCCACACTCACCACAGTATCAGACCTGCAGACATCCACCTCAGTCCCCACATCCGCACCCACCACAATCCCCCACATTCAGCACATGTTCCATACCTGCAGACACCACTCCAATATTCAGTCACCCATCCAGCATGGCATCTCCCTGCAACTCCTCCCACCCTCCTCCCAAGACATCTAAACGCCCGCACTCATCCACCCCACAGACACACAGCACCTGCACTTGCACCCAAAACATCCAAACCAACACATCTTACTACCACCCCCTCTCCTCCACTCTCAAATCCTTTTGCCATGACCGACCCCTTGTGTCAAAAACGTTTCCTCTCAGAGTTTTCCTTGTTCCCTGCTCCTTTCTCACCCATGATACCCCCTCCTCCCTCCCCAAGTCTGACCATTCCATCGCCAAGTTCTGCCCCGCCCCCCCTCTAGTGCCCATGCCCCTCCCCCTGCCAAGAAGTCCACCCCTCCTAGCCCAGGCCCAAAGACCCCCATCCCAAACCCAAGCCCAAAGACCCCCTCCACTCCCCCCCAATCCATAAGATGCCTGCCTGCCCCTTTGATGCCCCTACCAGGTGCAGGTCTTTTTGTAGTCAGCAGTCAAGCTGAGACTGTATTAGGTGCCATTTGTGCCTTTTGCACTTCAGACTGCCCATTGGCCTTTTATGTGTACATAGTTTTCTTTGATATTTTCTTATTTATTAATACATCTGGACTAACATGTTGTTGGATTCGATGTTTACATACTTGTCCTGCCTTTCCTTCTACATTGGCAGTTTGGTGTTTGTGGACTTTGGTTTGTGCGTGTGTGACATGTGTGTGTTGGTTGTGCCAGCATCCATGTTTGCATGTGGCCCTACCATTTGTCCCGCTAGCATTGCTGTGCAATGTGTGTAAGATATTCATTGTGTTGTTACATGTATGTATGTAGCTGGATTGTGTATTGTTTGTGTAGAGATGTGTAATGGTGGTGTTGTGTACCCTTGTGTGGTTGTTGTGTGTATGTCTGTGTGTGTGGTGATGGCTAAGTCATATGCGTTGTGTGTGGTGTTAGCGTATTGTAACATCTGCTTCATTGTATGCCAGTGTGAATGTGCTACTTGGTTGTCTGATGTTATTGTCAGTATATGTAGTCATGTGGAGGTGTGCAATGACAATGCTTGTCGTGGCGTGTGTGTAGTTGTGGTTGTGCTGTCGCTGAGTGTATCAGTGCTGTAGTGGATGGTTGTGTGAGACAGTGGCGGTGCTGTTTGTGTGGGCTTGTGTGTGTATGGCACGTGTGTTTTGGCCATGGTGTGTGTACTACGGGTGTGCGTGTGTGGAGTATGGGTGTGTATGTGTGTATGTCAGTGTGTGTGTATGTGTGTACTGGAGTGTGGTTACGTGTGTGTGTCACTGTCCCCTGCCGTCCCGGATGTGTATGTTATGTGTGCGTGTGTAGTTTGGGTTTACCCTCCAGTATGAGGCAGGTTTGTGTACTCACAGTTGTTGTCTTCGTCACCGTCGCTGGTTCTGGAGTCACTGTATGAGCATGAACAGTGGAAGAACTTTCAGTTCAGGTTCCATGGCGGCTCCAGTCACGTATGTATGCCTGAAGGTGATTGTCTCCTATTATAGAGTTGGTTTCCGCCAGGGTTTTTGTGAACTCAGCAGAAACCTTGGCGGTGTGCAGCCTCGTAATAGGTCAGGCAGAAACATGGTCCCCGCTGCCTGAAGGTGCCTACTGCCGTCTGTGGTGGCATGTTCGCAGTGGCGGTACTGGCAGTTGTTTGGCTCTGTTCTGTTGGGAAGACCGCCATGCTCATAATTTAGTGGTCTTCACTGCCGGGCCGTTGACGGTAAAACCGCCAACGCCAACATGGCAGACCTGCTACTGCCAAACTCATAATGACCCCCTTAGTGTTTAACTCAGTTATATATCAGTATTCCAATTGATTCAAACTCTTCTCCCCGTCACCCCCTCTGTTGCTTTTAGGTACAAATCAATAACAAAGTATACCAGTCCTTTCACATAACTCCTATGCTTTCCTTCAAAATGGCAGGCTAATGTGGATGCCCTGTCTTCTTTATTCCTTATTGCCCTTAAATGCTGTAAAATTATTTTACCTACAGGTAGCATTGTGCTACCCATGTACATGAGCTTGCAAGGATATCACAAAATATAAACTGCATACTCAGTCTTACAATGATAGTAGCCTCTTATCTGCTTTTTTTGACACAGGGTGACTTGTATTGTTTCATAGAAACTCCATGTTGACAGGATTTACACTTACAACACTTTTTAAACCTCCTGCTAATATATGGTGGTTTCTCTCCAACATAAGCGATTTTTTTACGGTGAACCGTCAAGCGGGGGTCATGAAAAAAGAGGGGGATCCTGAAATGCAAAACATCCATGCATTTTTCATGGACTTTTTTGGGCAGGGCTGCAGCAAAAACTACTGAAGGAATTACACTAATTCGGCAGAAGACTAGATCTTGGTGTGCAGATTATGCTTTTTGTAATTGGGTGTAAATCTGTGCAGTAGCTTTTGAGAAGTCAAGGGTGAAAAATAATTCTAGATTTTGGCAGCTGGGCTCGCAAGAGTCTCTGAGACTCTTGCGGGGGTGCCAATTTAAAAAATAGAGCATTCTGAGTGACCCAGGGAGCTTTATATCCCTTAGGCCATTTCACTCCTGTAGAAGTCAGACTCCTGCAAGAGCAAGCACATTGAGTGGCTGGCAGCTACATGAGAAATATGTTGCTTTCCCCATAGTTGAAATGGGCCTGGGAGGAAGGCCTAAGTCCACCTCCCCCTTAATAAAGTGCTAGGACTTGGGAGATTGGGTTCCTGGGACTGGGCCTGGGGAGGGTGGCCACATGCCTTCCTCCCACTGATTATAGTGCCAAGCCAAAAGGATATGGCTCTCGTGGAAGAAATTGGTCCCTGGAGAGGGTGCTGTGTGTTCCCCCATGCCCTCAAAATGGCACCAGGCCCTGGGAATGAGTCCCAGGGGCTGAAAGCGGCCCAGGGAGGGGACCAAAGGCCCACCTTCCCCCTTAATACAGTGCCGGCCCGGGGAAGAAATCGGCCCAAGAAGGGAGTCTGCCCTCCCACCTCCCCCTTGAATACAGTGCTTGAATACAGTGCTGAGCCCCAGGGGATGGGGTCCCTGGGACTGAAATCAGCCTGTGGTGAAGGCCCAATGCCCCCTCCACATTTAAAGCATAGACAAGCCCTCATGGGATGGTATCCCCAAGTCTGAAATAGGGCCGTGTATGGGGATGCATGTCCCCATGCACTTTTATATCCTGCCAGGCCTGGGGATTGGGGCTCTTGGGCTGAAATCCGGCTTAGGAGGCAAGCCCACGCCCCACTTTAATGTAGTGCCAGGCCATGGGTGATGGGTTCCCTGAGGCCGAAATCCGTCCTGGGAGGGGGATGCATGCCCCACTCTCCCTCAAATATAGTGCCGGGCTCCAGGGCATGTGGTCTCCAGGAATGAAATCAGCCATGTTCCCACTCCCTCTTTACGGTGCAGCCAGGTCCCAGGGGATGGTCTCTCTGGGCCGAGATCAGCCTGGGTAGGAGGGCTGTGTTCCCCCTTCAAAATGTCCTTGGTACCCAAGGGATGGGGTCCCCAGGGTCAAATCCGCCCTGGGGAAGGGGTCTGCTTGCCCTCTTCCCCTTCAAAATGGCACCAGTCCCCAGGAGATGGGTTCCCTGGGACCAAAATTGGCCAGGGAGGGGAACTGCTTGCCCCTCCTCTTAATTGTCATTAGTGGCCCAGGGAGGTGGCCCTGGGGGATGGGGTCCCCAGAACCTAATAAGGCTCTGGGAGTGGGCCCCCTCCCTTTAATTTTAATGTGTGGTCTTGGGGGATGGGGTCCTCAGGGCCTGGCTCTATGGGCATTGCATTTACATATGGTAATTATTACTTCACGTTAAAAAAAACCTAGGAATTCACTGAAAAGGTTAAAGCAACATTATAGTTAGGTGTGATAAAAGGATCTTTTTTTATCAGTGATGTCACGAATGGTGTCTTAGAACATGTCATGAGTGATGACATATGTGTGGTCATAAGCAGTTCATGTGGAGACGCAAGATATGATTATTGCTGCTAATTATAAATGGTGAATTTCTGAGGTTTTTTTTGTTTGAAATATTAATGTTGACAAATTCACCTAAGTATAATGTTACTTTAAGCTTTGTTTTTTTTGGTGATTTTCTAACTTTAAAAAAAAATAGATCCTTTTATAACACCTAACTATAGTGTTACTTTAAACTTTAGTTTCTTCAGCGAATACACACACACACACACACACTCTTTCTCTCTCTCTCTCTCTCTCACTCTATCTTTCGCTCTCTCTATGTCTCTCTCTCTCTCTCTCACACTTATCTTACCCAAACCTGCCATGCTTGGTAAAGGTATGCAGTGTAAACACTCAAAAAATACATGTGTGGTAAAAGTTGCGCACAGGGTGGTTACAACTGCATTACGAAGGATGTTTCCCATTGTCCCCTTGCAGTCCATCTTCATGTTTCACTACATTTTTTTTCCCACATCATCTTTACAATCATTTTTCTCATTAGTTTCACATATAATCATGCACATTTCAATCCCTCAAGAGCCTGAAAGGAGGATGGGTCCTCTTCCTTTCATGAAAGTGGAATATCTTTACATTTTATTGATATCCAGATGGATAATTGGACTCTGCTTGCCATCTCTCTGGTGTTTCATTGACTCTGAAATGCTTCCATTGACAAAGATTGTTTCCTAATTTGCCAGTGATGACTAAGAACACAGAGATGGCTGATCCAACAGTGGGTAATGATTGAGTGATGGTGAGGAAGACAAATATTTTTTGGTTCTTCAAGGTGAAGATCGATGCATTGATGATCAACAGTTTGATGAAGAAGGGTTTTCTGGAGGAGGAAAAGACTTATTAATTCCCAATGATAATGTCAAAGATGGAGACCCTTTGACAAAGGAGCCCTTTATAATGATACTTCCTCCATGTTGTCACCTTTCTGTTATTTCAAAAACTGAAGAAAATATAATATTCATGTATAATCATTTGTATTGTAGTGTTCATATTCAGCCACATAGTGTACGACTAATTTGAGGCCAGACAGTGGGGCAATAATCACTGGTATAGTACCAGTCTCGCTGTCCCAAATAAAGGAATTGTTTTACCATAAGATACTACATATGTTCATATTTTCATAAATGTTCATATTTTGTAACTTACAGATATATTTAAAAAGGGCTGATGCATTTTCTGGACCAAGTCCTTAGGCTTTCGAGACCAACTGGCACTAAGGACTTTGTCAATGTGCCAACCTGAGACAGAAAGCCAGTTAGGCTGCAACTACCCTAAAACCTACCAAGCGCTGTTTGAGTAAGATGCGTTTTGGGTAACAATCAATCTTATGAGAGATATCACTGGGACAATTAGTAGAACTAAAACTCTCCTTCATTATGGAACAGTGCACTCAAGAACACTAGGAAACCAGGGATGCTTTTCAAAGATTTATTTTTAAAATCAAAATCCTATCCTACTGCATACTATATGAATAGCAACTATAATAACAATCATAAAAATTGTGGTGACAAGATTTACAGAGAGAGCGAATAACAAATGATATTGTAACACATATATTGGTGAAATCAAAAGGCTGTTTTATATTGTCTCCATCCCAACCCTCATTCTTTTGACTAAATAAACTAACCTTAGCACTAAAAGGAGTCTTTTTCTGTTTTTCTAAGATTGAACACACTTGCATATATCGTCTTAACGAATGAACTAATCTCCAGTAAAATAATAACGCCTGTTATTTTCACTTGCGTCATCAGGCCTGCTGAGAAGTCCACCGAGCGAAGGCTAAATTTGTCCCCCGGAAGCCTTCTGCAAAGGTAGGTGATACCGTTCTGTATTGGCTATGTTTTGAGTCTCCAGAACAGAGTACCCCTCTATATTTTCATATTCACTTCTTAGTGTTTAAATAATATGTCTGATTATTGTTGAACCTTTCAGAATAAAGAATCAGCAAAGTCTTGGAACCCTTTCACTTCCTTACATTCTGTAGAACGGTGCTTTATGTTTTAAAACAACGAACAAGAAATGAGCTTCCATGAAACTTTGTACATTATTCAAAATAATTACTATAACAGAGAATTTGTTTCATACAAAATAATATGAATGTATTCATGCAGACTTGATTAGCACTTTGCAATGAATAATGACATAATTAAATGTGCATTTTCTATTTCTCCCTTTATATGTAAATAACCAACATATGTTATTTTAAAAGAGGGGTGCCTTAAAAGGAAATCACTTGATAATTATAACAGGCCTGCAATATGTATAAAAATAATTTCAAATGCATCAGCTTGACCACTAGTTAATCAATGTCATTAACACATACATGTTAAAGAGCTTTGCTCACACCATAAGACGTATTTTCTTACATATTTGTAGGGGATCACAAACGTACAAGCCAAACCAACCCTTGTAATGGTTCTTTGTTTTTTTGCTTAAAAGGTTGTGAGTATTTACGAGAGGATAACTTCGCCCATCTTAACCAGCAAAGTTAGTTGAGGTGGAGGCAGCAAACATTAAATGGGGATGCAACTTATGTGGGATAGAATGTTTCCAGCGGTGATTGCTATTGTTACCTCTTCAGGGAAGCTTGATAGTTCAGTTCCCTACCATAAACTCCTATTTGACAGAGACCTAGGTTGTTGGCTTCCAGCTTGGTGGGAAAGTAAGA